>NC_090445.1:813956861-814263338 GCF_031143425.1 Pleurodeles waltl | reverse complement strand
GAGTGCAGGGTTGAAGCATGAACATCGAAGCCTCAGATACTATTGGTGATGTTGAGCATTGCCCTTGCTTTTGCCACGTGTGGTTCATAGCTCCAGGATTCATGGGTTATCACCTAAGCCAAGTGAGAAATGCTAACTCAGCTTGGTGTAGTGTTCAAGCACAGTTCAAAAGGCCCGTTTAAGACTCCACCAGGCAGAAACAAATTTCACCTATGGGCCCTGGGCTTTGGTGTGTGTTGCCAATAGTCTGTAAGCAAAAAGAGGCCAGATTGTTTGTTTTACACTAGAATGTAAATGCAATATTGATACTTTCACTACTTCGCGTCACTTTGTGGGACTTTGCTGTGGCACAAAGTCTTGATAAATCTGATTGGGAATCCATACTTGATGAGTGCTGTGTGGTGTGGTGTGTACATGGAGTGCACCATAACTGGTGTTTAGATATTCCAACATACTAACCCAATGTGTGCTAATGATGATGGGTCAATAGGCATGAAACGTGACAAAAAACGGTGCAAAGTCTTAAAATGGAAATTAGTTTCCAGTGCAAAACCTTTTTGCTCTAGAAATGTGCCCATTTGTTAGCAAAAATAGTGCTTTGCTTTGTGCTTCTTTGCCCCATGGAGGTGTCTCGTGGATGGCACTTGGGAATTCCACTGCAACCACCCATTTTTTTTGTATGCAAAACCATACAGATTACCTTCAAGTACACAACTTATTCTAGACATCACACACACCCGCAAGAAATAATGTGCAAAGATGTGTGCATGACCCTGGGCAGCCCATTTATGTGCCAAGGAAAAGGAAGAGAACAGCAGCAGACAATTTAAATTGCTTCCTCCCCCTTGTGCAACACATTGCAGCAACTTTTTTTGTTTTGTTGCTCTATAATTTAGGAAATCTGCACTTCAGTGTACCCAATCTCATCGCACCAGGAATAAGGTTTTTTGATGTTACTTCCTAAGATGTCATTACAGGTGAAAAGGCATGTGACACCCCTGCCGCTACCTCTGGCATTTTGTTAAATTGACAACCATTATTTGAATATGGATGGATCCAAACTAAGGTGGCATGATGTGCAAAATAATGATGGACTGGGATTTGGCCCTAGTAATTACCAGTGACTGAGATTAATTCAAGCAGTTCATCCATCTCTTTTTTGTATATTGCAGTGTGTTGCACTGAGTGGGATGAGTATATCCAGACATGGGCCCCGCGCACACTGTGCCACTAGAATCTAAGGTATACCTGGCTGATGAGCACTAATAAGGACAATACCTGTCCAGGGTTGCTTGAATTTCTGTTCAGGGAAGACCTGTCACTTTGGTGTATACTTCAGTGTGTCACCGTAAGTGGTACAAGCATGTCTAGACATGGGTTCAATGCACAGAGTACCACTCGAACAAAGCTATAGCTGGCTGATGCGCCCTAATAATGGCAAAACCAGTCCGGGGTTGCTTCTGTTGCAGATCAAGGAGGACCAGGCTTGGCAGTTTGAGTTGGACTGTTCCTGGTGGAGTACGGGCAAGACTGATTTACATATGGCTGAGTCTAAACTGATGTAGCATGGATCACAAAATAGTGATGGCCTGCGATGTGGTTACGAGTAATTAGCAGTGGCTGAGAGTTTTTGTATACTTCAATGTTTAAAGTTCCACCTAAGCAAAACCTTTTACCATGAGAAAATAATCTAATAAAAGTATTTTTTCTGAATACAAAAATGGAAATGGCTCTGATGTGCAGGCTGTGTTAATTTGTTCGTGGGGTCATTCTATGGTTTTTGTCCCCATTTTCTCCTTGCAAGTATTGGTGGACTCAGGCAGAAAAAAGGAGTGGTTCTTGTCCCACAATCAGCAGGGCAGCAGGTCTGTCACTGTGACCTGGTGGCTCTTTGGTTGTTGTTTCCCCAGGGAATATCAAGTGAGAATAATCTAAATATGACAAAATCAGGAGAGCGGAATCAGAACGCAGAGGCATACATTTAGGGAAGATAGAAAAGAGCTTTAAATTATGAATTTAAGCAGAAGTTACTCAGACTCTTAGAAACTGGGTCGTTTTCAACTCAGCAAATACTAACAACATGCAAAAAAAAGTTGTGCTTTTCTTTTGTAAACCTCACAAAGTTTGTATTAAAAACTTTGCAAACTATGAAACCTTTGCAACGATGTGTAGTGTGTATCACAAGTTTTTTTTTTTTAAACAGTAGATATACAGGAACAGTTCTCAGCAAAACGTTCTGTTTATATGAACATTCGATGGTAAAACCAGGGCATTATGGAAAGAGATGGAATTAAGTTAAATAATTTGCATTAAGCAGGGATGTATGCCAATTAGCCATACATATGTAGTCTAGCAGCTATAAAAATAGTTATCAGGAGGCAGTTGGGAAGTAAGAAGAAGACTAAACAGGGATGTCTTGGGAATAGAAGACAAGTGCAGACAATAGGATTCTCAGGGGATGATGAACACTTCAACACCTGGGACAACATCAGTAAGGGTGCTAACATTAAGTGAAAGACATTAAATAGTGTTGAGGATGGGGGAAAAATCTGAGCAGGCAATGGAAGTTAAGCCATAAGAATTCATGGATGAGTCACAACAGAAGAGAAAATGGCATGGAGGAGAAACTGCATGAGAGTAGGAGGATTACCCACAAGCTTAAAAATGAAGATTGTAAAAATAACTACAACGATTTACTTGAACTGATGTTAGTAGTTACACCACATCATGGTCCTGGAATGCAATAAGATGAAATGGAAGATGGGGAGAGGGTGACAGGCTGATGTGTCTGGGCGCTCGGTTAGAGGCAATTTATTGAGACTGTACAGGAAAGCTTGCTATTATTGTGGTGACAATGAACCTAATATGAGCAGCACAAAGAGATCCCCGCCCATTAATTGGTCCATTTGGATTGTATGATGGAGTTTTGGGATTTTGAGTGAGATCTTGAGCTCTATCCAGGGGAAGGACAGTGAAATGAAGGAGGGAGAGTGCCATCGGTTAAGTTTGCTACTGAAAAACTGTTTATGCATCTTAAAGCTAGAGATGTCAGCCATACACTGCCTTTGCTTTCGAGCATTCTGCTGTTGACCAACACATATGTTTATTGAAGCCAAACGTACAAAATGTAGGGGTTGTGATTTCTTAATTGAAAATCTTCCGAATTATAGGTAGGAAATCCTAATTCCTAATTCCTCATGTACAAAAATGTACACCTCTTAAACAACAATTTCTTGTGGGCCGCAAAGCGACCTACCTAATGACTAATATTTAGGTAGGTCACAGTTTGCGACCCATTAGGAAGTGCAGCCATAAAAGGGCTGGTGGCCTACTAGAGTCGTCAGACCACTATGTCTTCGATTGATTTTTAATAAAGCAAATTGTTTTTTAAAGGTGTTTGAAAAAAAAAAAATTAAACGTTTACGTTTAATTTTTTAAGAGTAGACAGAAGTTAATGGGACCACTGCCTTCTCTTAAAAATATGAATTTCAACATTCACAAAGGGGAATAGTTGTAAAAGGTTACCACCTCCTTTGAGGTGTTGGTAAAATATGAATGTTTTGCGACTGTAATTCGGTTGCAAAACATTCATACATACGACTGGAATTCTACATTTGGAAGAGATGCCTTAAGCACGTCCCTTCCAAATACTGAACCGCTAAACCTAATTGCGATTTTGTAACAAGTTACGGAATCGCAATTTGGTATATATACATTAGAAATTGCTTTTTTGTTGTCACAAATGGATCAATTCTGCGAATCAGCGTGACTCCAACAGCAACAAAAATATGTACACTTAGTCATCTTGCATTCACATGTTTTCTATTTGCAGAGGATCTTGACAGTGCGGTGAAGTCAAAGGGTACCTGAAATCAGATAGCATTTCATTTTCTAAAGGGTCTTCAATGGAACTAGACATACTTTTGAGAGGACTTTTGAAGGGCCTTGACAAAGCTAAGCACAAAGTCCACAAAGTCTAGGCTGCTGATTACTCATGTGAATGTTTCAGGCCGGCAACAGCCTTTATGTATGAGGTTATTCAATGGGATTTACTTTGACGTAATGGAAGATACGTCTGCTTTGAAATCTGAGTATCTCTGCCCCTCTTCTATACACATAGGGGTTCGTTATGAGTTTGGTGGATGCCAGTGCGGCCACTTTGCCCATGCACTGCCCATGCTAAGTGCATGGGCAAAGCAGTGGTCCCCTGGGGCCCCCTGCACCCTGTCTCCACCAGCCCTTACATAGCGGTGCTAACGCCATGTAAAAGCTGGTGGAAAGGGGGGTCATAATCCCCAGGGCGGTACTGCTTACAAAACTGCCCTGACGGATTAGGACTGTGAGCACCGCCAGTCCCTCATGTGCAGGCGATCTCACCATGGCGCAACCGCCATGGTCATAATGTGGCAGTCAGACTGCCGCCAAATCTGTCGGACCACCGCTTTGGTGGCGGTCAGACAGCCACCGTGACCCTGGGTGTTTCTAGACAAGGTCAAAAGGTCGTAATAAGGCCCATAGTGTGTGTGTGTGTGTGTGTGTATGTGTATTGTAAAATATTTATTTTTTAAACATTGGGTCTGATCTTGGGTCTCACTTAGAGGTGGTTTGTAATAAGGCTTCTGCCAAAACATCAATGGATGCCCCATGCTCCTGCCTTTTTTTTCGCCCGCCTAATTTAGAGGTAGGGAAACTGATGATTTTCCATAGGTGAAATGAGAGAGACAGTCTCTTGGGGACCATATTAAGCACATGCAATCTCACAATGAATTTTGCTGCCTGGGTCTGCCCATCAGGGACATTGATGTTTTGTTTTACAAAATGAATCCCTCCAATTTGGGTTGTACTATATTTGTATTACTGAGTAGCCCTAACAAACAGTACACTAAAAAAATACTGTCTCGAGCCCAGTCAGGTACATGTACGTAACCTTAAGCTCAACCCTGGGTAGCTGTGGCTGTGCGCAGGAAGCCTTAGCAAAGTAACAATGTGTAAAGCATCTAACCACAAAAAAAGAGAATTTATAAGTCAAACAACATGAAAGAAACAATACATCAGGCTAGAGAAATAGATTAGATTTTAATGAATCTTTAGAGACCTTGATCTTCAAAATTCACCAGAGTGTTTTTAGAGTAAGATCCAGACTTTACAGGATGACTGCATAGATGATAATGGAGTGGACCTGATGCTGAGGGATGCAGGCTGACAGGATCTGGTTCCTCAGGAGCAGTACCCTCCAATGCCCATATTCTGACAGCACCAACTCTTTCTTAAGAAGACCCACAGGTCTGGAGTTGCCAGATGAGGGGAAGGGTTTTGGGGAGGGAACTGTAGGGAAGGACATCTAAAACAAGATGTAAGCGAAGATGAATGATCTAAATAAGGGCACTAAACACTCAGCTAATCATAATTGTGATGTGTATATTCTCTTACCTGTGACTATGGAGTGATGAGAAAACTGAAGGCTATGGTTTGAGTCCCAGAAAGGTCTATGAATAGTTCGATATTTCCAACACTTGAGTTCAAATAAGCACCCATCGCTTAGTCATAGTAAATCCAAGCAAACAGCATTCAACTAGAGTTGCTTGATTGTCCAGTCAAAGTGTAGCCCCCAAAGAATGCTAACAATAAGTTGGAGCAATCAGATTCTCGGTCTCTTAAGGATTTCCCTATGTGCATCCATTGTAAATAGCAGCGCTTACTTGAGCGCTCATAAACCTCTTTGAGATATGAGCTCTTTCAGTTCATTGCACTCAACTACTTTTGATTCCAGGGAAATGCAGTGAACAAGGTCAATTTACACCAATGAGTTCAAAGTTATCAGTACAGTTTGTAACTCTAGTAAAGATGAAACAGACCTACCTGTGAATAAGAAGACTCCAGATGCTGCTTGAGACTTCTCAGGAATGCGCCGGCTGCAAGTATTGATTATGAGCGATTTGGAGCAGGGTGTGTTCTCTATTTATACTCAGAAACTCAAGCAGGTGCCCATGACAAACATTACTCACGGGATCTTGCTATGTTGTCCTGTGAATACGGAAGTACAGCTAAAAGTGGCAGCAGCGAGGAATGAGCTGCGAATGGACCTTATTAAAAAAAGAAAATGAGTTAGCATACAAAAAGGGCATATGTTATGTTTGGGGAGGACTGGCGGTTTCCGTGTTGGACCATGATTGTAGGGGTCATTAGCAGCTGGCCCCCACACAGGAATCGATGTTTGGTCCTGCCCCATGATGACATGACTGGTTAATAAAGCAGGAGAACTTCCTACCAGGAAGTTAGTCTAGATCACAACTTCGTATGGTGTCTGATATCCTGTCTGTTCAGCGCTGTTGCGCCCATGCCTTTGCGCACCACACTACACAGCGATAAACGGGGATGCACCCCTTAACAGGCATAGATAACTAAAGGCTATAAACAAGATTACAGGCACACTCTAGAAACAAATTCTTTAGAATGTAGCTGCTTTAAAACATAGGTAGTGTCTCTGCATTGCACATATTTGCAACACTCTTTAGATACCAAGTGTTGCTACCTGCATGTGTAGTATCACTGCCTCAGGCATGCTCATACCATGTCGAGCCTCACATAATATTGGTTTGTTTGAGTGGTTAGCGGGTGCACAGTGGCCTTCCTCTCTTCCTCTTTCCAGGTCAAGTGAGCACTGAAGTCTCACCAGTTGCCAGGAGTGCCCATTACATCCCAGCAAAGTGCCCAGAGGGGGCAATGTGGTCACTAGTCAATGGGCTAGTTATTCCCCTCCTCTCTGGTGACATAGCTCTGGTGATATCTGGCTATCCCATGATGCAACATTCTTGCCACAACCAATGTGGTAGAATCCTTCCTTGACAGTAAGAACCTTGGTAACCCACCCCCAGAGGTGGAGCTACCTCTACCTTAGGGGCAACACGCCCCTGGAAAAGCAGTTTGTGAACTGGTTTTCACTCCTCTGTCCCTGGCTCTTCTTTGTGTACAAGAAACAAAAGACATCCTTCCCAAGAGTGTTGTCACAGTGGCCCTACAAAGGTGACTTCACCTTTAAGGCTCACCTCATGGACTAACACCCCTGGCAGCCCCAACCTGTAGGAGGAGGTCATACCTTTCAGTGTGGCAGCAGCCTTTGTTTCTGGCCTGGGAGTCATTTATAAGTCTCCGAGGTGAGCAGAAAGCAGAAAGCCGTCTGGATGTCAGTGCATTTCTGAGGCCACTGGACTAGATGAGCACTGAGTGGCAACTTCGTAAGATTTGCTTACCTTTAAAAGTGAAATTAATTTTGACTTGGCCATCCAATCTCATTAAATGCCATGGTAATTTGATACCTTACATGACCCTCTTTGGTAGTCCCAGTTAAAGGTTAGCCAGGTTGGGATGCCACCCGGTAACTCTGTATTAGCCAGTGGGCTATCATTTTTAGCACCAGTAAAACGACAATTTGCTAGGACACACCATACAACATATGTCTTATATATGTGTGTGTGTTTGTGTTCTGTCTGAATGTCTGTAAAGCTAGCAAATCATGTTTTATTCCACACAGCCAGATACATTCCATTAATTATTGGCATTTCTATGTTTTCATATTTTTGGTGAGCAGTTTGCTTGTCATTTGTGTTCACTGATTTGAGGAAACAGGTGATTCACTTCAATATAGTCAGACTGTTTCCAATAATGTTTTACCTCTCTCCAAGTGGCAGCTCAATACCTGCTGCCTACGCTCGTTCTTGTGCATAATAAGGCATTAGACGTATATGGATTCCCCATTCCTCTCTAATTGAAATGCAAGTCTACACTCACATTCAACAATGCAATAGGAGTAATCAACCTACATTTAATGTACACTTTCTTAATGCAGTGGGACTTATCTGCCTTTTGATGCCCCTCCTTCTAAGATATGGTTCAAAAATGTGTTTATAGATTAATATCTATGCACAACATTCAAGAAAATTATATAAGCAAAGCCTAACTTTCCTGCCCATGAGGCTCAGACTGGCAAGTGAAAGAGTCATATTTAAATAGTCCAAAGGGTTGTTTTTCTCAGTGAAAAATGTCACTATCTAAATTGTATGGTGAGTCATTGAAGCCCTCTCTTTAACTTTGCACATCCTTACTGATAGTGAAAGCAGATGGCTGGCTTCACTTTCCGAAAAACAACACAAAGCTATTACAGCCAAAGATTATAATGTGAAACGCCCCGAAAAGAAAACTGTAGTAACAGGGACAGTATCATGATGGACTTTGCAAGCACAGCTCGGAGCCGAGCACCTGTTTTTTGCACTTGCTGTATTGTGAATTCACTTCACCTGATCATTTTTTCAGTGCTTTATGTGCAGATAGTAAAGCTCAGACAACAGTTCTACAGGTTTGCTTCTTTGTGTTTCTGAGTTGTGCTGTCTAAAAATAAAGCACTAATGCACTGTTGGCATAAAAACAGTCATTCAGCTCTGGGCAAGATGTTAAAAGGTGAAAATCCTGTCAGAGTGGCAGTCGTATAGTACACCCATATAATTTCTTTTAGGTCCAAACCCCATGATTTCTTCTTTTTGAGGGCTTCATGCTACTTTGTGTTACGTTTAGTCATTTTCCAGCATGAAACAAGGTTTGTGCTGGAAAGTAAATAATAAAAAAACATTTTGTACTTGTTTGTGTCACTTTCATGATGCAAACCCAGCACAAAAGTTTAATAAAACACCCCCTTCTTGTATAAGCTGCACTACAGAGAAAGTATCCGCTTGGTTCACAAACTTGGTCTCAGGCCATTTCGAGAATGTGTCAACCAGCACAATTAAACACTTGCACAATCTCCCCCCTTCTTGTATGGGACCCAAATGCCCACACATAATGTTTCTCAAGGATTTTCGCTTTTGCGTAAGGAAACTAAAGGTTCTGAATACAACCTGGGACTTGTCTGAATCACCACACTCAATACAAGTTCTGACACACTTCTTAATTTGGGCGTCCATTCCAGATCACCAATACATCCCTTCATTCTCCTTCTCAGTCTTTACAATTCCTAAATCAACTTCATGATCAATGTCCATTATTCTTTGCCTTTAGGTAATAGGTGGAATGATGTGGTAACCATGCAACACATGACCAAGATCTTCAACAGAAAACCTCATGTCTGATTTCTCAAAAGCTTGTCAACTCTTAAACCAGTTTGTCATCCCACCCCCAAGAAGATAACACTTTTCCTTTGACTGATTGTAATAAGTCATCAATCCTTTCAGCCTTATTCCACTCGTCTGTATGTAAAGCATCAACCACATTCACATCAGCAACACAACAGTCATTCCAAACTTCCACATCCATTTTAGTGGTTTCGGAAGGAGCTCTACTAAAAAAAATGGCAACCTTTCACACCTGGAAGATATAATCCAAAACGGGTAATGACATTCTGGCTACAAAAGGGGATGTTGCCTTGGCCATAGCATCACTAGTAAACAGTTTCACCACAGTCTTATGATCAGCTCTTAAAGTGAATGTATTCCCCCATAAGAACTGCCTGAAATAGTTCACTCCCCACACGCATGCTAGCACTTTTTTCAAACACCAAAACATTTTTTTCAGATTGTGTGAGGAATCTTGAAGCACATGGAGAGTCACTTCTTTCTCACTAGTTTCCACTTAGGAGAGTATGGCACCCAATCCCTTGTTGCTTGCATCATAACGACGATCACTTTAAGAGATGGTTCAAACCCACTCAAGGGCAAGGTTTTGATAATATCCACCTTGATGGTGTCAACATCAAGCTGCAATGTTCTGTTCCATTCGAAACTGACATTCTTCTTCAAAAGTTCTTTAATAACAAAAGTTATTTCTGCAAGATTAGGCACAAATTTCCCATTATATTCTGCAAGGCCAAAAACAGACCTCACATCATCGTTCGACCAACTCAGGTTTTGGCAGTATACCTTTATCACATAATACATGTCCAAGAAAAGTGATTGATCCCTGGGTAAATTTGCACTTCAAGAACTCTGCTGCTAGCCTCTTCTCCTCAAGCAACTACAAAACTGCTCAAACCTGGAGTCATGTTCCTTCCTAGTTATACCCCTATTTAAAATGTTGACTGAGAAAATTGTTATTCCATCTAACCCCTTGAAAATGTTCTACATCAACCATTGAAACACTGCCCTAGCCGAGGCCAGGTCAGAAGCAATGCTGCAAAACTGATAACATCCAAAAAGTGTTATGAAAGACGTCAAAGATTTGCTTTCAGGATGAAGTAACAGATGTTGGTATGCTGATTTTGAGTCTAGGGTTGTGAACCACTTTCCATCCTTGGTCTTGGCTAACAGTTCTTCAACTCTGGATAAGGGAAATGTATCCACTTGAATGTTCCTAAAGTCCCTCAAATCAATACACAATCTTATTTTGCCATTCTGGTGCCTCACTACTACTAAGGGTGCAAACCACTAGGAGGATGCCACCTGTTCAATTATATTTTCCTTTTCCAACTTGAGCAATTCTTTTTCCACTACTTCCTCCCTGGCTAGAAAGGATTATTCCTGATTTTATGTGAAATCGGTGTAACATTCTTTTTGAGGATTATTTTGTGAGGGAATTCTTCCAATTTACCAACATCACCTGTAAGTACTTTATGATTTTTTTCCTTTAACTTGTTTCTGAATGTATTATCCTGGTCAATTAGTAACACTTGCTCTGGGCTATTTGGGTCAAGATTGATACACAAACTCGTCAGGTCAAACCATTCCAGGATAGGCAGCTCCCTTTTCAGCACAGTGATATTTCCTTAAGGCCTTCTGTCCTTTGAACTCAAACTCTAACAATCTGCACCCTCTGATGGAAATGGGCTCACCAGTAAAACTCTCAGGACGAATGTCGAGAGGAAGTAATTATGCCTCTAAAATGTTCATAAATTCATCTTCCTTCAAGGTTGTGGTGACTATGGTATACGGTGACGCAGAATCTGCTACTATGTTAATGACACCACCACCAAAATCCATCTTACACATTGATTTGTTACAAGACTAAAGACTAATATCAAAAACATTTGTCTCAAAATTTAACAAGAATTCTCTTGATCTATTGCCCCATCAAAAGAATCTGAGTCAGATTCATCCCATACACACTTGACTTTTGTACCCTTCAGCTTCTTCTTACATACCCTTACAAAGTGACCCATAATGCCAAAAAATAAAAACTTCTGCTTGATGGCGGGACATTTCTTATAGTAGGCTAAATGTTCTCCACTTCTATAGTGATAACATTCTCTGTTTTTAACATGCAGGTTAGCATCCCTTTTCTTCTTTCCTAAAGGTTTCCCACTGTTTTGTTGCTTTTCTCCCTTTTGTTCTGCAGTTGTGTTTTTCTCATTGTTATATCACACACTTGTTTCTGATCACTAGGAGTAATGTTGCCTGCATACATGCACCTGCGAGATGGCATCCTTCAAGGGAGAGCCACCATCAACCCACAAATTTAGTTGGATGCATGTATTGTTAGTATGCATAATTATTTGATCCCTAATGAAATCAACGCATAGACCGCTGAGCTTGCAGGTCATAGCCAACTTCCTTAGAGCAGATACATAGTCTTCTACAGATTCGTCTGTGTTTTGTTTCCACTTGAAGATATTATACCGATCAATGGCTACAAATACTATGGGAGAAAATTATGCATCTAAATCCTCCAAAGCATTTTTGTAAACATTAAGGGCCAGATGTAGCAACCAGTTTGCGACTCGCAAACGACAAAAATCGCCGTTTGCGAGTCGCAAACCGGAGTTTGCTATGCAGAAATGCATTTTGCGAGTCGGGACCGACTCGCAAAATGCATTTCAGAGTCGCAAATAGGAAGGGGTGTTCCCTTCCTATTTGCGACTCGCAGTGGTATGCAACTATTCGCAAATGGAGTCGCAGTTACCATCCACTTGAAGTGGATGGTAACTGTTGGAAAATGGGTTATTGGTAGGGCAGGTAGGTACCTACACCTAGCAACAAGCCACAAACCTCCACAAAAGTACAGTTAGGTCTCAGTAAATTAATCCCAGCTCTACCCTTGGTAGCTTAGCATCGAGCGTCAAGGCTTAACTTAGGAGACAAAGTGTAAAGCATTCAAATATCACAAAACAGTAATTAAATAAAACACAGGAAACAGTTTAAAAATCCAAAACCAATTTATAAAAATAGCTTATATTTTTATCTTTAAAATGACACAAAAACGATTAAAATCGGTTCAGGGGAACCGGAGATATGAATTTTTAAAGTATTATTATTTTCTAGCGCATAGAAACAAAAAGCGCCAATCGGGTCATCTGGTTGCACCAGGACCGGGACAAAGTCAAACTTTCAGGCCGACCGCGATGGAGCCCTGCTCGGCTACAGGTCGCGGGAGGCCTCGGTTAAAAAGTTACCTTCTGACTTAGTCTTTATTTTGAAGTTTTTCTTCACCGGGACGAACCTGCCAGTTGGATCCGACCTCCTGGAGCCCTTGTCCGGATACGCGAAGTCGGTTTCCTCGGTGGTGATTTCTACCTTCGGACTTAGTCGTTTTTTCGAGATGAAAATCCTTCGACCGGGGTAAACCTGGATCTTGATCCGACGTCCGTGGAGCCCTTCTCGGATACGATGGCTGGAAGGTCCCGGTCAACTTTTTACGTTCGGACTTAGTCTTTTTTTCGGATGTTTTTCTTGACCGGGACGAACCACGAAGTCAGGCCGGGTCGCGGTTGAGGCAAGCCGGCTAGAATTTCCGCGTTGAGTCGGTCACTTTATGGAGCTTTTTTCTAAAATTTCTCCAATCTTTTCCAAACTTCTGGGGCTTCACCCAGATGTTCTTTTAAGGTTCTTTTGGGGTCCACAGCTCACCCCAAGGGTCCAGAAGTTCTGTGATGGTCCTTGGGAAGTGCGGACTTCAACTCCCAGAGTGCACCTGGCGCAAACTCCTTTTTGGCCACTGGGCAGTGGTCAGCTGGTCACTTTTTCAGGAGTTGGTGCAGGGGACTCTGGTTAGCAATTTTTCACCTGTAGCAAACAGGGAGTCCCTCCTTGAACCAGTGGAAGCCAGGCAAAGTCCTTCTTGTGGTGAAGCCCAAGTGTGCAGCTGGTGCAGTCTTTCTGAGTGCAGGGTCCAGGTGCAGGCCAGGGGTCCAGCAGGGCAGTCCTTCTTCTCCTTGTAGTTCTTTCTTCTTGAAATTTGGTGGGGATCTGAGGCGTGGGTGCAGGTCTGCCAGTTTTATCCTTGCTCCTGGGTGAAAAGCAGGGGGGCCCTGGTCCTCCAATCAGGGACAGGGTCGTCCCCCTGTGATGACCACTTCCTGGGAAGTGTGGCAAAAATCCATCCCAGAAGGCAACAGTCTCTAAAAATCCAAAATGGATGAATCTGATTTTTAGAGGAGAGATCTGGCTGAGCCCACCCACTGGTGTGGCTAAAAATCATAAACACACCCCTCTCCTGCCCTCTCCTAATCTAATCAAGGGGGCACCTAGCTGTCTGGGGTTGCAGGATGTGGGGGTGTTGCTGGGTGCTGCAAATGTCCTTCTCTGCCTTTGAAGACCAGTTTGGCAGCCCTCCCCCTTCCTGCTTCCCCATCTGCTGAGGGGAGATTCTCTCCCCCAAGCACATTCCTTTGTGTGAAGTCAGGCCACTTCACACCTCATTAAAGTAGCCTGGCAGAAGCTGCTGCAGGCTGGCCAATCAGAGCACAGCAGCAAAAACAATGCAGAGCTGAAATTGGCAACTTTTTAGGTAAAGTCTAAACTTTTTACCTGCACTAGTTATATTAAATCCAACAACTGGAAGTTGTGGGATTTATTATAACAATCAATTTGATACCAAATTCTTGGTATGTAACACTTAAGGAGACTTTAAAATTTTAAATAAAGTCTGCCCATTCTAGCCTATGAAGGCCATTTACTTCAATGAGGGAAAAACGAATTTGGCTGTTTATACCTCACCAGGGCTTATAAATCTATTTTTATAAAGTCCCTGCTTATAGTTACATGGCACCCAGCCCTAGGGGCACATAGGGCACACCTTAGGGGTGACTTATATGTAAAAATAAGGTAGTTTAAGACTTTGGAAGTACCTTTAATTCCAAAGTCGAATTTGCATATAACTTTAATTTAAAAGCAGCCAGCAAGGCAGGCTTGCTTTTAAAATGACACTGGGCACCTCAGCAATGCACCTAGGTGTGCACCACCTATGCTGTGGTCCCTAAACCTACATGCCCTACCATATACTAGGGACTTATAGGTAGGTTAACTTAGCCAATTATAATTAGCCTAATTTGCATATCCATTTTACACAGAGCACAGGCCCTGGGACTGGTTAGCAGTACCCAGGGCACCATCAGAGTCAGGAAAACACCAGCATAAAGTGGAAAATGGGGGCAAAAAGTTATGGGGCCTCTGCAATCAGCCCCAGTTTCTCACACAACCCCCCCCCAGCCCACACGCCCAGGAGACTCAGCCCAACCCTGGGAGAGTCTTCCTGGCTTGTTAGGCGAGGAAGACAGTGAAGAAAACTGGCTGTCCCTTTGCAGGGCCTACTCTGCCTTACATCCCCCTGTCAGGGTCACTCCCTCTGGGTAGTGAAGCCATCCCAACAGTAAAAGGACCCAACTCAAACTGAAACTTCCCTCTAGGGGGGTCTTCCTCCTCTCTCTCTGCCAACTTGGGTAGTGAGGTGCCCACCTCCCCTACTCCTAACTTTGCTAGGGCAACACCTAGCTTACCCAAAGAGGTCACCCAACACTTGAGCAACCCCACCATGACCAATAGGGTCAGGGGGCCTACTTTGCTATTGGCTCTGGGGTCTGCCTCCAAGGCCAAGTACAGTGCTGCCAGGAAGGCTAGCACCCAGCAGAGGCTACTGACAGCTGTCAGTACCCAGAACCACACCCTAAGCTCTCCACTGACAGGTGGCTGAGCTGCTTTAGGGGCATCTTTGGGGTCCTGGCACCCCTCTTGCTGTCTAGAGTGGGGGGCTACCACCTCCTGTGGCAGACACCCTCCTTCCACTCTCCCTTCTGTCAGTGCAGGGGCAACACCTTGCATCTGGACAGCTGCCTGACTACTCAGGACTTCCTTGGGGTCAGGTGAGGCCTCACCAGTGCCAACTCTGGGCTCCCCCCCTACTGGGGCAGAGGGCCCTTGGCTCCCTGGAACTCTCTTTAAGAGTGGCCTACCCTTCCTTTTCTTCTTTCCTTTTCTTGGGGACCCCTGTCTCCTAACTGTAGGGACTGACTCCCCAGGACTTTGGGTTGGGGGGGCGCCCTGGGCGACCACCCCATCTGTGACCAGACTCACCTCTGGGAGGTCATTGCCCAGGATACAATCTAGGGGGAGGTCAGCACTGACTACCACCCTAATCCAGTCAAGGATACCCTCCCTCTCTAGGGGCACTATGGCTACAGGTTTGGAGGTGACCTCCCCTGTGGCTATCCTGACTTTCTTTGTCTTTCCTGGGACATACATGTCTGGCGGCACTAACCGGTCACTCACTATAGTGTGACTGGCACAGGTGTCCCTCAGGCCAGTGGTAGGGATCCCATTCACTTGAATGTGGTGGAAGTGCCTACTCCCACCCTCAGGGATCACCAGCTTACCATCTGGTCCTGTCTCCCAGCACAATGCTAGGAGGACTTCATCTTCTGAGGAATCCTCCTCTATGGCTACACTGGACAGCCCAATGCTAACCACCTTCTTTGGACAGGCTGCATCTCCTCTGAAGTGACCTGTCTGCTGACAGTCAAAGCAAGCCCTACTGTCCAAGAGCTTTTTTAACCCTGGGTCTCCCTGTCTCTGCTTGTCAGAGTGGGAGTGGGATTTACTCTCCTCCTTCTTAGGGTTCTGGGGTACAGAGGGAGTCTCTGTGGTGGGCTTACCACCTCCCTCCTTAGGTTTTTGGGGACCTTCTTGGAGTCTCCCCCCTGGGACTTGACAACCACCCTGGTTCTCAACCACTCATCAGCTGCCTCCCCTAGCTCTCTAGGGTTGGTCAGCTTAGAGTCCACTAGATGCTGGCGTAACCTTTCTTGGATACAATTGGTCAAGATGTGCTCTCTCATGATCAGATTGTATAACCCCTCATAAGTATTTACTTTGTTGCCAATAATCCAGCCCTCTAGTGCCTTTAGTGAGGTGTCCACAAAGTCAACCCAAGACTGGGTACTGACCTTCTGGGTGTCCCTGAACTTCATTCTATATTGCTCTGGGGTCAGACCAAACTTCTTGACTAAGCACCTCTTCATACTAGGGTATGAATCTGCCTCCTCCCCCCTTAAGGTCAGAAGCCTATCCCTCCCTGAGTTGGGGACCAACTCCCACAAAAGGGAACCCCAGTATTGAGGCTTAACCCTTCTCATTTGGAGTGCCCTCTCAAAGGCCCCTAGCCACTTATCTATGTCATCCCCCTCTACATAAGCAGGAACCACCCCCTTGGGTAATCTGGGGCAAACTCCCCCACCCATCGACACCTCAGCTTCTTTATCGCTGCTTCCATCTCTTTTCTCTTTGTATGCCCACTTTTTCTTTTCTAGGGCCAGCTTCTCTGCTTCCAAAGCTATGTAGGCTAGCTGGGCTTCCAGCTCTCTTTCCCTGATGGATGGGTTCTCTCCTCCTGAAAGGACCCTCTTCCTACCACTAGCTTTGGGTCTGCCCCTAGTGACTGTATCCAGTGAGGACCGTTCCTCCTCTTCCTCACTTGGGGTCTGATGCCTTCCCTCCCCTGAGTGGTTAGAGTTAGCATCTTCCTCTTTTTCTTCCCCCTCTGGAGCTTCCTCTGTCTCTACCTCTTGGGCCTCAGCCCATGCTGTCAGGGATTTAATCAGGATTTGCTTCCTGAGATCAGGGGTTGAAGGCAACCCCCTCTCAATACACAACCCCCTAAGCTGGACTACTGTCAGTGTGGGTAGGCTAGCCAGATCAAGCTCCATGGTTCCCTAGTTTTGTGTCAACAAAAACTTTTTGCAAAAATTGGAACAAGAATTTAGAAAACTTACAAAAATTCAATAATTGAAATTAATCCAAATTAATTTTTTAAAAAAAATTTAAAATTAAAAATTAAAAACAATTTTTGCACTAGGACAATTTAAAGGATTTTTAATTTGTTTTATCTAAAACTGTAACGTGATATTGAACACAAGTACAGGATCCCGTCGCTGCTTCCAATTATGTTGGAAAATGGGTTATTGGTAGGGCAGGTAGGTACCTACACCTAGCAACAAGCCACAAACCTCCACAAAAGTACAGTTAGGTCTCAGTAAATTAATCCCAGCTCTACCCTTGGTAGCTTAGCATCGAGCGTCAAGGCTTAACTTAGGAGACAAAGTGTAAAGCATTCAAATATCACAAAACAGTAATTAAATAAAACACAGGAAACAGTTTAAAAATCCAAAACCAATTTATAAAAATAGCTTATATTTTTATCTTTAAAATGACACAAAAACGATTAAAATCGGTTCAGGGGAACCGGAGATATGAATTTTTAAAGTATTATTATTTTCTAGCGCATAGAAACAAAAAGCGCCAATCGGGTCATCTGGTTGCACCAGGACCGGGACAAAGTCAAACTTTCAGGCCGACCGCGATGGAGCCCTGCTCGGCTACAGGTCGCGGGAGGCCTCGGTTAAAAAGTTACCTTCTGACTTAGTCTTTATTTTGAAGTTTTTCTTCACCGGGACGAACCTGCCAGTTGGATCCGACCTCCTGGAGCCCTTGTCCGGATACGCGAAGTCGGTTTCCTCGGTGGTGATTTCTACCTTCGGACTTAGTCGTTTTTTCGAGATGAAAATCCTTCGACCGGGGTAAACCTGGATCTTGATCCGACGTCCGTGGAGCCCTTCTCGGATACGATGGCTGGAAGGTCCCGGTCAACTTTTTACGTTCGGACTTAGTCTTTTTTTCGGATGTTTTTCTTGACCGGGACGAACCACGAAGTCAGGCCGGGTCGCGGTTGAGGCAAGCCGGCTAGAATTTCCGCGTTGAGTCGGTCACTTTATGGAGCTTTTTTCTAAAATTTCTCCAATCTTTTCCAAACTTCTGGGGCTTCACCCAGATGTTCTTTTAAGGTTCTTTTGGGGTCCACAGCTCACCCCAAGGGTCCAGAAGTTCTGTGATGGTCCTTGGGAAGTGCGGACTTCAACTCCCAGAGTGCACCTGGCGCAAACTCCTTTTTGGCCACTGGGCAGTGGTCAGCTGGTCACTTTTTCAGGAGTTGGTGCAGGGGACTCTGGTTAGCAATTTTTCACCTGTAGCAAACAGGGAGTCCCTCCTTGAACCAGTGGAAGCCAGGCAAAGTCCTTCTTGTGGTGAAGCCCAAGTGTGCAGCTGGTGCAGTCTTTCTGAGTGCAGGGTCCAGGTGCAGGCCAGGGGTCCAGCAGGGCAGTCCTTCTTCTCCTTGTAGTTCTTTCTTCTTGAAATTTGGTGGGGATCTGAGGCGTGGGTGCAGGTCTGCCAGTTTTATCCTTGCTCCTGGGTGAAAAGCAGGGGGGCCCTGGTCCTCCAATCAGGGACAGGGTCGTCCCCCTGTGATGACCACTTCCTGGGAAGTGTGGCAAAAATCCATCCCAGAAGGCAACAGTCTCTAAAAATCCAAAATGGATGAATCTGATTTTTAGAGGAGAGATCTGGCTGAGCCCACCCACTGGTGTGGCTAAAAATCATAAACACACCCCTCTCCTGCCCTCTCCTAATCTAATCAAGGGGGCACCTAGCTGTCTGGGGTTGCAGGATGTGGGGGTGTTGCTGGGTGCTGCAAATGTCCTTCTCTGCCTTTGAAGACCAGTTTGGCAGCCCTCCCCCTTCCTGCTTCCCCATCTGCTGAGGGGAGATTCTCTCCCCCAAGCACATTCCTTTGTGTGAAGTCAGGCCACTTCACACCTCATTAAAGTAGCCTGGCAGAAGCTGCTGCAGGCTGGCCAATCAGAGCACAGCAGCAAAAACAATGCAGAGCTGAAATTGGCAACTTTTTAGGTAAAGTCTAAACTTTTTACCTGCACTAGTTATATTAAATCCAACAACTGGAAGTTGTGGGATTTATTATAACAATCAATTTGATACCAAATTCTTGGTATGTAACACTTAAGGAGACTTTAAAATTTTAAATAAAGTCTGCCCATTCTAGCCTATGAAGGCCATTTACTTCAATGAGGGAAAAACGAATTTGGCTGTTTATACCTCACCAGGGCTTATAAATCTATTTTTATAAAGTCCCTGCTTATAGTTACATGGCACCCAGCCCTAGGGGCACATAGGGCACACCTTAGGGGTGACTTATATGTAAAAATAAGGTAGTTTAAGACTTTGGAAGTACCTTTAATTCCAAAGTCGAATTTGCATATAACTTTAATTTAAAAGCAGCCAGCAAGGCAGGCTTGCTTTTAAAATGACACTGGGCACCTCAGCAATGCACCTAGGTGTGCACCACCTATGCTGTGGTCCCTAAACCTACATGCCCTACCATATACTAGGGACTTATAGGTAGGTTAACTTAGCCAATTATAATTAGCCTAATTTGCATATCCATTTTACACAGAGCACAGGCCCTGGGACTGGTTAGCAGTACCCAGGGCACCATCAGAGTCAGGAAAACACCAGCATAAAGTGGAAAATGGGGGCAAAAAGTTATGGGGCCTCTGCAATCAGCCCCAGTTTCTCACACAACCCCCCCCCAGCCCACACGCCCAGGAGACTCAGCCCAACCCTGGGAGAGTCTTCCTGGCTTGTTAGGCGAGGAAGACAGTGAAGAAAACTGGCTGTCCCTTTGCAGGGCCTACTCTGCCTTACATCCCCCTGTCAGGGTCACTCCCTCTGGGTAGTGAAGCCATCCCAACAGTAAAAGGACCCAACTCAAACTGAAACTTCCCTCTAGGGGGGTCTTCCTCCTCTCTCTCTGCCAACTTGGGTAGTGAGGTGCCCACCTCCCCTACTCCTAACTTTGCTAGGGCAACACCTAGCTTACCCAAAGAGGTCACCCAACACTTGAGCAACCCCACCATGACCAATAGGGTCAGGGGGCCTACTTTGCTATTGGCTCTGGGGTCTGCCTCCAAGGCCAAGTACAGTGCTGCCAGGAAGGCTAGCACCCAGCAGAGGCTACTGACAGCTGTCAGTACCCAGAACCACACCCTAAGCTCTCCACTGACAGGTGGCTGAGCTGCTTTAGGGGCATCTTTGGGGTCCTGGCACCCCTCTTGCTGTCTAGAGTGGGGGGCTACCACCTCCTGTGGCAGACACCCTCCTTCCACTCTCCCTTCTGTCAGTGCAGGGGCAACACCTTGCATCTGGACAGCTGCCTGACTACTCAGGACTTCCTTGGGGTCAGGTGAGGCCTCACCAGTGCCAACTCTGGGCTCCCCCCCTACTGGGGCAGAGGGCCCTTGGCTCCCTGGAACTCTCTTTAAGAGTGGCCTACCCTTCCTTTTCTTCTTTCCTTTTCTTGGGGACCCCTGTCTCCTAACTGTAGGGACTGACTCCCCAGGACTTTGGGTTGGGGGGGCGCCCTGGGCGACCACCCCATCTGTGACCAGACTCACCTCTGGGAGGTCATTGCCCAGGATACAATCTAGGGGGAGGTCAGCACTGACTACCACCCTAATCCAGTCAAGGATACCCTCCCTCTCTAGGGGCACTATGGCTACAGGTTTGGAGGTGACCTCCCCTGTGGCTATCCTGACTTTCTTTGTCTTTCCTGGGACATACATGTCTGGCGGCACTAACCGGTCACTCACTATAGTGTGACTGGCACAGGTGTCCCTCAGGCCAGTGGTAGGGATCCCATTCACTTGAATGTGGTGGAAGTGCCTACTCCCACCCTCAGGGATCACCAGCTTACCATCTGGTCCTGTCTCCCAGCACAATGCTAGGAGGACTTCATCTTCTGAGGAATCCTCCTCTATGGCTACACTGGACAGCCCAATGCTAACCACCTTCTTTGGACAGGCTGCATCTCCTCTGAAGTGACCTGTCTGCTGACAGTCAAAGCAAGCCCTACTGTCCAAGAGCTTTTTTAACCCTGGGTCTCCCTGTCTCTGCTTGTCAGAGTGGGAGTGGGATTTACTCTCCTCCTTCTTAGGGTTCTGGGGTACAGAGGGAGTCTCTGTGGTGGGCTTACCACCTCCCTCCTTAGGTTTTTGGGGACCTTCTTGGAGTCTCCCCCCTGGGACTTGACAACCACCCTGGTTCTCAACCACTCATCAGCTGCCTCCCCTAGCTCTCTAGGGTTGGTCAGCTTAGAGTCCACTAGATGCTGGCGTAACCTTTCTTGGATACAATTGGTCAAGATGTGCTCTCTCATGATCAGATTGTATAACCCCTCATAAGTATTTACTTTGTTGCCAATAATCCAGCCCTCTAGTGCCTTTAGTGAGGTGTCCACAAAGTCAACCCAAGACTGGGTACTGACCTTCTGGGTGTCCCTGAACTTCATTCTATATTGCTCTGGGGTCAGACCAAACTTCTTGACTAAGCACCTCTTCATACTAGGGTATGAATCTGCCTCCTCCCCCCTTAAGGTCAGAAGCCTATCCCTCCCTGAGTTGGGGACCAACTCCCACAAAAGGGAACCCCAGTATTGAGGCTTAACCCTTCTCATTTGGAGTGCCCTCTCAAAGGCCCCTAGCCACTTATCTATGTCATCCCCCTCTACATAAGCAGGAACCACCCCCTTGGGTAATCTGGGGCAAACTCCCCCACCCATCGACACCTCAGCTTCTTTATCGCTGCTTCCATCTCTTTTCTCTTTGTATGCCCACTTTTTCTTTTCTAGGGCCAGCTTCTCTGCTTCCAAAGCTATGTAGGCTAGCTGGGCTTCCAGCTCTCTTTCCCTGATGGATGGGTTCTCTCCTCCTGAAAGGACCCTCTTCCTACCACTAGCTTTGGGTCTGCCCCTAGTGACTGTATCCAGTGAGGACCGTTCCTCCTCTTCCTCACTTGGGGTCTGATGCCTTCCCTCCCCTGAGTGGTTAGAGTTAGCATCTTCCTCTTTTTCTTCCCCCTCTGGAGCTTCCTCTGTCTCTACCTCTTGGGCCTCAGCCCATGCTGTCAGGGATTTAATCAGGATTTGCTTCCTGAGATCAGGGGTTGAAGGCAACCCCCTCTCAATACACAACCCCCTAAGCTGGACTACTGTCAGTGTGGGTAGGCTAGCCAGATCAAGCTCCATGGTTCCCTAGTTTTGTGTCAACAAAAACTTTTTGCAAAAATTGGAACAAGAATTTAGAAAACTTACAAAAATTCAATAATTGAAATTAATCCAAATTAATTTTTTAAAAAAAATTTAAAATTAAAAATTAAAAACAATTTTTGCACTAGGACAATTTAAAGGATTTTTAATTTGTTTTATCTAAAACTGTAACGTGATATTGAACACAAGTACAGGATCCCGTCGCTGCTTCCAATTATGTTGGAAAATGGGTTATTGGTAGGGCAGGTAGGTACCTACACCTAGCAACAAGCCACAAACCTCCACAAAAGTACAGTTAGGTCTCAGTAAATTAATCCCAGCTCTACCCTTGGTAGCTTAGCATCGAGCGTCAAGGCTTAACTTAGGAGACAAAGTGTAAAGCATTCAAATATCACAAAACAGTAATTAAATAAAACACAGGAAACAGTTTAAAAATCCAAAACCAATTTATAAAAATAGCTTATATTTTTATCTTTAAAATGACACAAAAACGATTAAAATCGGTTCAGGGGAACCGGAGATATGAATTTTTAAAGTATTATTATTTTCTAGCGCATAGAAACAAAAAGCGCCAATCGGGTCATCTGGTTGCACCAGGACCGGGACAAAGTCAAACTTTCAGGCCGACCGCGATGGAGCCCTGCTCGGCTACAGGTCGCGGGAGGCCTCGGTTAAAAAGTTACCTTCTGACTTAGTCTTTATTTTGAAGTTTTTCTTCACCGGGACGAACCTGCCAGTTGGATCCGACCTCCTGGAGCCCTTGTCCGGATACGCGAAGTCGGTTTCCTCGGTGGTGATTTCTACCTTCGGACTTAGTCGTTTTTTCGAGATGAAAATCCTTCGACCGGGGTAAACCTGGATCTTGATCCGACGTCCGTGGAGCCCTTCTCGGATACGATGGCTGGAAGGTCCCGGTCAACTTTTTACGTTCGGACTTAGTCTTTTTTTCTGATGTTTTTCTTGACCGGGACGAACCACGAAGTCAGGCCGGGTCGCGGTTGAGGCAAGCCGGCTAGAATTTCCGCGTCGAGTCGGTCACTTTATGGAGCTTTTTTCTAAAATTTCTCCAATCTTTTCCAAACTTCTGGGGCTTCACCCAGATGTTCTTTTAAGGTTCTTTTGGGGTCCACAGCTCACCCCAAGGGTCCAGAAGTTCTGTGATGGTCCTTGGGAAGTGCGGACTTCAACTCCCAGAGTGCACCTGGCGCAAACTCCTTTTTGGCCACTGGGCAGTGGTCAGCTGGTCACTTTTTCAGGAGTTGGTGCAGGGGACTCTGGTTAGCAATTTTTCACCTGTAGCAAACAGGGAGTCCCTCCTTGAACCAGTGGAAGCCAGGCAAAGTCCTTCTTGTGGTGAAGCCCAAGTGTGCAGCTGGTGCAGTCTTTCTGAGTGCAGGGTCCAGGTGCAGGCCAGGGGTCCAGCAGGGCAGTCCTTCTTCTCCTTGTAGTTCTTTCTTCTTGAAATTTGGTGGGGATCTGAGGCGTGGGTGCAGGTCTGCCAGTTTTATCCTTGCTCCTGGGTGAAAAGCAGGGGGGCCCTGGTCCTCCAATCAGGGACAGGGTCGTCCCCCTGTGATGACCACTTCCTGGGAAGTGTGGCAAAAATCCATCCCAGAAGGCAACAGTCTCTAAAAATCCAAAATGGATGAATCTGATTTTTAGAGGAGAGATCTGGCTGAGCCCACCCACTGGTGTGGCTAAAAATCATAAACACACCCCTCTCCTGCCCTCTCCTAATCTAATCAAGGGGGCACCTAGCTGTCTGGGGTTGCAGGATGTGGGGGTGTTGCTGGGTGCTGCAAATGTCCTTCTCTGCCTTTGAAGACCAGTTTGGCAGCCCTCCCCCTTCCTGCTTCCCCATCTGCTGAGGGGAGATTCTCTCCCCCAAGCACATTCCTTTGTGTGAAGTCAGGCCACTTCACACCTCATTAAAGTAGCCTGGCAGAAGCTGCTGCAGGCTGGCCAATCAGAGCACAGCAGCAAAAACAATGCAGAGCTGAAATTGGCAACTTTTTAGGTAAAGTCTAAACTTTTTACCTGCACTAGTTATATTAAATCCAACAACTGGAAGTTGTGGGATTTATTATAACAATCAATTTGATACCAAATTCTTGGTATGTAACACTTAAGGAGACTTTAAAATTTTAAATAAAGTCTGCCCATTCTAGCCTATGAAGGCCATTTACTTCAATGAGGGAAAAACGAATTTGGCTGTTTTTACCTCACCAGGGCTTATAAATCTATTTTTATAAAGTCCCTGCTTATAGTTACATGGCACCCAGCCCTAGGGGCACATAGGGCACACCTTAGGGGTGACTTATATGTAAAAATAAGGTAGTTTAAGACTTTGGAAGTACCTTTAATTCCAAAGTCGAATTTGCATATAACTTTAATTTAAAAGCAGCCAGCAAGGCAGGCTTGCTTTTAAAATGACACTGGGCACCTCAGCAATGCACCTAGGTGTGCACCACCTATGCTGTGGTCCCTAAACCTACATGCCCTACCATATACTAGGGACTTATAGGTAGGTTAACTTAGCCAATTATAATTAGCCTAATTTGCATATCCATTTTACACAGAGCACAGGCCCTGGGACTGGTTAGCAGTACCCAGGGCACCATCAGAGTCAGGAAAACACCAGCATAAAGTGGAAAATGGGGGCAAAAAGTTATGGGGCCTCTGCAATCAGCCCCAGTTTCTCACAGTAACCCACTCGCAAATTGGAAGGGGTCCCCATGGGACCCCTTCCCCTTTGTGAGTGGACCCACCAATATTTTTTCAGAGTAGGCAGTGGTCCAAGGGACCACTACCTGCCCTGAAAAAATCCGAAACTAAAGGTTTCGTTTTTTTTTTTAAGTGCACCTCGTTTTCCTTTAAGGAAAACGGGCTACACTTGAAAAAAAAAAACTGCTTTATTTCAAAGCAGTCACGGACATGGAGGTCTGCTGGTCCCAGCAGACCTCCATACCCGTGAGTGCCCATAGTCGCTATGGGGTCGCAAAATGCGACCCACCTCATTAATATTAATGAGGTGGGTCTTTGCGACCCCATAGCGACTCGCAGACGGTGTCTGAGACACCGTTCTGCATTGCAAATTGCGAGTTGCAATTTGCAAAGTTGCTACATCTGGCCCTAAATTCTTCATTGTTTTCCATTTGGCTGTAAATTCCTAGCCCTCCGGACCCAACATGTGTAAAAGAATCTTTTTATTTCCCTTGATGCTGTAAACTCTTTCTTATTTTCATTCTTCACAGTGGATATATAATTAATAAAATATTCTTTCCACTCAGGCCATTTTATGACTGGATCACCTGGTGCAGGCACAAATGCTTGGAGAGGGGTTATTGAAAATGTCTAGGAAGAACACTTGCTAAATTGTTTAAGTGTCTACAAACAATATTGCTATTGAAGAGTTACGTAGTCAAAGTTCGTTATCAGGCACGTCTGAATATAAATGTGATGTAAAGTGCAAACAGCAGTATACCACTAGATATTGCTGTCTACTTCTGCACAGTCACGAGCTGCTCAAAATTGGCAAACTGTTGGGTAGTTTTTAAATGTTTATGAAAAATGTTTGCATATGCCTGCTTCACAGTAACAGTTGGCTTGTTTAATGAGATATGCTCCGTACAAAGATGGCACCATTATTTCAAGAAATACTTTTCTCTTGTTAATTTTAACAACATATGCATGTCCCCTCCTCATCTCAGTCACTCACTTCAGTTTCTTATTACAATGCTCCCACCGTCTCCTCATGCATTCTTCTTCATAGACAAGTGGTACCACAGTCACAGGCAGTGTGTATGCTTCCACTGCAATGTGGGTTCTTGATCATGCCAATCCTCATTGCCAAATTGAAAGAACTACATCTGAAACATGTTGAGGTAAGTTCCATTTTATCTGACACAATCCTTCTCCAACTGCTCCATCTGCCACCTCTTTCATTCAACTGTCACCCTTCAAATCTGAATGGCATTCTGCTCTCTGGACATGAATGTGCTCACAATCTGATTGACAAGATGGAATACAGAACACAACACTTACAATCTCCTAAGCAACGTGTATCTCACTATGTCAAGAGTTGCAACAGCACTCTTTTGTGCAATGTTGTAGGAAATCAATTTGAGGTAGATTGTGGATATCTGTCCACATCAAACAATATAGTGACCACTTCTTCAACAGCTGATCCCAAAGTATTGACTGTTTTCTCAAAATATGACAATAAGCCTAACTAGGGAAATGTAGAGCCTGGTCTTCTTGCCATGATGATAGTTTGCATCACATGAGTTCCATCATGAAAGTTTTTGAAATAGCAGAAAAAAGTTGAGTAAGGTCTCATCAAATTAACCATAAAGAATTGCTTATCCAGGTTCAAGATCAACGCCAAAATATTGCTTTACCATAATACCAACAATATTGAGAATTTGAAAAATATTTCAAATGTTGAAAGAATACTGTTACCACTGTTGCCCTAGCTATCTCTGTTGCTCTTGTTGCCCCAGGCATTGTCACCCCATCATCCTAGTCTGTGTCCTTCCTATCAGGTTCGATTTCTGCCCCCAGGTTTGTCCTGTTCTCACTCTCCCTCCATGGTCTTTGTTGGTTTACTATTGCTCCCTTATTCTAACAGAGAGGACAAAATCACCTATTTATGCAGACTTGTTTTGCCAGCTGTTGTTCGTATACACACTTGCCTCTTGCATAACACGAAGAAGCCAGACAGTTCACTTTGTTTTGTCAGCTGTTATTTTTGTAAACACTTGTTGCTTGCATAGCAGGAAGAAGCCAGGTAATTCTGGAATATTCTTGTGTCATTGGGGAATGTATATAAACGCACTCTTGCATCATAAACCTGCTTGGCTTTGTAAATGATGGAGGGAAGAGCTGCACTCCCCCCACTCTTCTGGAACCTGCGGATACCTCCCATATCATCGACATCCAGTTGGAGTTTTTGAGGTTGAGTGTAAGCTGGAATTTCTGATGAGCTCAACACTTCTTAACTGACCCTGTGAAAGAAGAAAAACAACAAGTCAAGTAAGCTAATGTAAACCTTTCTCAAGAGGTCCTCCAGCACAAATAACATTTGACTAGAGAAGAAAACAGCTTTGGACAGTTGGAAGCTCTATCCAAGTCTAGTGATTTGTGACTTATGCTAGTGCACTAAAAGGATTTTAGAAGTTAGAACTTGTTTGTAGGAGTTGTAGGGCATTCACTACATGTGTCACACTTACAATTCACAATCAAGGCAAGAGCATTCCCCACTTTAAAAGAAGATTGATAAGTATTTTAAGACTAGAGGCATATCCTCAATGAACTATGTTTATGTATTCTCGGAAGGAGGTGGGTGTTAAACATTAAACCAAGTAAAATTGTAGTACAGTAAGTCATTGAATAGTACTATGATGTCACTGTTTTAAAATGTGTAACTTGAAGTAGGAGGTCTACTAAAGAGGGCAGCACTTGATGTAAAGTGGTATACAGATCTCCAGTAGCTGAACCATCAAGGTTTCTATTAATTTTGTGTCCCATGCCCCTTTCCCTTATTGGAAAAGTTGGTTGCTGTAACCACACCATCAAGAGGCGCTCTAGGAAGTGAGGGGGAAGACATCACCCCTCCAGAAAATCCTGGTCTTCAAGTGATTCTCAAATGTCACCAATATATTTTTTATATTGTTGACTATAGTAACAATAGTTTACTGCAGTACCATTATATAGTATAGATTGCAGGTATTTTGTTTTGTGTACTTTTTGGCTGTATGTGACTTAATAGAAAAACAATATCATGGAATACCACTGCTGAAAAAACATTACATTTTAACTGTTTAATGGAAAATTGCAGGATGATTGGCATTTACCATTTTATAGAAACCAATTCATAGAAAGTCTTTTTTTAAAAAGGTTTTAGCAAGTTTATTTTTTAGGATATAAATACAATGTTTGCATTCTTACTTCAGATTTAAATCTTTTTATATTGTCAAAATATTTCCAGCCCTGATCCATTCACAACTTTGACCGATAAAGTCCCCTTACTCCAGAAAAACACCCATGCCGGATCCTTATGAAGCCCTCACCATCCCTAAACACCATCCACCTGCGACCCCTAAAACCTCTCATCACCCCAAAGTACACCCTCCCTGATCCGTAAGTGAACTTTCATCCCATTAGCTTCACCCAGTCCTGATCACTAAAAACCACTCACCATCCTAAACTCCACCCATCCCTGAACCCTAAAAATCCCTTTCTACATCTAAATTTCACCCACCACTAAACCCCTAAAATCCCTTACCATTTGTAAACTCCACCCATTCCTGAGCACCAGAACCCTTTGCCATCCATAAATCTACCCATCACTGAACCTCAAAAACTCCTCACCTGTTCTAATCTCAGCCCCATTATGAATCCTAGAAAACCCTCAACACAACTATACTCCACTCGTCCCTGAACCTTAAAAATACCCTACCACTCCTAAACACCACTCATCCATGTACTCTCGAATCTCCTCGCCACCGCAAAACTCCACCCATTCTGAATTGCTAAAAATCCTTCAACAACCCTAAACTCCATCCTTCCCAAACCCAAAAACTCATTTTCTACAGCTGAATTCCACCCAACCCTGACTCCTAAAACCCCCTCAGCAAGCGTAAACATTACCAATCCCTGAAACCAAAAAAAACCTCACTACCCCGAAACTCTACCCATTTTCCATATAATTTTGAACATTTCGCTAAAAGTATCTTTCTGTTCAAATGTGTAGTTTAATTTTTACTTCTTTGGTATTTCCTGAAAATTGACTTTCATTAATCCACATAGTTCAGCACTTTTACTTACAATGAGAGATATAAATATTATACCTTATTTTTGTTGTTATGTTAATTATTGGGGTTTTAGGGTTATTGGGTAAGCAATATTGTACAATGAAATGTTTACATTGTAATTAATGTTTGTAATTTGCTTTTAGTTTTTACTATTTTAATTATTAACAATTTCCTTTTTGTGTTAAATTATTAGTTTGGTCTGATTTACTTTGATATTTTCGAATTTTTTTTTTTTTTTTTTGCCCGGTTGTGGTGTTTATTTGGGGAATTGACTGGATAGTGTTTTATGGTAAATGAATTTTAATGTTCAAAAATGGAATATATTGCCATTTTATTTTTTGTGTAAATGCAAATTAATTATTTGAAAGGATTTAATAAAGCCAGAGTATTATTGTGGTTTATTACATTGTTTAATGCATATTCTTTTTAACATTTTAAAAATGTTTGTGTGCTGTATTGGGGTTTTGTTGGATAAATTAATTAAAAATGTAACCTGGTTCAGCTTCCTTGAAGGTATGTATACGAATTAATAATGAATGATTGTGTGAGTGAGTGACTAAATGGATGAATAAAGAGTCTAATATAGGACAACAGCTCCCGTAAATAGGCCACTATTTGGAAACCGGGAAAGCAATGGAACTTCAACCGATTCAGGTACAGAGGATTCTAGGGATAATCAAGAGTTTGGCCGCTGTAGACTTTAGAATTCTACCTGCAGAATACAGCTGGAATAGCTTCTGGAGGTAGCCTGGGACATTTTTTTCTTTGAGCACTGCCTTAATCATTGCCTAAAAATGCGCCCTTTTAGAAAACGGAGCTAGTGTAGAAGCAGGAAAGAGATAAAATTATGCATATGTAATACAAACATGGTGGATGGCTGAGTTCTGGATTATCTGAAGCCAGTGAATGGAATATTTGTGTAGACATAGAAAACGAGATTTGTTGTAACATAATGTCAAACTGATCACAGCTTGAATGACAGTTTTATGGCAAGTGCAAGGTAGAAAGTGTGCAGTCTTTCTGAACAATTTTTACCAAGAAATGGTAGAAGCTGAAAAAGCTGAGATATGTGATTTGAAAGATTTCTATCTTTTCTAAAATAAATACAAAGTAGTCCAATTCAGGTGGCCTCCAGACGGGGAACAGCATGTGCATGAGCCGGATTTTAATTAGCTGTTTAACTTGTTATTTTATTTGATATATGAACCTCAACAATAGATCAACATCTAAAATCGTGTTAACAAAATAAATGTGATAACATTAAAATAAAATACATTTTCTAAACGAGTGTACTGTTACTATATCAGTTTTAAAAATGGTTTAGATTGGAGTTTTAGTGATTAAACACATTTCCGAAAATGCTCTTTCTATAATGTTTGTGGATTTGGAAATAAAATATTTAAACTGACCCCTCCTACTATGTGTACTTTCTCCAATATTTGCACAAGTGTACATAAAATACCAAATCTGACCACCCCTAAACATGTTTGTGGTATGGGAGTTATTACAATTACTTTTTACCCCTCCCATTAAATGTACTACCCACTGTGTTTGTTGGACTGAAGATAGCATAGTAAATCTGTACTCCTTTATTCATGCATTAGTCAGGAAGCATGGCTGGACATCCAGCTTGTTTCCTGAATAAATGAATGGGTTCGTTCTAAAGCACAATATCACTCAGAGATGAGCATCCTGGCGCGTTACTAAGCAGCAGTGCAGACTTGTCCACAGCCTGAATGGAACAATTGAAATGAGGGCATGACAGAGTGTGTCAGAGGCTTGAAAAAGCCTCGTCTTGAGAGTCTTTATAAAAGTATCTTCCGTATTTATAAATTGGAGATTAATCAGCAGTTTGTTTTACCCTTTGGTACCTATCACCATGAAGGATTTTCCACCTCGTGTTTTTAATCTGGAGGAAGGGGCCTTCAGCAGATTTGCACTCAAGGATATCAGTATTCTCAGGGTCCTGTGGCTGAATCTGTCTGTGAGATAACTTGGGCCTGTAGACTTAACCCCTTCGCTGCCAGGCCTTTTCCCCCTCCTGTGCCAGGCCTTTTTTTGCCTATTTGGGGCAGTTCGCGCTTAGGCCCTCATAACTTTTTGTCCACATAAGATAACCAAGCCAAATTTGCGTCCTTTTTTTCCAACATCCTAGGGATTCTAGAGGTACCCAGACTTTGTGGGTTCCCCTGAAGGAGACCAAGAAATTAGCCAAAATACAGTGAAAATTTAGTTTTTTGTAAAAAATGGGAAAAAGTGGCTGCAGAAGAAGGCTTGTGGTTTTTCCCCTGAAAATGGCATCAACAAAGGGTTTGCAGTGCTAAACTCAGAAGCTTCCCAGCTTTCAGGAACAGGCAGACTTGAATCAGACAACCCAATTTTTCAACACAATTTTGGCATTTTACTGGGACATACCCCATTTTTGCAATTTTTTGTGCTTTCAGCCTCCTTCCAGTCAGTGACAGAAATGGGCATGAAACAAATTCTGTATCCCAGAAACCTAAACATTTCTGAAAAGTAGAAAAAATTCTGAATTCAGCAAGGGGTCATTTGTGTAGATCCTACAAGGGTTTCCTACAGAAAACAACAACTGAAAAAGAAAAATATTGAAATTGAGGTGAAAAAAAATCCATTTTTCTCTACGTTTTACTCTGTAACTTTTCCCTGCAATGTCCGATTATCGAAAGCAATATACTCTGGTTGCGGGGATATATAGGGCTTGTAGGTTCATGAAGAATCCGAGGTACCCAGAGCCAATAAATGAGCTGCACCCTGCAGTGCGTTTTCATTCTATACCGGGTATACAGCAATTCATTTGCTGAAATATAAAGAGTAAAAAATAGCTATCAAGAAAACCTGTGTATTTCCAAAAAGGGCACAAGATAGGGTGTTGAGGAGCAGTGGTTATTTGCACATCTCTGAATTCCGGGGTGACCATACTAGCATGTGAATTACAGGGCATTTCTCAAATAGATGTCTTTTTTACACACTCTCCTATATTTGGAAGGAAAAAATGTAGAGAGGGGCAATAACACTTGTTTTGCTAATCTATGTTCCCCCAAGTCTCCTGATAAAAATGATACCTCACTTGTGTGGGTAGGCCTAGCGCCCGCGACAGGAAACGCCCCAAAACGCAACGTGGACACATCCCATTTTTTTTAAAGAAAACAGAGGTGTTTTTTGCAAAGTGCCTACCTGTAGATTTTGGCCTCTCGCTCAGCCGGCACCTAGGGAAACCTACCAAACCTGTGCATTTTTGAAAACTAGAGACCTAGGGGAATCCAAGATGGGGTGACTTGTGGGGCTCTGACCAGGTTCTGTTACCCAGAATCCTTTGCAAACCTCAAAATTTGGCTAAAAAAACACATGTTCCTCACATTTCTGTGGCAGAAAGTTCTGGAATCTGAGAGGAGCCACAAATGTCCTTCCACCCAGCGTTCCCCCAAGTCTCCCGATATAAATTATACCTCACTTGTGTGGGTAGGCCTAGCGCCCTCGACAGGAAATGCCCCAAAGCGCAATGTGGAAAACAGAGGTGTTTTTTGCAAAGTGCCTACCTGTACATTTTGGCCTCTAGCTCTGCCGGCACCTAGGGAAACCTACCAAACCTGTGCATTTCTGATAACTAGAGACCTAGGGGAATCCAAGATGGGGTGACTTGTGGGGCTCTGACCAGGTTCTGTTACCCAGAATCCTTTGCAAACCTCAAAATTTGGCTAAAAAAACACATGTTCCTCACATTTCTGTGGCAGAAAGTTCTGGAATCTGAGAGGAGCCACAAATTTCCTTCCACCCAGCGTTTCCCCAAGTCTCCCTATAAAAATGATACCTCACTTGTGTGGGTAGGCCTAGCGCCCGCGACAGGAAACGCCCCAAAGCGCAACGTGGACACATCCAATTTTTTGAAAGAAAACAGAGGTGTTTTTTGCAAAGTGTCTACCTGTAGATTTTGGGCTCTAGCTCTGCCGGCACCTAGGGAAACCTACCAAACCTGTGCATTTCAGAAAACTAGAGACCTAGTGGAATCCAAGATGGGGTGACTTGTGGGGCTCTGACCAGGTTCTGTTACCCAGAATCCTTTGCAAACCTCAAAATGTGGCTAAAAAAACACATGTTCCTCACAATTCTGTGGCAGAAAGTTCTGGAATCTGAGAGGAGTCAGAAATTTCCTTCCACCCAGCGTTCCCCTAAGTCTCTCGATAAAAATGGTACCTCACTTCTGTGGGTAGGCCTAGCGCCCACGAAAGGAAATGGCCCAAAACACAACGTGGACACAACATGTTTTTTGCAAAGTGCCTACCTGTGGAGTTTGGCCTCTAGCTCAGCCGGCCCCAGGGGGGGGCAGAAATGCCCTAAAATAAATTTGAAGTTTATAAATTAGCTGTTTTGCACAACCCTCATATAAGCTATTGCAATGGTTGAGTTTCGATGTAATGAGGGCAAATGCTACAGTTTTCCTGGTAGTGAGAGTATGAAATGAAAAGAAAATCTTAAGGGATTTAATCAGGTTAAAACACATCCCGGCTACCACTGCCACTTAAGGTTGAAAAGATAATTCAGTGTCAAATTTGACCACTAAATTCTTTGCTACTTTAAGCATGTGTGGTGGATGGGGAACTGAGTTTTGGCCACCAGCATGTGAGAGAAAGAATTAGATTTTCGAAAAAAGAAGAATTTCTGTTTTCTCAGAATTGCACTTCAGATGATTGTTTTGCATCCATGAAATGACAATGTAGAGACACTTTTGAAGGTTCCGTTCTGGACCCTTTGTCTAGAGAGAAGATCAACTGGGGGTCACTAGCGTAAGAAGAGGTTGCAATTCCAGAGGAGTCAATTAGAGAAATAAGAGGGGCACTGTAGATGCTAAAGGGAGCACGGCTAAGGGATAAACCCTGCTGAACGCCACTTGTGATCAGTCTTTCTTTAGAAGAGAATTCTCCTTGCACAGCAGTTTGTTTCCTATTGGCCAGAAAGGATCTGTGCTAATGTAGGGCTTTATGGAAGACTTCTACATTTTGAATAAGCTGGAGAAGAATGCCATGTGAAATGTTATTAAAAGCTGTGGAAAGCTCCAAAAGTATCAAAACTACATAATTTCCTGGGTCCAGAATAATTTTATTGGTCCCTGAGACCCAAGTAGGGCCGACTCGTTGACGTCTTTAAGACTAAAACCAGATTTATTGTATGTGGAGAGAGTTGGAACTTTCTAGGAAGATGATGAGTTGCTGGTTCACAATTATTTCTAGTACTTTGGTTAATACTGGCAAGAGGGTGATAGGCCTGAGATTAGACAAAGTGGTGGGATTTGCTAGAACTTGTTTTTGTAACGGCCTAACAACTACCAATTTCCACCCCAAGGGAACTTCAGTTGTAGCTAAAGAGGTATTGAGATGTATTCTTAATAGTCAACAAGTGCAGGGAGCAACACTCCATATCCACTCATGCAGAATCCATCCTAGGGAAGGAATCACTTGAGGTCCTGGTACAGAGTTGGTGCTAGCTGGAGAGAGGCATGGATAACACACAATGGGACACTGCCCTGTTGACAAAGAACAGTGCCCAGCAGACCATGAACTCCCATTTAGGCCCTCATTATGAACATGGCGGTCCAGACCACCATGCTGGCGGTGGCAGAAATTACCGTCACCGGCATGGCGATCCGGACCTCCATATAATACACATAGGGAGTCGCCACAGGCAGAACTCCACCACTGCCTGGCGATGGTGGAGTTCATTATCCAACAGGGGAGCGCTACATGCAGCCGGATAATGAACCTGTTTTCCTCCAGCCTTTGAACCGCCCGGGAAAGGCTGGCAGAATGGGTGCCCCGTGCCCCCGGGCACAGCCCCGTCATGCATGTCACTGCCTGATTTACAGGCAGTGATATGCGCAACGGGTGCTGCTGCACCCGCCGCACTGCTACATTGCAGACAGCTCCATGTGGAGCTGTCGGCAATGTACAGGCCCAGCATTAAGCTGGGCCGGCTGGCAGAAACACTGTTTCCACCAGCCGGCCCAGCGGAATGTTGTTTATTGGGCCGGTGGGGTCTTCAACGTGCTGGCAGTCGTTGTTTCGACCGCCAGCACCGAACTCGGGGGGATTTCCTGCCGAGTTCTTAATGAGGGCCTTAATTTGGAAATTAGATGTTCGTCATGGAATACTGTATGTAAGTGGCCCACAATGTCTATCCGAGGCAAATGTGATACTATGTTGCTACAGTCAGAAATTTGCTAGCACAGTTGTAGGATTTTCCTTGCAAAAAGTTTGTTTCTCTGTGAAGTTTTTTTAAAGAACAGTGGAATCAAATTGAAAGTCAAGCCGTGTTGTAAAAATGAACTTCAACTCCTTCGCTGCAAGGCCTTTTCCCCCTCAGGTGCCAAGCCTTTTTTTTGTCTATTTGGGGCAGTTCACGCTTAGGCCCTCATAACTTTTTGTCCACATAAGCTACCCATACCAAATTTGTGTCCCTTTTTTCCAACATCCTAGGAATTGTAGAGATACCCAGAGTTTGTGGGTTCTTTGGAGGAGACCAAGAAATTAGCCAAAATACAGCGAAAATTTCGTTTTTTCAAAAACAAATGTGAAAAAAGGGCTGCAGAAGAAAGCTTGTGTTTTTTTTCCCTGAAAATGGCATTAACAAAGGGTTTTACAGTGCTAAAATCACCATCTTCCCAGTTTTCAGGAACAGGTAGACTTGAATCAGGAAACCACATTTTTCAACCAAACTTTTGCATTTTACTGGGACATACCCCATTTTTACTATTTTTGTGCTTTCAGCCTCCTTCCAGTTAGTGACAGAAATGGGCATGAAACCAATGGTGATCCCGGACAGGTAAACATTTCTGAAACGTAGACAAAATTCCAAATTCAGAAAGGGGTAATTCTGTAGATCCTACAAGGTTTTCCTACAGAAAATGCAGCTGAAATAAAATAAAAAAATATAGAAACTGAGGTTAAAAAAACAGCCATTTCTCTCCATGTTTTACTCTGTAACTTTTTCCTGCAATGTCCGTTTTTCAAAAGCAATATACCGTTATGTCTTCTGGGATCTTCTGGTTGCGGGGGTATTGAGGGCTTGAAGGTTCATTAAGAACCGTAGGTACCCAGAGCCAATAAATGAGCTGCACCTTGCAAATGGATTTTTATTGTAAACTGGGTATACAGCAATTTATTTGGTAAAAAATGTAAAGAGTCAAAAATAGGTACCAAGGAATCCTTTGTATTTGGGCACAAGAAAAGGTGTTGATAAGCAGTGGTTATTTGCACATCTCTAAATTCCGAGGTCCCTATACTAGCATGTGAATTACAGGGCATTTCTCAAATAGTCATCTTTTTTACACACTGTCTTACAATTGGAAGGAAACAATTTAGAGAAAGACAAGGGGCAATGGCACTTGTTCTTCTATTCTGTATTCCCCCAATTCCCCAGTTCCTGTTTTTTGCCAAGTGGCTAGATTTTGATTTTGGGCTCTAGCTCAGCCGGCACCTAGGAAAACCTAGCAAACCTGGACATTTCTGGAAACTAGACACCTAGGGTAATGCAGAATGGGGTAACTTGTGGGGCTCTCTCCAGGTTCTGCTACCCAGAATCCTTTGCAAACCTCAACATTTGGCAAACAAACACCTTTTCCTCACATTTCAGTGATTGAAAGTTATGGAATCTGAGGGGTTCCACAAACATCCTTCTACCAGGTCTCCCGATAAAAATGGTACCTCTGTAGTGCAGCTAGGCCTAGTGCCTGCGACAGGAAATGCCCCCAAAACACAACGTTGACACATCAAAATGATCTATTACAAAACTACCTGTTTTTGCAGGGGGGGCACCTCAGTTTTTGGTCCCAGGTGCGGCGGTCATCTAGGGAAACCTACTAAACCCAGACATTTTTTAAAACTAGACACCCAGAGAAGTAGAGCGAGGTATGGCTTGCATGGGTCCCCCAACATTTTCTTACCCAATCTCATCTTCAAACCTCAAATATAGCTAAAACAAAAAATCGCATTTTTCACACGTTTCTTTGTAGGATCATCATACTGGTACACATTTCCTACTACCCAATGTTCCTCTTGGTCTGCCGATAAAAATGATACCTCACTTGTGTGGATGGCCCAGGTGCCTGCAACAGGAAAAGGCCTAAAAAGTGTAGAGAATGAGGGGATAGCAAGGCGAGTTGATAAGCACAATTTTTTTTTCAAATACATTTTTAGACTGACTCTGCTTTGGAGACCCACACAAATTAGGTACCATTTTACTTGGGGGACCGAGGGGAGTGCTGGGTGGTAGGAAATGTGTGAAGGCATGTTGATCCTAAAAAAGAAAAGTGAGGAAAATGTGCTTTTTTGAGGTTTGCAGGGAGTATGGGAGGAAAATGTAGAGGGGATCCATGCAAGCCACACCTCCCTGGACTCCTCCAGCTGTCTAGGTTTAAAAAATGTGTGGGTTTGGTAGGTTTTCCTAGATGAATGCCGCACCCAGGACCAAAAAACGCAGGTGCCGCACTCCCCTGGGAAAAACAGGTCGTTTTGTAATAGATCATTTTGATGTATCCACGTCCTTCTGTGATGTTCCAAACACTAAAATTGTGAAAAAAAATGCACTTAGGTTATGTTAAAAATACCCCTCAGCCCCCAACCAAGTTGGTAGCATGCTTCATCAATAGGGTCCCACTTGAGACACCTAGCATGTCACGGCTGTGCGTCGACACCTAATTACAGCGGAGTAGGTTTTTTCATTATTTTTACCACACATACTGGTTGGATTTGGCATGAGGGTGAGTGATGGTTCAGTAGATCAAATTTTATTAACAAGAGATTTCACAAAAATGAAATTTACTGTTAATAACTGAAAGGCCCAAAAATTGAACCAATGACTCACAGGTCGTGAGGTGTAAAGCTGCGACAAGGCACCAACTGCTTTACAGTCCATTCACAGACCTTTCATACATGACATGCACAAGACCATTCATGCCGCCAGCCGCAGGCCCAGCACATTACAGCACTTGCATCAACAGACAGCGTCATTCAAGGGCCCATCACTTTCATACGCCCACATGCCTGACACAGCAATCACACCTGCTGATGGGAGTGTGTGGATTGGAGTTTGGCCAGCAGTGTGTTGCAGTGGCCAAGAGCAAGTCACTATTTACACCTCCAGTCAAGCGCCACTCCATGCACACCGCCAGCCAAATGCCACTCCATGTACACCGCCAGCCAAGCGCCACTCCAAGCACACCGCCAGCCAATCGCCTCTCCATGCACACCGCCATCACTTCTTTTTTAAACAACAAAGAAACCACTAATTAGAAATACGTACAAAACTACAAACACAAAAGCTCTAACTAAATACATGACAGTAATGCCAACCATGAAACTGAACATATGAAAATATAAACAGGCAGTTTATGCTCACTATAGTTACCAATAATTGTTTTGAGTGTGGTAAGTCCTGGAACAGCAACCCACACACAGCCCAGGTTTTGAAGGGCAATCAGGGCAGGACATCTGAGTCTCCTTCCAGATAACTCTTCGAACACAGACTCTACATTTCTTAGCAGAAAAGTCTTTTTTGGCCATGGGAGGAATGTGCTCAGGAAATTGGCAATCTTTAAATCTAGCCACATCCTCCACCACTGCTTCTCTTGGAACTCTTGCCTGTTCCAGCCCAACAAGGCTCGCTATGTCATCCTTGACTCTTGAGAACTATTCTTGAACACAACAAAAGCATTAAAAGTTGCAAAGTGGAACAGGTGAAATGCTAATTTCTTATACCAAACATAAGCCTTAAAAGCAGCAGTGTAAGGTTCCAATATCTGATCTACTCTATCAATACCACCCATGTGCTTATTGTAGTCAAAAACGCACACAGGTTTGCGCACTTCAGCAACCTGACCACAAACAGTCACAGGGGAAGTACTCTCATCATGGATAGTAGTTAGCATGTAGACATTCCTCCTGTCTGCAAATTTCAGAGCTAGTAGCTCATCATTCCACAAGGCACTGCACTGTTCCCTCTCAAGTTTTTTACAGACAAGCTCCCTTGGATAGCCTTTCTGGTTAGAACAGATTGTGCAACAAGCAACAGTGTCCACTCCAAACAATTCCTTGACCAACTGCACTACAGTGTATAAGTTATCTACGCACAAATGGTGACCTTTGTTAAACAGTCGTCTACCAAGTTCCCACACAATTTTCTCGCTAACTCCAAAAGTGGGCGGACAACCAGGAGAGTCAATACTGGAATCCCTACCAGTGTAGACCCAGAAATCATAAACATATCCTGTACTACTTTCAGACAGAATGTACTGCCCAAAAACCAAATGACCCTTGAACAGGACCAAAGACTCGTCCACAACTATTTCTTTGCCTGGAACATAGACCTCTGAAAACCAATCTACAAAATGATAAAGGACAGGTCTAATCTTAAAAAGACGGTCAGAATCAGTGTGATCTCCTGGCAAGGCTAAAGCATTATCAACAAAATGCAGCATCCGAAGAAGACGTTCATACCAGTTACGACTCATGGTTGCAGGAAATATAGCAGTTGCCATCAAGGGAATAGTAGATCAATATGAAGACAGTGATGGCTTCCTTATCAGTCCCATCAAAAAAGTTAAACCCAAGAACTTTTTCAACTCTTCCAGATTTGTGGGAATCCATCGCCTAGCTCTAGAGTGTGGCTTAAGTCTGGCAGCGTCATCCCTTAAATACTGCTCCACATACAAATAAGTCTGCTCAACAATCTCTTCCAAAAGTACATTGTCCATAAATAACTGAAAGAAATTGACAGGCAAAAAGTTTTCTGTATTCACTCGACACCCTGGGAGACCAGTAAATGCAGGTAACTGTGGCTGCTCCATGTGTGGGGCAATCCAGGTGTCAGGTCTTCTAATGGCAAACCCTTAAGCCCCAGTCTGCTGCACTCTTGGCACATCAATGTCCTCCTCTAAAACAGGCCCTTCATCTGTACTGAGAGTGGCTTCCTCATCAGAAGAATCCTCTTGGACAGAAAACTCACTGCCAGAATCTCTCACTTCCTCCTCTGCCTCCCGATGCAGTCAGTCTTATAATCATGGCCAGAAGAAGACTCAAACACCACACCAACAACCTGCTGAGCAGTCATCCTACGGCTAGCCATGATCCTTCCTACAAAAAGTAACTGGACAAATGCACCACCAACAACCCTCACTGTGTAAGATATGTAATAAACAAAGTGTGGCTTTATCACTAAGAGTTGTAAACTCAAAAACTATACCACTCACTTGCCTGAAAAAGCTAGACTCACCAGCAACTACTTTGCAAAGCCAAAGTAATCACCAATGACATCCCACTAAAAAGAAAAAAGAAAAGAAAATTAAACATAAGACAACACAAATATCATCATGCATTAATCTAAGGACAATTTCACAAACAATCCTGCACTTAGTACACCACTTACAAAATGTCATTCATGCAGTTATGCAGTTATTTGGAGTAAATTGTTTTCTCTTACCTAAAACATGCAACTATGCAAACTGCTGTTCAACCACTGCCAAAACCACAAGGAGTCACATCAAACAAAGCAAAATCTTTGAACTAGAACAAAAAGCAGAAAAAAAACATTAGAATCGCACATGCAAATACTTTGTTCATTGATAAACACCCTGCCACCAAACATTTAGAAATTTCCGCTGGTGCCTTAGTGGCTTCTGCCCACCTAGGGGACAGACGGGCTTAAACAAAATAGGTCGATCTGCCCCCAAGGGGAGCAAAAATGGCTAACAGTTGTGTGCCCTCTTAGGGGGGTGACCCTTGCACAATGGGCCACCCCCAAACACACAAAAAAACAAATACAATCATTCCCTGGTGTCTACATGTCTTCTGCCAGATTGGCCTAAAAATAATAGGCCGATCTACCCCAAGGGGGGGAGAAACGGCAACAGGTATATTGGCCCCCAAAGGGGAGCAACCCTTGCCCAAGGGACCACGCCCCCACCAAAACAAAATGGAACAAAAACAATTCCTGGTGCCTTAGTGGATTCTGCCCCCCTAGGGGCTCAGATGGGCCTAAAAAAATAGGCTGATCTGCCCCTATGGGGGGCAGAAATGGCCTACAGTGCTGTGCCCTCTTTGAGGGGCGACCCTTACCCAAGGGGCTTCCCCCACACAAAAATTACAAATGTGAACAAACCCTGATGTTCATGTGGTTTCTGACCCACTTGGGGGCAGATCGGCCTAAAAATAAGAAGCCGACAGAAATGGCGATAAATAATGTGCCCCCCTAAGGGAAGTGACCCTTGCCTAAGCAGCCTCTCCCCTGTAATGAAATATACAAAAACAATAAATCCCTGGTGTTTAGTGGGCATTCCTCCTGCCCGTTCGCAGTGCGATCAGGCAGCAGGAATGCTGAAAGAGACATTGAGGGAAAGGAAAACCCTTTTCCTTTCCCCCAATGCCTCTTTCTTTGCAATCCCTTCCCGAGCTGGAGAAGAAACTCACCTCTTTCTCCGAGGTTGTGCTGGAAGCAAATGGTTTCGAGTGCGACCGGCTCCCTCTAATGAGGTCAGCGCATGATCGTGCACTGACGTCATTAGATGGGGGGTTGAGGCAGAAGGGGAAGAGATTCCCCTTCCAACCCTGCCCTGGGGAGGTCGGTGGGAGGCTCATGTGGGGAGCACTAGCGCTCCCCCCTTGAACCAGTCCCAGGACGTAATGGTTACGTCCTTGGCACCTCAGCGCCTCAGCAAAGGACATAACCGTTATGTCCTTGGCGGTTAAGGGGTTAAACTGTTTTGACCATTTAACTTAAAGTTTATAAAGACTGTAGGTTTTCAAGAGAGGAGATCTCCACTGCTGGAATGAAAGCAAATAGCAAAACATCATAGTGATAACTGACAATCTAAATACCTAGCGCATAATATCAAATAAAATAAGTATAACACATACTCCTGTTTTGAGTCCACTTCCTTTTGGGCTACCAAATTACCAAGGCACCACACAATAGTTGCAGATACAAAAATGCAGGCAGGCCATCTCAAGAAGAAGAGAGACGTCACTGAGAAAGATGCACACATTGTAGTTACCCTTTGTGTTCATTAGAAGGATCTAGATACCATCAGTGGAGCAGAAAAGGCAGCTACATGAAGTAGACAGATTCTATAAATGTATTAGGTGCTGAGGCACGCATTCTGGGGGCCTCAAGAAGAAGTGCCATAGTGAGTGGAGGCAGATAAAGGAGAACATCTATGGATGTAGGCAGCAAATGTTCTTCCTGGAGGTAAATCTAGATCCAATCTTTGTCTCATCATAGTGTGCTCTCATCATCATGCAGCTTAAGCTGTTCTATTCCCTGTGCTCAAGGGGATCCAGCATAAGCCTAGTCAAGAACTGAACAAATCTCTCTTGTAACTTGTTCTTTTATCACCATTCATGTCACTCTATTCTCCCCCCTAAGCTTCACAGATAGGAAGACATTACATATCTGTCTACGTAACAACGCATCACACAGATCAACAAATATATTACAATAAAAACTACTAACTAACCTAACTTACCTAGCCAAAAACAGCATTGTGGGTCCACAGGAGGATTTGTGGGTCTGCAGCACAAATGCAAAAAAAAAAATATTCCTGTCTACTATCTTTTTTAAGAAAAAACTCCCAGGTTGGCCAGGGCCTAAGGGAGAGCAATGCATTTATGATTTTTCAGGGAGGAGGCTGTGTGGCCCTCCAACTTGAGTTTTCATGAGGACATGGTGGCTCCATCCCTTGGGGCTGACATTTTTAGAATGCTGCCTCAATGGTCGAGCCTTGTAGAGACCCAGGAGAGACTATCTATCTTGGACCAATATATTAATTATGGGTTGGGGCTGTGAAACTCCCCTCTCTGAGCTATCATGATACCCCGGGGGTCCCACCCAAGGGGCTGATATTTTAAGAATGGGGAGGGATCATGGGACTAGTTGAGGCACCAGGGACCCCATACTCTAGGGCCAGTGTATTTTTTGTGTGAGAGGGGGCATGCATGAAGGCTCTGCCATTGAAGATCAGCTTGGGGGACCTCATCTTCCAGACCTCAATGGCAGTGTCTCGGGGTCCCTATCTCCCAAGACACTGTGGTTCCCTCCTGTGGAGATTGCAGGCAGAGAATAGAATTTTATTTCACGTATTCACTCCTCCAGGCAAGAAACATAACTTTACTTCTGTTCAGCATTAGCAGTAAAGAAATCTGTTCCTGCCTTAGTGGGAGCACAGTAATAGAGCTGGCTTCCACTGACATCCTATGTGGGTGCTAGCTGAGGAGCCATCATAGCTGTTGGGTTCTTGGAGTTCCCATTGTAGCCCTAAAAGGAGAAGGTGTTGTGGGTGCCCCAGGTAAAACCAGGGAACCCATTTAACTAAAATGTGTCAACAAAATTGCCAGCTCCCACTGGCACACACTAGGGGTGCTGATGGGGAGGTGGTAGGCAGCCCCCAACTAATACATTATTGCCAGAAAACCTAGGTGGGCACCAGGACACCCACATGTAAAAATAAATGCTGGCTCCTTCCAAAACCCTAGATGGGCATCCACTGGTGAACCGGCTGAGGGTGCAGGGGCCTTTGGGCTTCCTCTGTGGCCCCCAACTTAAAAGAAAATGGTGTGGATGCCCCAGGCGGGCACCAAAACAAACTAAAAAATAAATAAATAAAATGAATAATTAATGAGCAACAAAAGCTGCTCATTTATTATTCATTCCTGTACAGAAGGGCCCCATAATGCTTCAAGAGTACTTTTTACTTCTCTTTATTGGAGCCTGGTGGTGCTCCTAGAATGGTTAGGGATACCACCAAATGTTTTGTTAATGTTGTTGGGGGCTGCAGGGAGTGTACAGGCCCCCAACGAAATTACAAAAACAGAGTGAGTCTATTGGGTCATTGCATCCATGACTCCAGGATAGCTTACCCTTTTTTTTTAAAGCAGGAACTCTATGCTTTTTAGCTGGATTGCAGGGACCTCTTGCAATGGGTTCTATGACTGCAATTTATGGCCCGCAAAATGTCATAAGAAAGATTCAAAGAAATGCTGAAGTTTAAATTATGACAATCACCTTTATTAAGTGTTGCAGCGTGTGAATTTATAAAATAAACATCTGATTATACACACTGCACTTCCAAGCAGGCCATGAACTCTCATATTGTTTGGAAATGCGATGGCCACCTTGGATTTCTGGATGTGAATTTTCGCATGGCCCATGGCGCCTTTGCTAGGCACTAGTGATACTATGTTGCTGCAGCTAGGACCTTACTGTCTGGATCAAGGTTTATTTTGTAAACAACTGTCCCTCTGGACCTTTTTAGAAGGACTTTGGAAATATTGCAAAAAATTGGGCAACATTTTGGAAATTAAAAATAAACTATTTTGATCATTTAACTTGAACATTTTGAAAGACTGCAGGATTGCTATTTACACTTAAGGTTACCCTATGAAGAAACATGAAAGATTGCCATCTTGCAAACATGATCAGAATGTTCAGCAGGATTTTCAAATGTGGGAAGTTCTTTAACATAGGTGGTCACTGAGCTGCATTTCGGGTCGATTTTGTACATGCATTTTCAAGTAGATATTTTACCCTAATGGACCATCTGGTTAACTTTATTTTTTTTCCCATGAGACACATTTTTAAACAGGAAGGAAGTGCCATTGAGGCTAGAAGGCTGATGTACATACAGTAGCAACTCGGCCTGCCCTGAAGACTCCTTGCTCTGCTTAGCTCAGTTACTTGTCACATTGGATTTTGGAGGGAAAACATCACTCTTTACGTCTGAAATCTCTGCTGCCTCTACATTTAAACCAAGTAAGTTCAATGCAGCACTTTGGAAAAATGGAGGGCATGCAAAAGTATTATTTGCTCTTTTTTGTTTTTTTGTTTTTTGTTTTGTATTTTTGTTGGTGAGTGGCCTGGAGTTTTGACTGCCTTAAGGACCCATGTGGGATTAACTATATTTTAAGGGACACTGTTCCCATTTTTAATGCTAGAAGGTAAATTTGTTCATCATCTTGCATTGATAATGTTTTACTGTGTTATGCCTAGTCTGCTCTGCACTATGTCTTGAGTGTATTTTTATTGGAATTTTTACATTCTCACTGCTGCTGTGATATGTATCTTTAAAAAAATCTTTGGAAGGTTGTGAATGGTGCGTATTAAATGCAAATTGAAGGCTAATTATTGTCTGCATCTGCCTGTTGCTGACTAGCAGACATCTTCCTTTGTTTTCAGCTACTTTCTTCTTCCCAATTTGCTTGTCCACAAGTTTTTGTGAGTTTGTGCAGGTGTGTCATGGTGGATATATTTTGGGAATGGAATTGTAAAGTTATTTTTTTCTTTTTGTACTGCAGATTTAGTGGTGCTGGGTAAAGAAGAGTTACATATGTAGGCCCAGAGACATTTGGTAAATAATATCTTTGCAATTCTTTCCCTGCAGTTCTACAAACTGTTGGTCATATTGTGTAGCCAGTATGTACTGTTTCTCAGGTAGACTGCACTTTTTTCCTTGTTCTCTTTGTCTTCTTATTTACTGACCATGAAACAGTCACCATTTTGTGTAGCTACTGTGTACTGTGTTTCTCTAAGGCCAGCGTTATGTCTTCATTCCCTATGGAGGGTCACTAGCAATTATTTAATTAATTTTATTGATCTTCCCTCCACCTGCCATCGGGGTCCATTGACCCTGGATGGACATCAGCAACTATTTAATTCCTTTATTCAAAGTTTTTCTTGCACCCCCCATTTACCATTGGGGTCCCATCGCACTGAAGAGACACAGAGTAACATTTTCCTATGTAACATTGTCATGAGAAAAATATTTCGTTTATACATGGTTTGGGTACACTACTGTTAAGCATTTGTGATGATGTTCACTTATGTTACATTGGCTGGATTCAGATTGCCCATGTTTCACTGACTTCCTATCTTGTTTGGTTGCCTACAGGTTAACAAGATATCACACATGATACTGCTATGGAGAGACATTTGTGAATTAACTGACAGCGACCCCGGAGTCCTCTGTAAAGTGTTTTTTCTTGTGTTAAGTTCCAACTGCTAGTGCTAAGAAGAAGGCCCTAAAGAAGGTGGTCTTGCCAAGAAAGTGGCCAGTGGGGAGAGGAAGAAGTATGCTGCACTACTGGCATCATGCCCTTATCCTTTTTCAGGAAATGTGAATTACCTGTTGTACTCTGGGAATGAAGAGGGTGGAAGGATCACTCCTGCATCAATTACAGCACCAAGACCTAAGCACATGTCTCTAAGCACTGCAGTGACTGAAGTTATGGATTGCAGTGAACTTGAAATTGAATTGCCTCAGCTTCAAATCAAATCATCACAGGAAAGCCAGCAAAGGGAGTCACGGTCAGCAAGATATCTTTAGGAAGTAGACGCAATGTAACTGATTGAGATTCCTCCTTGTCAAGAGGTCTGCTCTGCCCTCATCAGCTTCATGATCTTCAGTTTGGAAAAAAACAGTACTCCACCATATTCTTCAAGCCCCCTTCTGATGACATGGGGAAATGAAAGTTCCTGAAAGCATTTCAAGTGAGGAAGGTGATGATGATGATGACAAGATAGTCATCTTCATTATTTAGAGTGGTAAAGAGAAAATACAAATCTCCTCTATTTAACCTGCTCAGAGGCATGTGATTCCAACTACATGACTGGATTTCCTATTTTCAAGACTCCTGAAACCTGTAGTCACCACTACCCCTTCAACAGTTGCAACAATCCTTTAGAAAAGCAAACAACACAACAACCACTTCTTCAGGCTTTGGCACTTTAAAGCTCACCTTCCCAGTTTGGGACTTCTTTACACCTAGACAGGATGAGGATATCATCTCAGAATGCTACATTTCTCACAAGAAAGTTGTTCGTGGTAAGCCAGGTGAGCACTATTGTACAGATAGCTGTCCCATTTGAAAAAACAACACAAGACCATAAAGAAGGAGCACCTTCAAAACATAGCTGGTGGTGATGAAAGAGAAGAAGCAGCTGAAGTGATAGAAGAAGACTGGTGATGAAGAAGAAGAGGATGTCAGCATCAACATTACATGGAGCAGGCCTGTGAGTCTCCCCTCTGATGTACAATCCTTACCCACAGCAAACTCTGCATGGCACAAGGCACAGTGGGATACAGCAACTTCCACCCCAATTACCTTCTGCTGGTACTCGTAGGTCACTTGTGATAGTGGCACCACAACAAAAACAATCTACTGTTAAGGCTTACCACAGAAACCATGAGCCAGTTTCTACAACAGGAAGCTGGCTATAATGTTAGAGCATGACCTCCTCCATTTTTCGTTTGTGGAGAGAGATGGCTTTCTGAAATTTGTGGACACCCTCTCCCCAAAATGGAAGGTTTCCAGCTGGACCTATTTTGCCAGAGTTGCTGTGCCAGTGCTGTCTCATGAAGGGACGCAATCGGTTGGCAGGGCTATGAAGCAGAGCGCTGTTCAGACCATCCACTTCACAACACACATGTAGACCAGTTGTCAAACAACTGAATACATAAACAGCACTGTACACTGGATCTCTATCCAGGGAGATAAGCAAAGGCTAGCTGCTGGTCTCACTGCTGATGATGCTTTTCAGGGCATTCATGGCATACAACAGTTACCGTGTTCATCATGGAGAAATCACATACAGCTCTCAACATCTTGGACAATTTTAACACCAAATTCTATGAATGGCTTAAATACAGAAGTCTCAGAAATATGATTTATTGCCACTGACAATGGCCAATGGCTTTAATATTTTCAGATCCATGACTGATGGTGTGTATTTCAGAGTCTTGTGTCAAGCGTTTTTCATCAACCTAAGAATGGAAGAATATGCACTCATTGTACCCATTCATTCAAAGCTTGGAAGCAATAGAGGATCATTCAGCATGCTAATAAACTACCTGCAAAAGTCCTTGTAAAGGAGGTGCCAACACTTTGGAACTCAACCTTCAACATGTTGCAACAACTGTTTGAGCAGGACAAGTTTATCATCAATTATATAATTCAAAGTAGAGTAAATGCAACTGCTAAACCCATGACAATGGAGGTGGATAAATAGGGCTAGTGCATTGCCTAATACAAATGCTACTTCGTTTTGAGATTATGACACCGGATGTCAGCAAAAACATTTCCATGACCCAAGCAAACCTGTTGTTACATGTACTACAGGATCATTTGAAAAAGAGTAACCACGGTTCACCATTCTCAATGACGAATACGCTTCTTTGCTAGATAAGCTAAATCTTTTGCTTGAACACTCATCAAAGGCTGTAAAATAACATTTTGACCCCGAATAGTAAATCTGTGCCACAATACATTACGTGAGGGCCACTTTCATTCATTTTACAAAAATGGATGCATTAGTTTACAAAACTTGGATTATCAGTAAAATGAGTGATCAAGAAGAAGAACGACTGCAAATTTGAGACCAGGCAGAGTGTCTGAAAGGCAGCCTCCAACCTTCAGAGAGTGAGGTGCGCTGGCTCACAGTCCCAGCAGCATCCAACATCATCACCAGCTATACAAACCAACAACAATATAATCAAGCTCACTGCCAACTTCTACAATAGGTTGGTTTCATTCAGCAGGATTTAAGTGCAGAGGAGTAGGCAATGCAAGCAGAACAATAGGCAGCACCAATGATAATTCAGAAGATGGTCCAAGACTACCTGTATTAACCAGTGGAAGTGTATCAGGATCCAGTGACCTAGTAACATGGGAAGAGAGCACATTGGGCAGAGCCCAGCCAGCAGGCAATAAAATATCTAGAATGTTCAGTAATGAGTGTGTCTTCAGAGCATGTGTTCAGTGCAGCTGGTTCATGTTCATAGTGAGAAGAGCCAGTCTCTCTCCTTAAAAAGTGGAGAGATGGATGATGATGAAAACTAGCAAAACTTCAAATCAAAAGAATATATTGCACCTGAAACAACCCAGGATGATGGGGGCAAATGGTCTCCTCCGAATGGCCTCTCTGAGTTTGATGACGAACTCTACTTTTGGAGTAATACAATAGAAGTTACACATAGGAGGACTGCTTTAAAAAATGTATATACGGTCAGACATCACCTTAGTTTCTGCAGGAGCGATAGAAACTTCATGACGTAATTTCCCAACTTCACTCACCACGTTTCAGCCCAACATAAGTCAAAGCCAATAAAAGTTGAATGGGGGAAGAGGGAATGGAAGAGAGAGAAAACAGAGGTACCACAGAGTCGATGCAGGAAAGTGTGTGTATTCAGTTGAGTCTTGTATGCCTTGCTGAGTGAAATAGAAAGGAAAGAAGGAATCAGTAAATTGACTGGTAGATAGGCACAGTACAGCATGTATAGTATTGTAACAGATAACATATATAGTTAGAATACCTGAGTGAAACCTCTCTTCCATTTTAATAGACATATGATTGCATAAGGTAGAACATGTAATCTAAAAGTATAACAGAGTGTAAGTGATATATAGTAACAGACTTAAGGAACCCAACCTCCCTTTATACTCATGACAGAGTTAAGCATACCTTACAACTCTCAGTTCAGCGCACTAATAATATAAGTCAAAACAAAACAAAAAAAATATATAGCCTTTCATAGAGTTCTTAGCACCATGTTCTTATGTAAGTCCAGAACCAGTTCTAAATGTGTCCTGTTTAGTTTTCACAGGGTAAATATCTCCAAGTGCCAAATATTGATGGTCTCAGATCCAGGATGCTGATATCAGATAAGCAATTTGCAGTCAATTATCCATAGAATCGCAGCGCGGTTTCAGCTGTGCAGTAGAAAGATACAATGCTTTTAATTCCTCTTTGTTTTCTTAACAGGGTTAAATTTGGGATAGAAGCAGGAGCTGCTGTATGCCAAAATCCGAGGATCCAATAAGCAGGAGGAAAACTAACGAAGGACCACTGAAAAAGCTGACGCGGCGTGCTGTGACCCTGAAACCTGAAAGGTAAGTGTCTGAAGCAGGAAATTACAGACATGGAGCTAGAATGCTAAAGAGTTTCCTGCTGGGCAAGAGCAGCTTTATTCTTGCAGTGCCTCACCCCTGCCGCATATAGATCGCAGAAGGCGCAACATATAAATTTTTTTCTTTTTTTGCTGACAATGCCTATTGTACATAATAAACTAACATGGAGTGGACCTGTATGCATGGCACAGATAGTCAGTCAGGTCACAGAAATTATTTGGCCAAGGCTGGCTAAGTGGCAAAAGCTGAGAAAGACTCATTCAATCTTTGGTTCAACCCGGAGACTTTGAAATGAGCAAATGGCGATAATCTTTTCCAATAGAAGCTTTCATTTCCTAAAAAGAACAAGAAGATACCTCCCATCCCTATCCTTTGTTTCCTGTACTTTCTGGGCTACCAATGAAGATTATTTGAAAGACAGCTACATATAGTTGCTTCCAATGAAAACAGAGACACATAGGTACAGGTAACTTACTTGCACCAATGAGTAATGAGAAATGAATACCAAATGATGATGACTCATTTTGTGGTGGCTGTCTGGGTCTGGTAAACTGGAACTGACATGTAATGTTAGGGGTATTATTCTGCATCAATGCTTGCCTTTCACATTTTACTCGGATATGCATACTTTCATTGTCCGTTGGTTATCTTAAGTCCATCATGTCTAGATTCTTCTGAGACCAGTCAGTTTATTTACAGAGACTAAACATGTCCTCAAATTATTTTCATTTACTTGTTGAACACTACAGGCCTATATCTTTCAGGTGAAATCTTACACAAATTAAAAATACTTTATTCGATTGCAACTCACAATCATAAAAGCAAGTAAAATATAGAGGATAGCACCAATCGACATCCACATAATTTAAATAAAATAAAGTAGATCCAAACATACAACAATTAATACCATATGATAAAATTCAGTACAAAAACTAAGTCCAGTTATTCTTCTCAAAAACAATATAAGATCAATAAGAACAAATATTTGGAGAACAAGAAACCGTTATCCTAGCTAAAAATGTTTTAAAATGGAAGGCCTCCTCAATTTTGCCTAGAGATGTAGTCTGTCCTTCATTACTGCGCACAGATATACAGCTAGACCATTACAGATTTTGATTTATTGGAGAGACAACAAATAAATAAGGGTAGGACGGCGCTGTATAAAGTGCAGGGATTTTAAGAGTGGAATCATGAACACTTTCCTTAAATCCAAGTACAATGTGCAGAAAAAGACTATGGGGGTCATTACAACCAAGACCGCCGAGGGACCGCCATGCTGAAGACCGCCAGTGCAGGCGGTTTTCCGCTCTGCGCATTATGACTGCTGGCAGCCCTCCGTCCTTTTCCGGACGGAGAGCCGCCAGAAGCCATACTGGTGGTCGGCGGGGAAGTGGAGGTTGCTCCACCTCTACCGCCAAGTCAACAGAACACCGCCCCCCAAATCACGTTCTGTGATTCGGCGTGGCGGTGTTCTGTTGACGGGGTGCTGGCGGCGGAGCAGCCCCCATGGATCCCTTCCCCTCCCGGAGGATCAACGGACCAGGTAAGTTGATCGTCCGTTAGGGGAGGGGGGTGGGGGTGTTGTGTGTTGCGTGCGTGCATGGGGGGGTGCGTGTGAGTATGTAGAGGGGGTGTGTGAGTGCGTGTATGCATGCGGGGGTTGTTGTGTGTTTGGAAATGTGTGCATGTCTGTCTGTATGGATGTGTGTGTGTATGTCTGAATGTGGGTGTGTGTGTATGACTGTGTGTGTGGCTGTTGGCATGTTTGTTGGTGTGTGTGCGGGTATGTGTGTTGGTGGTGCCTGCGTGCATGTCGGGTGTGAATCTGTAATGTTATGTTGGGGGTAGGGGTGGGGAGGGGGTTTCCTGCCACCTTTGTGGGGTGGCAGAGGTGTTGGGGGGTGTCGGGAAGGACTCGGGGGTGGGGGTGGCGGAGACCCCTATCAGTGCCAGGGAAGAAATTCCCTGGCACTGATAGTGCTCACCGCCATGTATTTCATGGCGGTTCCTAACCCCATGAAATCCATGGCAGTCTGCCGGGTCATGATACCGCCGGCGGTATTGTGACGGCCGCCGGGCTGGAGATCCAAGTCTCCAGCCCAGCGGTCGTCTCCCCCCTGGCGGTCAGCCAGGTGGGTGAGGCAAATGTTTTTCAGGTCTTTCCTGGTAAGTGTTTCCATTTTTTCTGGTGTAAAGTAAAACTCAGGATGGTCCAAGTACGTAAAAGAATTCTTTATATAACCCAGCCATGGAATTTGCAGCGAATTACTTAGCGTTTTCTATAATGGCCCTATTCAGACTAGCGCATTCAGAGGTCCATACTTTATGCCAAAGTAAAATCGGTTGCATGCTTATAAGATCAGTAATGTATGTTACCCCCATTTCTGAATGGCACACCAAGGTTGAAGTAGATTTGGCACACTTAGGATTGACTTTAAAAAAACATTTTCAGCTAGCTGTAGGGTGTTACCTTTCCTGTATCCCCATAAGCCTGCCCCATACAGTGCAACAGAGACACATTTTGCATTATAATTTGTCATCATGTCTTTGGGTGTGGAACTACCAATCTTTTTAGAGAAATTTTTGTAAAGAGTAATTTCCTATACCTGATGGCTTGCAACCAGGTGCCTATGTTATCAAACATAATTCCGAGGTATGTAAAGGTTTCTGTATCGACTAATTTGACACCCTTTAGAATGACATGTTTTTTTTTTGCAGATTTTATACCACAGGTCATCATGAAGGTTTTAGAATGATTGATTTTAAGGCCTAAATCTTCCATATAGTTGTCAAAGGTTGCCAGTAGTCGCTGCAAAGCTTCTGGGGTACATGCCATCAAAACAGCGTCATCCGCATACATAAGTGCTGGAATCTTTCGGGAGCCAACTTGTGGAAGATCTCTACAAGCAGTAGATAGAACAGCCTCCAGTTTGTCAATGTATAGGGAGAACAATAGGGGAGCTAGAGCACAGCCTTTGCGTACCCCCTGCTTTACAGGAAAGAAGGAGGTGCACTCCCACTGAGACCCGTAGCGCACCCTAGCTTTAGCTCCAGAATATAGTTCCCTAATAAAGTGAACTATTGTGTTGTCTACCCCCATATGCAGCAAAATGGGCCAAAGTTTGCTATGAATTACACATTCAAACGCCGAGGTCAAGTCTACAAATACAAGGTGTAGAGCTCCTGTCTTAGCATTTGTGTATTTACCAATCAAAATATCTTAGTTCAGGGCCTGTTCCACAGTCCCTATCCCAGCCCTGAAGCCATATTGTAAGTCCGTCAGTGTGTTATTAGCTTCCGTCCATTCCTGCAACCTATTTAGGACAATAGGTCCTGCAATCTTTGCGAGGGTGTTGAGCAGTGAAATTGGCCTTTAACATGCTGGATTTTGACGGTCGCCTTTTTTAAATATTGGGACAATAATGGACTCTGCCCAGGTCGGGATAAAGGCTGTGGCGCAACAGGCTTGTAAAACCTGTGTCAATAAAGGGCCCCAAAATGAAACATTAGACTTATAGTTGTCAATTGGTACTCCGTCTGGGCCTGGTGCTTTCCCACTCTTGCTGGCGTTGATGGCATCAATGACCTTGTTTAAACTGAAAGGTGGAGTAATAGGCTGAAAGTCCACTCTATGGGCATTTGTATCTGGGACTACATTTTTTGAAGAGTATATTTTGGAAAAATAGGTAACCCACTCCTCCTTCGTGATGGCTATTTCAATACTTGCTGACATTCCATCACCCAGGAGAGCGGAGTTCACTATCTTCCTGAATTTGGCATTATTGTTCTGGAGGCTTGCATTATAGAGGGTATGTTACGCCTCATCTTTTAGTTTTTTTTTTCCTGTTTTTTATGGCCTTTTTATACTCGTGTCTAAGAGTGGTGGTCTCGTGCTTGTCAGGGTTTTGTCTATGTAGATGCTGTTTAAGTCTCTTATGGGCCCGTGTACATTCAGTGTCAAACCAACCTTTGTTTCCCCAAGGTCTAGATTTGCCTGTGCTTACTGTGAGAGACTGTTTGAGTCCCGTGGTGATTACTGTAAATGCTTTAACAAACTCCTGTGGGCTAATGTTGTCTGAGAGGCAGGTTTCAATCTCATTAGGATAATTACTCAACAGTTGTTCCATAAAACCTATTGGTTCAATCTGTGACCAACGAATAGAATAACCATTTCTTGAGCCCAATTCAATGTTCGCTACCTTATCTACCACTCCCTTGTGTTTGTTTATATCTTGAGGCAATACAAGGCATAAGCTTTGAGGATAGTGGTCGCTGAACGCGATATCATGGATTTTGTACTCAGATGTGCAAAAAACGAAAAATGAGATATTAATATAAAATCAATTATAGTATTTGCAGATCTACCGTTGAAGGTAGGTTTAAGCTGTGAATTACTATCATTTAGACCATTAGAGAAGAAGAGATCAAATTTGAATAGTACATCATTCAACAAATTGCCGTAATAGTTGTGAGTAAAATGAAATAGGTCATCGTTTTCACCTACACCAAGGGAACAAACTTTCTCCTCTGTTTGGGAGCACAGATGGGTGTTAAAATCATCTCCCCACACGATGAAGGTCTCTTTGTGTGAGGAGTTACATACGCAATCCAGATCGTCCTGCAGTTGCCTAAGTGTATGTGAGATTTTTTGGAAGGGGACGTTATTATAGAAATTGATAATCACTAGGTGCGCTCCATTTTTTAATTTGCATGGTATCAATTGGTAAAACTTATTAGAAATTAGGCTAGTCACCTTTATTGAATCATACTTGTTGGAGATAAATGTTCACAGTCCACCATTCGCCCTGCCCCGTAGGCAAGGGATTGCGGGGGTGTGGAATGTCCTGACACCATTTATGTGAATGGGATCTACGGACCAAGTCTCCTGTAAACACACACAAGAAAAGGATCTAATGAAATCTAACCAGTCCTCGTTCTCAATTTTGTTATGCAAGCCTGCCATGTTCCAGAGTACAAGTTTGTCTCCCGATGTAATTGGGCCCAAACCCAGAGAATCGCCCTACTTTCCTAGTTGGTGTGGAGATATTAATCTCCATCTCTATGTGGAGAGTGGATGTTGATATGGGAGTGGCCAGATGGGCAGGAGTTCCACCTGCTGATGTTTCATCAATGAAATCCTGTCGGGCTCTTTTTTCCTTTGCCATCATTTCATCCCCTTTACTCATCACCAGGCCGTCATCACGCTTCAGTAGATCAGGTGCGGTACTCATTGATATAAATCTCATCCTGCCCGCAGCCTGATCTATTGTCAGTCAATCAACTTCCTCCAAAGAAAGGGGATGAAATCTATTCTTAGTAGGGACAATATAATTTCTTTCGAGTCTACTTTGTTGATTTAAAGGTTCTATGCTAAGTTGGCCATGCCTCCCATTAAAATTATTAAAAAAGCCTAGGGGGAGCAGTGAGATGCCACGGTCAGAGGTCTGTCGCGGGCTTAAGTTTCTCAAAATGTCCTTGACCAATTTTGAGGTTTTAAACGAAAGTACCACACAGTCACCTCTTAGTATTTTCTCGCTCCTGCCCACCCATTTAACCCTCCTGACCATTTTAATATCTTCAACAAGTATATCTATCATGCCAGGTTTCATCCGGGTCCCTATCCAGTTTAGGGATTTATTTCTCAGGGCTGTCCATGTTTCCCTGTTATCCATAGGTAAGGTGGGAACATTTGCAAGAACTACTACATAAGGAGTTACAGCAGGAGGGAGGTCTAGTGTATCTCTTGGTGTTGATAATATATTCGAGGAAGATTTCGGTCTATTCTGTGGTTCCGAACCATTTATATTCGCATTTAATCGTTGGGAACTTCTGGTGCTAGTTGGAAAAATACGGGGTTCTACATGACATTGATTAATCCGGGGAGTAATTGGTGGGTGGTGTCGCTCTTTAGGGGGATGTAAGTTCCGAATTAGGATCTAAATTGCCACAATGTTGGGGGATTATAGGCGTAGGGCCTAAAGTCCGAGCCTTCACTAAATTGAGTATTGACTCCACGTTTTCCTCCACTTGGATTAGACGCTTTGTCAATGACTCAAAGGACATCTTAACTAGATGTTCCAGGGCGATAATGGTATCTAAGGTGTTAGTAGAGTTCTGACAAGATTTTGTATTATCAAGATTAATTTGAAATTGATCCGTGGGTTGAATTCCAATGTTGCCATGTCTACTAAGGACAAATGGCTCTTGGCTGGATACTCTACCCTTTCTAGCTGCTTTAGGTTTCCTTGTATGTTTGGGTGGAGGTGGGTAGTCATCGGCCTCTGAGATAGACTTGTTTAGAAAGTGGATGCATCCATTTGGGCCTTTTATTTGGTCCCCACTTTCCAACAGCTTTATCTGTGTTGGAGAGGCTAATACTAGCGGTGGGGCATTAGATAAAAGTCCTAGCGGGCCCTTCTGAGTTGATATCCTTTCCTCGACATTAGTAATCTGTTTGTCAATAGCGCCCATTGCTCCTGAGATAAATTTTAGTATTGAGGAATGATCTTTATGGGAAGATATATCTTTGGCACTAAGTTGCTTCCTCTTACCCATTTTTAACTAATTGCTATACACTCAAAAGTTCAACTGATACTACTCTAGGACGCTTCTAGCCAATGTCTAGAAAAACAAACGCAGCAAGGACGATCTATAGTGGCCTTGTGTCAGCGCGAAGGTGAAAATAACCTTGCCAAAATTCAAATGGTGAAACTATTAGTGGAATAGCCTGTAGTAATGTGCAGCAGTTCACTCAGCAGCAAGAAGCAAGGAGCAAGAGTACCTGCCTAATTTCCTACTGAATGCACGTTCTCAGGACCCGGTGTAGCAGTAGAGATTTCGGGGGGGGGGCCCAGCCCAGCCTCTTCCTGTCGATGACGGGCAAAGGACGGGCCCGCCCTTGGCCCGGGCTTTGCCCGGGTGCCGCACTCGCGCGTCCCGCGAAGCGGGTGAACGAAGTCAATTTCAGAGGGGCTCTGCTCCCCCCCCAGACGCCGAAGTCCAGCGCTTCCCACGAAGTTGGAGCGTGAAGTCAATTACAGAGGGCCTCTGCTCCGCCCCCCAGCTGCCGGAGTCCAGCGCTTCCCGCGAAGAGGGATCGCGAAGTCAATTTCAGAGGTGCTCTGCTCCGCCCCCCAGCCGCCGGAGTCCAGCGCTTCCCGCGAAGGGGGAGCGCGAAGTCAATTACAAAGGGGCTCTGCTCCGCCCCCCAACCGCCGGACTCCAGTGCTTCCCGCGAAGCGGGAGCACAAAGTCAATTACAGAGGGGCTCTGCTTCGCCCCCCAGCCGCCAGAGTCCAGCGCTTCCCCTATTTTTGGCATCAGCTAGAAGAAAGACAATTGCCCATCTACTTCAATGGGAAACAAAAGGACTCAAAGACACCTGCACCTAAGGAATTAAGGGCCAGATGTATCAAAGAATTTTGCATTCGTAAACGGTGCGAATTGCAAAATTCAGCCGTTTGCGAATGCAAAATCACCTTTCTGAATGTAAGAAAGGCATTCGCAGTGCAATTTTAAGGAATCGCTAAATTAGCGATTCCTTAAAATTGCGACCCCATTTAGAGAATCGCAATTTACGATTCTCTAAATGCAGCATCGCAAATAAGGAATCCTTATTTGCGATTTCTTAAGCACATGTATGAAGCAATTCCTTAATGCAAATTGGACATTAAGGAATCGCTATTACCACCAAGTTGAACTTGGTGGTAACCATGTGCAAATTTAAACAATGCATTAAAAATGCATTTTTAAAGTTGACTTGTAATGCACACATGCCCTTTTGGCATGTGTGCACCTTACATGTCTTCCAAAATTGTTTTGGGGTGCAGCAGAGGGGTGCCTTAGGCCCCCAGCACCCTGGAGTTTGCATTTCACAAATTGTGAATTCCAGTTAGGAATTCGCAATTTGGGATATGCAAAAAATTTGCAAATATGGTCCGACAAGCCCATAGGTGCGAATGGGGGCTGTATCGCAATTTGCGATTTGGTAATAGCATTTGCTATTTTTAAGAAATCGCTATTACCGAATCGCAAATATGATACATAGCATTTTGCGACTCAGGAATAATGATTTCTTAAAAATCGCTATTTCCGAATCGCAAAAGGCTTTTTTGATACATCTGGCCCTAAGGGAGGTGCATGGATTAGGAAAATGCATAGTAGTGGTTCAAATCACAAAAACACAAAAACACAAATGAAATGCATGTGTCTCGTTGACTGGATACATGATAGACACAGTTAAATTGTTAGAGTCATCAGCCGAGTTCATGTAGATAGTTGTCTGTAATTGGTGGTACAAGATTGGTTCTTCTTCTTAGTTAATGGAATACCACTGCACCAACCTATGCTCCACCCTCTTGCTGCTCATGCACTATGATGCTTACCCTGACTCTACAATACCATAACTTTATTTTTGTATTCTCCATGCCTTCTCTTCTGTAAGAATGCTCAATAGTAAGTACTCCATAGAGCTCCTGCATTGGGTTCAGCCCTCCACCCAAGACAGACAATGCAAATCTCATTTTCCTCCTAACTTTAACTGTTTATTTAACTGTGTGGGTCTTCACTATTTTGAATTTTGCAAGCACAAGCCTAATTAATAAATCAGTTAGATAACTTGAGAGTCTGAGGGCTGAAGGACTATTTGTATTTAGTAACTGAACAGTCATCATCCTTCCACCAGAGATGTGATGTGCTCATTGACTTGATGAAAGTTGGTTTGTCTACCTCTCACTTTTCTCCAGTCCCCAAACCCATCTATTCATCAAACCCCTAATCCTCTTCCCCAGGTTGCGTGATCAGTTGAGGAGTATGTTCATTGTTTAATTTTCACCTTTGGATCTCACACTGTGCATAGGGGATGTGGTTAACTCGATGGCAACTGTTACAGGAGTACCTAGGCATGAAAGGGACATCATAGTACATAGATTTATTTACAACACTGTTTTTACACAATCTATGCCTGATGGATTCTACTGAAGCAACTTTCTTCGGAGTCCTGATATCTGGAACTTATGAGTTTCATTATGCTTATGTTTGTAAACAACTCTTCCTTATGTTGTTAGTTGTTTTTTAAGGGGGTCTTAGTCTTAGACTGTTTACACAGGGAGCAGGGGCTCTGGGCCTAGACATTATTTATTTGCATATGTGGCAGGGGGATGTGCTTGGAAAAAATGAATCTTGCAGTCAGAGCTCCACGGAAAAGAAAGAACTTGTCTCTCTTTTCTGTGGAGCTCTGCTTGTCTCCTTTATTCTGAGCACAGCCACAGACCAAGCCCCCCCCCCATATGTAAATCCTGTCCATGACCAGTGATGGCCCCCATGTGCACATAGAAGAGAAAGCAAAATGAGAGTCTGAATGCTGTCTGGGTCCAGGATCCCTGTTGCAAGGTGCCGAGCTCTCTGCCTCTCTCTGCCCTCTGCTCCCGGGCTGCTGAGGCCTAGAACATGGCAGGCACAGGTGCAGCCCCTCAGCAGCAGCTTGCAGCAGCTCCACACTGACCGGCAGAAAGCAAAGCCTTAGCTAGGAGTCCCCTTGCCTGTCATAGGGCTAATGTTGTCTTCATTTTAGGCCGAGTGTAAAGTGCAGACCAATTCACAATTTTCCTTTGGAAAGTTAGGGACCACTTGTATTTTGGTGTTATTGCGTTTTTTTTACTTATTTTTTATAAAGAAATAAAAAATAGAAAAAATGAAATTACTGAGGAAGCTTTGTAATAGAGCTCCAAACGAACACCACTGACTGTCAGCAAGAGGCAAACTTCCTGGTATTCCAAGGCGGCCTCCCATCCAAGTACTAACTAGGCCTGACCCTCATTAGCTTCCGAGATCTGGTACATTCAGGGTGCTATCTCTGGCTGTAGGCAGCAAAAGCTGCTGTTTCAGACCTCTTGTGCTGACATATCCCACCGTTCTGGAGCTGCTCTCAACCACACCTGCGCACTTCCCTTCACCAACTGCACTCCTTCACAAACTTGCTATGGAGGGTCAAGCACATCCCCTGTCTTCCACTACCCTTGCAATTGCTTCCTGTTAACCTACACACAGGCTCAGACCCCTTTTCTTTAGGGCCCAGCACTAGCAACAGCAAACCAGCCCACCACCAGCAGCCTAGTATTTTCACAAAGTGCCTACTCGTGCTCTAAGGTCCTCTCTCATACCGCACACATCTCCATGTGGTGGGGGCTGCTGGACTACCACTCAGCAGCTCTAGCTCTTCCTGTTGGCCTTAGCACCGTACCCCATAACACCACTTCCTATCCCAGGGACTCAGGGGAAACAGGTTATTTGAAAGTGGAGCTCAGACTGTACGTTTCCATTTTTCCAAGCACAGACCCCCCTCATATGCAAATCCGGTCCATGCCCAGTGCCAGACCCCTTGTGCACATAGAAGGGAAACTGAAACTAGGATTTGAATGCTGTCTGGATCCAGGGTCCCCATTGCAAGTGGTCAACTCTCTGCCTTTCACTGTCCCCGGGCTGCAGAGGACAGTGAAAGGTGGAAGGCCTGGATCCAGAGCTGGCACTGATGAAGTCCCTCAGCAGCAGCTTGCAGTAGCTCCACACCGACCAGCAGAAAACTAAACTTTAGCTAGGGGTCTCCTTGACTGTTCTAGGGCAAATGTGTTCATTTTGGGCCAAGTGTAAAGCGCAGCCCAGTTATGGGCCACATAGCAGCAGTGCAGGGCGCACGCCGGTGAGCTCTCCTCTACTGCTGGGTTACCGGAGTTTTTTTGCTGAACTCTGCACTCCAAATAGAGCACAGAGTGCCAAAATCTCTGTTAACTCTGCCAGCAGAGCATAGCTCACCACTCCCCTACTGTTTACTCCCCTAAGGAACTGATTTACAAAGGTAAACTTACACTTTGTGTAAGTTTGCCATTGCTTGCTATTCACAAAGGTATTTTCCTAGTAGTATTTTTATGACTGCGGAGTCTTCACACATAAAATGATAGGACTATTTTTATGTACTAGAAGTAGGAAATATTAAACATGCCTTCTCACATCAGGAATTGGTGGTGTAGGCAAAGAGGCTGTGTCTGGGCCATGGGCAAAGGGGTGGGTGGCAGTAGTGGACTGTTCTCATGAATCAGTGGTGTGGGTGAAGAGTCTGTGTCTGGCCGATGGGCAAAGGGGTGAGTGGTAGTAGTGGGCTGTTCTGAAATGAGAAAAGATAAAAAGAAGACTAAACTCTTATCACTATGTTGTCTTTAAAAAGGTAATTTGACAGGTAAATAAATCTAACTCCTTACTAAGCAACCCTTTCTCTCCAGTAACTTCAAACCTAAAAATAAAACAGTTTTATCTTACACACAGATTCCTAAAAATGGTATTACTCTTCCACTTGCTTCATACAGTTTTGCATTTTATCTAGACATAATTTTGTCACTCTAGAAGCTATGGGCCAAGTCAGTCTCTCTTCATGTGCTGCACCATACAAAGATGGAGAAGAGAAGTACTAGAAGGGGGCGGGAAAAGTTTCTTCCACTGTCACAAAATGGGCTGGGTAAGCAATGCTACAGACAGGAGAAAGTCAGCAGCAGAAACAGGAAATAAAGGAAACATAAAGAACTATGCAGGGGTAATGAACATTAGATCGAAGGAAGTTGGGACACTGAAAAATAGTACTGAAGACCATAATACATACTTAGTGGGAATAATTAACAGTAAGAAATAATGATTAAGCATGATTACTTGCCAGCACCAGATGGATTGGTTTTTGAGGCCAGGGCATCTCCTGCAGCACCACTGCCCTTGGCCCCAGCCGAGCTCCTGCTGGTGGAGCTGGACACCTTCACTCTCTTGGCATGCTATGTGATTCACTTTGGTCCTTTGAAAATAAGGAAAGATACAAATAACAATAATTAAGTTAGTAGTACTGTCTACACAAGGGCATTTGTTACAGGCATAACATTATAATTTCTGATTGACCAGTCCTGTTCCACCCATCAACCTCCACCATAGAATTTGTTTTCTGTCCTACACATTGTTGTCTTCAAACAAACAAAATTGCTAATTCCCTCCATTCATGCTTTATTTCTATAGTTGAGAAAACACAGTCTCTGTTGGAGATGGATACTCTGTAAGTGAAATAAAACAAAGTCACAGAGGAACGACACCTCTGATATAACACTAACATAGTGACATCCCTTAAATACCCCAAGCAAGGACCTGGCTCACTATAGAACTGAATCCGAGCAGTATGATTCACTTGATGTCCACTCCACTTCACTCACAAACATCCAGTCCAACACTCTCCCTCGCAGGCTGGCAACATCCCCCACTACTGTTGACCACATGAACTCCCCAAAGTGTTAATAGACGTATTGCATGCCCACCAGTTCGAAACAAGCACAGTGGACACAGTAACGGTTTGCTGCAGAAGGTGCAAAGATTTATACGAGTGGCACACACCAAGATTTTTCTAAAAACATGGCCTGCTCCCTGCAAACATGGTAAAACACTCCTAAATAATAGGATATTTTTTGCTCCGGAGGGCATGTTCCAGCAGTCATTGTTGCAAAGGAGTTGTCAAATAAAAACAAATATTATATCACAGTTTTTCCAGTGAATTTCTAAGGTTTTTCAAAATTACTTTTCCTAACTCTAACGTCCCTGTAACTTTTTTTTTTTTCCCAGTGACTTTCAAAGGTTTTTCACAAAAGCTTTTTAGTTACTATAATGTGCCAATAACTTGTAGGGTTTTTTCAGTGAATTTTTATTATTTTTTCATTTAAGTTTAATTTGATTTTTACTGTGTTTTATCTTGGTGTAATTTACGATTTGTTTAGACACTTTTTGAAGTTAATGTACAGTACAAAGTAGAGTACTATGCCATCTTGCTATTTATTCTAATTTGTTTCTTCTTTTTAAGTTGAAAAATGTTTTTTATAAAATAAATATACTTTTTATATTTTTATACATTTTAAGAGGTTAAAATGACAAATGTTCTCAATGTAAAAATCTATTGATTTTGTAAAATGAATAAAGCAAGCTTTATTTTTTAAAATTGTTTTTAGTAACCGTGGATCCCTCGTGGGTCCAAAAAAGTAAGACACAACTAAATATGCTTTGTAGTTTCTAATTCTGATCATGTGATCAGATTTGCAGATTTATAAAAAAAGAAAAACATTATTTTAAATATATATCCCCCTATATTCACATTAATGACAGAATTGTGAACATATATATATATATATATATAGAGAGAGAGAGAGAAAGAGAGAGAGATAACATATATATATATATATATATATATATATATATATATAGAGAGAGAGAGAGAGAGAGAGATAACCCCTTCAGGGTTAGATTGACACATAAATTATGTAAAACAGAAGAGAGACCTCTGGGTAGTTCCCAAGTTTAGGTGGATAGCAACTACAGTAAGGAGTGCCCTGCAACACCAACGACACTCGAGATTTGCTCACCTCAAATGTCTGTTTTTGTAGCAAAGTTTTTAAGCATAGGACTGGCACAGTGCCATCCACGCTGAGCTAGAAAGCAATAAAGTCTTTTGTCATTTGTACAGCAAAACTTTAAGCACAGGATTAGCCCAGTGCCATCCTTGCCGAGCTGCAAAATGACAAAAGTCTTTCCACACTCCAGGCACAGTATTACAGCTTTGGACTGTTAAAATACCATCCAAGCCAACCTGGAATGAACAAAAGCAACCCCTGAAACATGTTTCAGTGTCATTACATCTCCCCAGAGAAGTTTAGCTTTGTCTGGACACAAGAGAGCACTCTGGGTGGTTCCCAAGTTCAGGTGGAGAGCAGCTCCAGTAAGGAGCACCCTGCAACAAAGGCGACACTTTCGATTTACTCACCTCAAATGTCTTTTTTCTAGCAAAGTTTTGAAGCATAGGATTGGCAACAGTGCCATCCACACCAAGCTAGAAAGCGGCAAAGTCTTTTGTCATTTGTAAATCAAAAAATCAAGCATAGGATTGGCCCAGTGCCATCCTTGCTGAGCTTAAAATGACAAAAGCTTTTCACCACTCCATAGAGCACCCTTTCCCTGTTTTTCAACTTGGTTGCTCATTTTTCAAACTTTGCAAATCTACAAAGTCATGGGGACTGCGTCTGTGAATTCTCTTGATCACACAACCAAACCTTGCCTTTTGATTGGGTACATTAGGACCCCACCCATCTGTATGTGAAACCACACCCTAAATCAGTTATTTCTGGTCTCACTTCTGCGGGGACAGGATCAAAGAGCAGTGATGCTCTGTTTTGTTCTTAACTTTTGTCTATTCCCACTGAAAATAGCTACACCTTCATCTGTGCAGGAACCACATCCAGATCCTGTTGTGTCTGAGGAAGAGGACATACCACCTCCGAAAAAAGAGATTAACGTTTGGAAGCACTTCACAATACCTTCAGGGGAGAAAAAGGTGACTCCAACATGTATGCAGTGCAATATTTGTGGCAATCAGTTATCAAGGGACACTTTGAAAAATGATTCCCATGGAACCAGTTCCATGTGAAACACTTAAAAACAATTCAAGAAAGGGTATACAGTCAGATGATGCAGGAGAAGACAAATGTCGCAGGACCATCCACATGTACAGCCCCATTAAGAGAAGCATCATCACCTATAATGTTTAGTGTTCCAGCTTTTTGTCACAAGTTTACTGAGATGTTAATCACTGTGGGAAATGCCAGATGCCCATTGTTCTGAAGGTGTCTTCTGTGGCTTCATTCTTTGACCCAGTGAAAAGTTATTGCTGTCAGTAATGTTTTGTTTTGTTTTGCTTCCAGTTACCAGTAATGTGTTCTGACCATTGCAACCAGTTGCTTCGTTCTATTTCTCTTCCTCTATCCGTTTTACTGCCCAGTTTACTTTTTATATAAAAATAAATTGTTACAAAACCCGTCTACAAAAAGCAAACAGTTTTCATTAGAAACATTCTGTCTGATCAAACAAAGAGCTAACTATTAGGCCCAGGCCGTCTAATGCACTCCTCTGGTGAGTTTTCAGAATTCTGGTACTTCATGCTACACCAAGTAGCGTGGAGTTCCCGAATTCCACAAACCGGCATGAAGTGGAGTTCTATGTTTCCGTTTGCATGCATGAGACTTGTTTTTATCTCTTGTGAGTAAATGCCACAATATTCTCAGGCTGCTAGCGATTGCGCACAAGATTTCCTGCTTGCTTGCACGGTTGCTGGCCACGACCACACCAATATACTGCTGCTCATGGGCTGAGTAGATTTTCTACTCAAAAAGTACGTAAATCTATTCAAAAGTATATTTTGGGGTGGATTTTCTTCTCCTATAGACCATTCAAGTTGTTTTTTAGTGTGAGAAGGCTTTTTTATTATACTTTTTTGTAGTGCCCCAACAACTCCAATTTTCTGTTCCTGTCCAGCAGGCTCTTCTCCGTACTTTGACCATCTCCTGGTTAATTTTCACTTGGATTTTGAGGTGGAAGGATCACTCTCTTTGTCTGCTGGATATATAAGTTTTTGTATTTAAGAACTTTGCTTTTGTGATATCACACAAATAAGTTCAATATCTATTGTATAACAATGTTGTTTGTTTGGTTGGGAGGCACAAGTATTTCTTTGTACTTTTTATTTGATTTTTAAATTTCATCGGGTGGATGGCCTGGACTTTAAGTATGGGCCTAGGTTTCTTTTTACATTTCATTTTTCCCCTTTTGTAAAGGGACAATGATGCACAGTTCAATACATTTTTTCCATGTTTGTTGCATTTGCAATATGTCTTCCAACGAGCCATCCAGCCAGTAGGCCCAGTAGTAACAGTACTAGGCATCAATGTATGAATGAAATGTTTCTGTGGTATGTATTTTTAAAACATCATTTAAGGCAGGGATGGCATTAGATTAAATTAAAAATGTTGGCTGTTGTTTGTACTTCACGTTTTTTTCCCTGCAACAATTGTATATGTGGGGTAATATTTGATGCCATAGGAGGATGTGTGGTGTTGTAAAATGTTGTGCATCCAGCTATTGTGCTTTTGCTAAAGGCTTGCATGTTTTTTTTGTTCCCCATACCTCCTTGCTCGGTGTTGTTGCTTGACCATGTGGCTGGCAGCCATTTTATGTATCCAGCCAGTGTGCCTTACCATAGGCTTGCATGTGTTCTTTGTTCTCCCTGCCCACTTGTTGATGTTTGACCATGTTGCTAGTGGGCACTTTGTGAATCTAGCCAGTGTGCATTTGCCATAGGCTTACATGAGTTCTTGTTACCCATGCCTCCTTGTACTCGTTGATGTTGTTTGATCATGTGGCTAGCAGCAACTTTGTGCATCTATCCAATGTGCTTTTGCCATATGCATGCATGTGCTCTTTGTTCCCCATGCCTACTTGCTCGCTGTTGTTGTTTGACCTTGTGGCAGACAACCATTTTGTGCATCCAGTCAGTGTGCTGTTGCCATAGGCTTGCATTAGTGATGTGACAACAGAATTTGCTTGAGGATCAATGTAGTATATGTACATTACGAATATGATTATTATGATGAACACTGCTTATATCACATGCATTTTTCAGTATTTTTCATTTGCACCTCCTTGTCCTTGCCTCACAATAGGTTTCTTCTCATACTCCCAATAAACACCAGCAATTATTTATAATTTTTTAATTTTAATTTACCTTATTTTTTAGATATTTGAATTTTCTTTTTTTCTTTTTTTCTTTTACTTTAGTTTTTTGTATTTTGCCTAATTCCATCAACCACACAGACACAAAACATCTTTCATTTTTTATGTATAAAATACATCCATTTCTTCCTGGACATCCTGCCTGTGGTGCAGTGCTGCAGATATACCATCATCATTCATTTTATTTAATGATTATTCCATTTACCCCTAGACTACCTTGCCTGCCATTGGTTTTTTAAGGGTTATTCTTTTTACCCAGGCACCTCGTGACTACCACAGGTGTCTCCTTTAGAAAAGACGGACATAAAGCAAAGAGCTATATCTGTATGTTGTGTTGCCTGATCTGACATGAACTGTTATGGTATGGTGGTGTGATTTGACTTTACAATGTTTGGATAGACTGTTTCTTCTTACCTAAGTAGCCACCTACACTAATATTGCCTTTTAACAGTGCCATGTTTCACAAACCACATGCTTTTCCTGCTTGGTTGCTTTTAGGTGCCCAAGAAAACAGACATCACCCCCAGTACTGCCAAGCAGAAGGCCTTTACAGTGACTTCAGACCTCCAGTCTCTTCTCTTGTGAAGCTTAGTGCCACTACCAACTGGGAGCTTTAATAAGGCCCCAAAGAAAGTTGCCCCCAAGCAAGTGGTAAGGTGCAAAGGAGCAGCTTTTGACCAGTGAAGTGCCGACCACAACCTTTTTCGGGAGACGGGTGCCTGCCTCAATGGCCTCTGGGGAGGAACTGGGAGCAACACTCCTGCATCAACAGCAGCACCCCAACCTAAGCCCAAGACCATGTCTGTCAGAGAGGCAGCCACTGCAATCATAGCGATGCTGACAAGCAGTGATGTTGAATTTGATTGGTCCGTTTCGCAAAGTAGTACCCAATGTTTTCAGGAAACAAAGTAAGTGGACAACAGACGCAGCCAGCAATAGTAGATCTTCCTGAAGTTGGAACAGAACAGGAGGTTGAGCTTCCTGCTGAGCAAGAACCTCCTCTTTTTTAAACATTGACCCTCAGATCTCCAGCAAGGAAAAGGAAGGGTACTACTCCACCAGCTTCTTCAAGCACCACTTATGATGATAATGATAGGGACATGGAGTGGACCCCACAGTGTCCGGGAGATGCCAGGAGAGGTAAGGGAAAAGAAACATTCCGGAAATCCTTGTAATTAAGGAAGGGGCTGAATCGGAGGATGACAACAGCGAGCCAGTCATTGTGGAAGCTGGCAAAGAAGAATCCAACATTAGCATTCAACTTGCTCCGAGGGATGTGGCACAGGTAACACCACCAGCTCCTATGTTTCTAAAGCTCCAGCTGAGACTTGCGCCAACTGCTACCTCAGTAGAAGTATGTATCGCAGACAGGCAATCAATGACGCACCTACCTACCTATAGTTCTTCTTCAGGCATTGGCAGTGGCCCACTAAGAAAGTACTCCTCCTCAGTTTGGGACTTTTATACGCTTAGCAAACATCAGGAGAACATTGCAATATGCACCATTTGTCATACAAATGTTCATCGAGGTAAGCCTGGTTCACATTATGGTACTGGTGTCCAAACAACCAATATGTAAAAACATCATGCAACCCGGTGGGAGGAACACCTTAAAAAAATTGCTCAACATGGTTGTGGTGGTGAAGGTGAGGAGAGCCGTGAAACATCAGCTACAAGTCCAATCATGGTGAGAGGTGGTGATGAGGAAGAAGAGGATGACATCCTCACGCAAAGCACCCTGGTCCCCAGCAGTGCACCAGAATCACCCTCCTCAGCAACGTCACAATGGCACAGGAAGATTCAGATTCAGATGGAGGCAGCACAGCAGACGGTGACTGCACCACAACCTACACTGAGTCTACCACCACTTACTTCTGAAAAGTCACCTGAGTGAGTGGCCTTAAAAAAGAAGAAAGTACAGTCTATTATTACAGGCATGTTTAGGCAGGAGAAGCCCTTTGACTGTAACCACTCAATAGCACGTTTGTACAATGGGAATCTGGACAAAATGTTAGCAATGGACCTCCTCCCTTTCAGATTTGTGCTGCCTCACCATCTTTAGTCACATATGTTGCCAAATTGGAGCTTACCCAGTGTGCAGTGAAAAAGCCTCCATAATTCCTTCATGACATTGGAGACAATGCCTGTCTTCCTTGCATGCCTATTCTTTTTTGTATCACTTAGCTGGCCTCCCCAGAGGAATATTGATTTACAAGTGTGCCAATATCAAATTCCAATGTGTTGCCTATGTCAAAGATGCAATTGTGTACCTAACCTACCCGTGCTTGGATTGGAAGAGGTAACTAACTACAACTGTTGCAAAAATGAGTGTATGATTATGAGTGATTATTGATGATTTGTCTGGGGGCAGACAGTGAGGGGGCTGTTCAATTAATAGTATTCTTGATTTTGATGAACTGCAATGTTTGGTGCTTGATTAGTGATCATTTTTTCTGGTTCTTCAGAGACCAAGGCAGTCACTTTAGTTAGCAAACACAAATTTATACAAAATACTGCAATTCTGTCTCTCTACTTGTTCTTCAACATCAGTGCACTGTATATCCATCTTGCTTGGTTCGGGACTAGGACAGAGCAACCCAGGGTCAGGAGGGGGATGGAAGGACTCAGGCTGGGACTACCCCATCAACAGATAGAAGAAGGAAGTTATCAACTTCAAAAGGAAACCATGACTCTTGTCTCAGCTATGTGGAATGGAGAAAGCTGTGTTGATTGTGGAAATGCTTATAAGTGTGTGTGTTACTCTGGTGACAAACATGAAACTCAGAGTTCTCGTGTTTCCTGCTCGGAGTCTTCTTGGTACACTCCTCATGAAGCTTACCTTCCTTCGGTCCTTCTCCTTGACTCTAAAATACAGTTTCTGTTTTACAATCTACAGGCCTTCTCCTCTTCTGCATGAACAAAGGTGAAAGCTGAGCTCAGCACCCTTGGCTACCTAGCGGATTGGTTCAGATAGGCACCTAAGAGAGGCAGACATTGTTGAGTAGAATGGAGATGCACCACCTATGTTGGCAATACAGTATCATTTTTCTTTTAACAATCATAATTTCAGAACTACATGGGTTCAATTCACTCCTCCATAATTTTATTGTTTCAAACCTAGAAGACAGAACATTGGGATGTCTAATAACTTGGGTCTCTAGGGCAGAAAGACTGTTCTCAATGTATTTAACTGAACTGTATCATACTCATTCCTTTGTTTCCTTCCACAACAGATTGATGATGATGATGTGCTGCTCATCCCCCTGATGAATATTGTTCTTGTGTTGTGTTTGTCTCTGTCACACCTTTCCCCACATCCCCTTTCCCATCCATTCACCAAACCCTTAACCCTCTCCCCCCAGGCTGTGTGATCTTTTTGGATTACACTAAATACATCACACACTTGGTGGGGTGGATGTGGTTAAATGAGACACCAACTCACTGCGGGTTCATCTATTTCCTGACCAGTAACCCACACCGGCCCCACTCACTCACTCACACATAAGTAAGAACATCATTCCTCAATGTCAACATCATCATTCAGGCTTTTGTTATGCATAAATAAAATATCCTAACCTTGTCAACTACAGAGTACAAACTTTTAGATCATTTTTCCTGACCTGAAGATTTCGTAACTATGGTTTTCAAACTCAATGCTCACCATTTCTCAGAATAATTTGCTATTGCTAGTGTTTGTTATAATACTTGGTATTCTTTGATGTGTCATGGTATTAGTAGTCAGCCATCACTTCATCTATTCAGGTAAGAGAACTATAGGGTGAAGTGAACTACTTTACTAGGTACCTATCTAACTTCTACTATGGATGAGATAAGTAATCGTTTATCTATGGTTTTGTAGACAATATAGGGAATGGCAGCGTACCTAACTGGCATGTACTTTGAAAATAAATGAAAAAGACAGGCTGCATGGAAAGGCATCAGTGCAAATTTAAAGTAAAACACAAAAAAACTTCAGACATAAAGTGGATTATGAAGATTTCCCCTTTACTAATCCACCCCTCTCCCACATCTTTCCTCATGCCCAACCAATGGCCAAAACAAATATATAAATGTCCATGTCCAAATTGTCCTTTAAGAAGAAAAATGCCCTGCCCCAACTACCACCCTCTTTGCCCACAACAACTCCTTTCCAGGAAAACAAAAAATAAAAAAGTCTAATAGAGGGCATTCTCCAGGTGTTGAATCTGGGCTTCGATGTGTGCCATCCTACTGCCCAAGTGCGCCAACTTGTGGAGCATGTGGCAATGGTGGAGCTGACCTGAAAGGGAGGGGTGGCACCGGGATGGGCAGCTCCAAGCTGCTGGCTACATTGGTGTGGGCTGGAGGCAAAGGAGGTGGCTGGTGGAACTAGGACAGGGGCATGAGTCAGACCCTCATCATCCACCAGCCGCTGTTAGTGTGCTCTGATGGCCTCCAGTCTCTGCCGCTGGAGCTGGATGCAATCTCCTGCCAGGCCGGTGGTGGTGGGCCAGCAGGAGTAGCTAATTCGAGAAAGAAATGAAATAGTGGCACCATATAAGTACTTTGCTGGTCCCCCAGGACAACTGGAATTTTTGATGTGATTAGGAAAATTAGTCACAGCGAGGGACATGATTTTAACAACACATGAGTGACACAAAACCACTGACTGGTTGAAAAACAATATAAGATTAAAAAGAGTGATTTTTTTCTGGTGAAGGATTTCCTTAATGTTAGACTTGGTATCCTTGGTGTGTTCTCCCCTGTCTTTTTTGGCATCTTTTTTGGCATCTGCTTCCCATGCTTTGACTGTGTGCCAGACTCTGTATTTGCTGTTCTTGATACTCTCGGTACTTTACCACTACTGAGCTGTGCTAAAGTGCAAATGCTCCTGTGAAAATGATATGTGTAATTTGCTTTTCCATGATTGGCATATTGATTTACTAGTAAGTCCCTAGTAAAGTGCACTATAGGTGTCCAGGGCCTGTAACTCAAATGCTACTAGTGGGCCTGCAGCACTGTTTGTGCCACCCACATGAGTAGCCCTGTAAACCTGGCTAAGCCCTGCTATGGCAGTGTCTGTGTGTGCGGTTTTAAACTTCAAGTTCAACCTGGCAAGTGTACCACTTGCCAAGCCCAAACCTTCCCTTTTCATACATGTAAGGCACCCCTAAGGTAGGCCCTGGTGGCCCCATGGTTAGGGTGCAGTGTATGTTAAAGTTGGGACATGGACGGGGACTGGGCTATGGCTCTGTCGCTGTTGCACACAGTTTCCAGTAACAACAGGTTTGAGCTATTGCATTTTAATTTTGTACACTGTACGTATCTTACACCTGCTCGTCTTAATAAGATTGACCTGAGAAGAGAGGCCGATTGTCCTAGATGTGGGGTGATAGGCGCCTCCTTTCTCTACGTGGCTTGGTCCTGTAGGAAGGTGCAGAGATTTCTGTTGGAAGTGGTTCGGAGGGTAGAAGGGGTCATGGATTTGGGGCTCAAAGCGACACCCTTGACCTGCCTTCTAGGTATAGTGCAGAGACCGTGGGGTAGGCGCATCCCATATAGATTTACACAACTCGCTCTGGTGTTTGCTAAGCGCAGGGTGGCCATGGGCTGGATGAGCACCTGGGGCGCTGCTAAGATGCAATACATGAGGAAATCGCACAGGGAGGAGGAGGCACTGACTGACTTGATTGCCTGGGGAACACAATTGGAACGCTTCACTGGTGTAGAATAGTCCCGTTCTAACTGCAGCACTGATGATGATGGCTGACTAATGGAATGTTATGTTGAACATAAAGGTGACAACCAACTGTGGTGATGTTGTAAAGCTGGTAACCATGGTATTTAAGTGGATTGGTTACACGAGGATGTTTGTGGGTGAAGGAGGCCTGGGGTAACTACTGCTGAAATGCTTGGTGTTGATTTATTTGTGTCTGTATAGGTCCTCTGTCTTCCAAATACGAGATAAAGAGATATTGTGATATTCCATAATGATATGCACTGTAATGTTTATTTTTCCGTTTGTTGGTTTGCATATTAAATTCAATAAAAACAGAGTTAGTTGGGACATTTACTGATGTGTTTTACATGTCCTAACAGTGAAATACTGCCAATAAGGTTTTCAATGTTGCAAGGCCTAGCTCTCTCATAGGTTAACATGGGGGCTGCCTTTAAATATCTTTTAAGTGTAGTTTCCTTTTGGGAACAGATAGAAATATGGAGTTGGGTGTCTCTGAACTCACAATTTAAAAATACATCTTTTGGTAAAGTTGGTTCTTAAATTGTCAGTTTAAAAATGCCACTTTAAGAAAGTGGGCATTTTCTTGCTTAAATCATTCTGCGACTCTGCTTGTGCATTCCCTGTCTGGGTCAGACTGACAGTTGGGCTGTTGGTGAATCCCCTCTCTACAGTAAGGCAAAGAGTTGAGGGAGGAGTGGTCACTGAATGGCCTGTGCCTGCCCTCACACAATGCAGGCTCCAACTCCCTGGAGCAAGGCCTTGGCAAGGCAGGATCTTGTGAATAACAGAGACTTTCATTTGAATTTTGCCTACTTCAAAGGCAAAAAGGAGTACAAGTAGTTGACCCAAAACCCAATATTTTTAGATTCCTTCTGGAATCAAGAGGAAACTATGCCAAGGAGAAGAGCTGAAGAGCTGGAGGAGGAGTACTGCCCCTTTGCCTGTGACTGTGCTTTGCTGGGTTGGCCTGTAGTTGCTAATTCTCCCTGAAAGAGGACAAAGACTGGATTTTGTGGTATATTCCTGCTTGTGAACCCTTGGATTGAGCTTTCCTCCTGTTTTGAAATTTCAGGGCCATCAAAAACTTCCCCTGCCAGCACCTGGACTCTCTGCTGAGACTCCTGCCCTGCCATGTGGTCCCCTATCCAGTCCCGGGGCCCTTGAGAGGTGAAGTTGGCAGAACAAGGACTGTAATCCAGACACACAACATCGTACAGGGCGAATTGTTACGCACCACCTGCAATGCGGCTGAAAAAAGACGCGCTACCTTCATCGCGTCTGGGAGATTGACGCATCCTGGCTGGAGAAACAACACCGTGAGGACAGATTTCTCATACATCATCACTGGGCGTCAAAGTCATTGTGAACCTGCATGGATCCACGGTGCCCTGTCCGGAATTTGATGCATCGCTCTCCTGCGGGAGAGAAAAATTACTCATCGCCTACTCGACTGGAGAAGAAATGACGCAAGGCCTCACTTGCGAGTAAGGGATTGATGCATTGCTGACTTTTCTGCAGCATGCTCGTCCGTGAGGCTTTATCTTTTATTTAAACCAGGTACTTTTTGTAAAACCAACGTTTACATTATTTTTTATGGATTAAAACTTTTACTCTTTTGAAAACTCATATCTTGACTTGTGTATGTTGGATTTTTGTCATTTTGATCTTGCTCGATTTAGAAAAATATTCCCTATTTTTCTAAAATAGTGTGGTATCCATTTTATAGTGTTTTCACTGTATTACTGTGTGTGTTGGTACAAATACTTTACACATTGCCTTTGAGGTAAGCCTGACTGCTTGTGCCACACTCCCATGGGGGTGAGCAGGGGTTATCCAAGTGTGTATCTCCATTGCCCCGACTGGAGTGAGGGTCCCTGCTTGGACAGAGTGCAAACTGACTGCTAACCAGCGACCCCATTTCCAACACTAAAAAAATGAAACCACGCACACTTTGCATGGAAAAAAGAAAAATAACTTGGTTTAGTGAGCAAGGCACCATCCACTATGGTGTACAAGTATTCTATTCTTGTTGTACTAAACGTCTGGAAGCGTGCTGGCTAGCTCATCGGCTACGAATTTGCTATTCTCTGGAGTCGGCAGCTGGGGCAGCTGCAATGGAGAAAAAAAATATCTTTGATTCTTCTCCAAATGCGTTTTGATTCGCCCCTGACTCCAAAGAGGCAGATGATTAATATGTCACACATGTCATGTATAACATGAGGTTATTAGATACACTGTCTGCCGTAAGCAGACCGTGGGAAAAATGATGCACTTCAGTACAGGGAAAGGAATGGGCTATATAGAATTTATTGGGCATTTTTGTCACAGGGTATCCCATATGCAAAGCACAAAATCACAAACACTTAGGTGGTCATTACAACCCTGGCCGTCGGTGTTAAAGCGGCGGAAAAAAACGCCAACAGGCCGGCTGTAAAAAAAATGGAATTACGACTGTGGCGGAAACCGCCAACATAGACAGCCACTTTAACACTCCGACCGCCAAGGCGGTACAAACAAACACCGCGGCGGCAACTGCCAACAGACAGGCGGAGGACAATGTACCGCCCACAGAATTACAACAGTCCAATCTGCCACCTTTTCCGGGGCGGATTTACCGTGAACAAAAACACAGCAGAAACAGAACTTGGAAGGGGAAACACTCACCTCTACACACCCCACGAGGAACCAGGACGCCATGGAACCGGAACTTCAGATACTCCCAGCCTTTATCTTCCTGCTCCTCTATCAGTAGAACGAACGCCGGCGGCGAAGACCACGGTGAGTACTGCACCTATGACACAGGGTATGGGGGGGGGGGAACAGTGACACACGTACGCAATACGCAACACCCCCACCCTCACCCACTACAACACACACACAAATACAGCATGATACATTACAGTTACACCCCCCCTAACCCCCTGGAAGAATGCAAGGACAAAAGGAAATGAGTTGAATAATTGTAATATATTCAATTACATAAATCAAAAATATTTACATATATATACATTTACACTATAAACAATTATATACACCAAGAACACAAGTCCAAGGGATTCCACCATCATAGTCCGTGGACCACTGGGCCCAAAAGGCATGGGCGAGGCCCACACTCAATACCCGAACAAGACGGAGAGAACACTGCTGGGGCATCAGATAGAAATAAATCAGGCACCTCAGGGGGAAGGGAAGGGGTTGCACCTCAGCCGGATGAGTGCACAACGTCAGATCCACGAGGGGGCTCCATGCCCACTGTTCAATCCTGGGGAGTGCAAAGCCACAGTCGCTCAAGTCTCTACAGTGGGTGGGTTGCCCACTGTTCAATCCTGGGGAGTGCAAAGCCACAGTCGCTCAAGTCTCTACAGTGGGTGGGTTGCCCACTGATCAATCCTGGGGAGTGCAAAGCCACAGTCTCTCAAGTGGATAACAGTCTCCACTGGTTCTGGAGGGGGGTTGGTGCCCAGAATGCTTCATCCTGCCAAGAACTGAGGTAGTGGATGTAACTCTCCACTGGTTCTGGGGGGGGGCTTGGTGCCCAGAGTGATTCATCCTGCCCGTGGCGGCCTCAGTAGCGTTGTAATCGTTGGCGCTCACTGTCCTGCGGTGGTGCTGGTGGTCTTGTCCTGGGCAGCGGTGCTGCTGGCGGTCTTGTCCTGACCAAAAAAGGGGGGGAGTATCCTATCACCCTCACCTGCTTAGGATACTAATACAACAATGCTCACAAAAAGATATAGCAGGAGAGGGACAAATTAAATAATTATTACACAAAACCAATAATAACTCTTGGTTCGGAGGAATACAACTATTTTCCATTATTTATTATATTTGTCAATATACACACACATCTCAGGGTCAGAGGAAGACTTTCTGTCTATAAACAACTGACACTACAGTGAAGCTATATACACTTATCTATACATATTTACAAAAATAACAGACAAGTAAACCACATAATACATATAATATAAAAAATCTAAAACATATACATGTGCCCTACTCCAACGATTCATAGAATAGTCACAACACAACATACAGTAAACCAAGGTGATCAACAATTATATGGTGGCCAAGGATCTTGCACCCAGCTGTATACTACCTTAATTTTCTTTATACAAGGTAGCAAGTAGTGCTATGTAAGTTATTTAACAATCAATTGAATATTTGCTCAGACTCCTTGGACCCATTAGGGATATGTCGACGCGTTTCGGCCTAACAACTCAAGGCCTCATCAGGACTATTGGAGAGCACTGGCACCTCTTCCCTTACAGTTGTGAGACATACAAGAGCTAGAATCCTCTGTTTTCAGGTACTATCTCCTGGCGCCCCTCATATACATGCCGACGACTGTGTAATGATTTCATCGTGTTTTCATGTAACTTTTGAGTCATGCCACAAGTCCGCAAGATCTGTGTCTTTTTTGTGGGCGGTCTTGTCCTGGGCAGCGGTGCTGCTGGCGGCGGGGTCCTCTGCACCGGGGCTGGTGGCGGTCTTGTCCTGGGTAGCGGTGCTGCTGGTGGTGGTCTTGTCCTGGGCAGCGGTGCTGCTGGCGGCGGGGTCCTGGGCAGCGGGGTCCTGGGCAGCGGTGCTGCTGGCGGCGGGGTCCTGGAGGGTGGGACTGGTGGCGGTCTTGTCCTGGGCAGCGGTGCTGCTGGCGGTCTTGTCCGCCGTGCTGATCCTCCCAGACTTGCCGCTTTTACTGTGCCCCTTCCCCACATTGGATGATGTCGCAGCTGTCTCCACATTCCCAACTGTACCCCTGGGAGCGGCTTTGTGGCTGATTTCCTTCCCCTCTCCCGCCGGGCACTGGCCAACTTTTTATGCTTGACAGGTGGGGGACTGTCCGTGCTCTGGCTCCTTGCCAGACTGGCTGCCCTGCTGCCTGGTGCACTCCAGAATCCGGTGACTACTGGCACCACTGGTCCCGCCGATGTTGTGGCTGAGGTGCTAGGTTGGGACCTAGAGAGTCGGGCCCTAGGACACTGAAGGGGTGGGGAGGTGAGGGAAAGAGGTCAAGGTTGGACAGGAAAAGTTTCTTAGGAACACTGGGACGGGTAGCTGGAGGGGGTTTGGGAGTGGAGGAAGAGGTAGTGTTTGTAGGAGGTGTACGTTTGGTGACTTTGGGTGAAGGTGCATGGGCAGGAGGCTGTCGTGAGGTGGATTGCTGTTGGGTGGATGTGTGGCTGCGTTTGTGTACCTTGGGAGGTGGCCTCACAGACACACTGGGAGAGGACACAGGGGACGTGTGAATGGTAGTGGGGGTGGTGACTGCACGTGAGCGGGGTGTGGTGGTGGGTGTGCTGGTGATGGACATAGTGGCTGAGGATGTAGTGCATGCAGGTGTGAGTGGAGACGAGACAGGGAGGGAGGAGGGAGACAAGGAGGAGGGGGACACAGTGGAGGCAGTGGATGCTGGTGTGTCTGCATGTGTCTGATGCTTGTGTGAGTGCCTGTGGGATGTGTGGTGCTCATGTTTGCCAAAGCTTCCCTTGTGTGTTGAGGTGTGTGCATGCTGGTCTGATGGTGTGCTTGGGATAGGCTGAGGTACAGGGGTGTGGGTCTGGGTGGAGGAAGTTGGAGGGGGGAGGCTAGAGACAGGGACAATGGCTGCCATCACTGCTGAGGCCAGAGTCTGAAAAGCTCGCTGAAGCACTGCCTGACCAGAGTGAATGCCCAGCAGGTATGCATTGGTTTGTTGCAACTGCCTCTCTACACCCTGGATGGCATTCAAAATGGTAGACTGCCCAACAGTGAGGGACCTGAGGAGGTCAATGGCCTCCTCACTTAGGGCAGCAGGGGTGACTGGGGCAGGGGCTGAGGTGCCTGGGACGAAGGTGATGCCCAACTTCCTAGGTGAGCGGGCACGGGGCAAACGCTGAGGGGCTGCTGGGAGGGCGGTGCTGGTAGGGGGGTGGCGGTGGTACCTGTAGATGCGGGGGGCACAGATGGGCCCGCCACCGCAAGGGAGCTCCCATCAGAGGAGGAGTCCGTATCGCTGGTGTCAGCTCCTGTCCCCGCCGTGGAGCTCCCCTTGCCCTCCGTCCCACTGGTGAATTCAGACTCCGTAGTGTCCTCCAGGGCCATGTGGGATGCAGCTCCCTCCTGCTCCGGTGCCACTGCTTCTCCACCTGATGATGCTAATGCACACAAGAACCGGGAGACCACAAAAAGGGGGGGGGGGAGACAGAAGAAAGACATGTTGAGTGCATGCAATACCGCTACCGTTGGCGGACACGACAGACACAGAAGCTCCCTGCACTACGCCGCGCACTTGGAGTCCACTATTCAATCCCAGGGACATAGGTTACAAGGCTATGCCCGATTTCTGCACACATGGATGTCACAGGAGCCTGACTAGGTGTAGTTGGCACTGTACACAGGTGGGGTGGGGTGCCACAGGGACTGCCTTAAGAAGGGTCCTTGCCCACTAAACTCGCCCTGGCCTAGGGGTACCCACAGCCCACCTCCCTCACCCAGACACCTACAATGCGCGCTGAATCAGCTGAACGAGAGTGTACTCACCCCCTTGTGTCTGCTGTGATGCCCTCAAGCGCCCATCCAACTCCGGGTACGCCACCGCCAGGATCCTGAACATCAGGGGGGTCATGGTGCGACGGGCACCCCTCCCACGTTGGGAGGCCATCCCCAGCTGGGCCTATGCCGTCTTCTTGCTCCAGCGGCGAATGTCCTCCCATCTTTTCTGGAAGTGGGCGCTCCATCTGTGGTAGACCCCCAGGGTCCCGACTTCCTTGGCGATGGCACGCCAAATGTCCTTCTTCTGGTGGGTGCTGACCTACAGGAATTGTGCAGGGGAAAAAGAGAAGTAATTACCATCTGCACCACCACTGTCATTGGCCCTCATCCCTACCCTTGCCATGACGCACATGCACTTACCGTTGTTTCATGCACGCCTCATTCTCACCCCCCCCATCTTTTATCCACCCCACTCCAAACATGCATTGCCCATACAGCATGCTCACAGTGTACTTACCTGTTTGTCTGGAGGACCGTAGAGTAGGGTGTACTGGGGGAGGGGACCCCATCCACGAGTTTCTCCAACTCCTCCGTGCTGAAGGTAAGGGCCCTTTCCCGAGACACACGAGCCATTGTTTCTTCCAGACTGAGGTCACAGCAGCACTTGCAGTGTAGGTCCTCTCATGTCGAAGATCAGGTATCAAGTGATTGAACAGACAGAAAATGGCGGTCACGTCCGCGGCGGTGAGTACCGTCACCACTGGCGTACATCGTCATTGGCTCCTGGGACCCATAGGGTCCAATGTTAACCAATGCAGGGTTGCGCCGCGGTCTTCGACCGCCTACCGCGATGGTGTACAACGCCAGCGCAGTTACCTCATATCCCCTGTCCCACTTTACAGGTCAGGCAGCCGCCATTTCATTGGCCCACATGGCATTATTTTGGACTGTGTCACACATATCTAGGCCTTGCCTAAACACTCATACAGGCAAATTTCGATTTGCTAATATTTTCTGAGTAAGCTGTGTTTACATACCTCAGAGTTGGTTGACTCTCTGCTCGCTGTTCTCCTCCATAGGCAACGTCCGCTGGGGCATGTGAGGAGATGGCGGCATCCTCCGGTGTACAGACCAGTGGTGGACCTGTCGACAATGGATGAGCGACATGTGATCACCACCTACAGGCTTGATCGTGCCACAATCCAGGAACTGTGTGCCCAGTTGGAGCCAGACCTGATGTCAGCTATCCGCCATCCCACAGGAATCCCCCCTCAAGTGCAGGTGCTGTCAGTACTCCATTTCCTAGCAAGTGGGTCTTTTCAAACAACAGTGGCCATAGCATCAGGGATGTCCCAGCCTATGTTTTCCAACGTGTTGTCCAAAGTGTTGCCTGCCCTGCTGAAACACATGCGGAGCTACATCGTTTTCCCTCAGGTGGAGGATTTGCCTACAGTGAAAGGTGATTTCTATGCCCTGGGACATATCCCCAACATCATAGGTGCCATTGATGGGACACACGTGGCCTTGGTACCCCCGCAGGAGTGAACAGGTGTATAGAAACCGGAAGAGTTACCATTCCATGAATGTGCAGATGGTGTGTTTGGCAAACCAGTACATCTCCCATGTTAATGCTAAATTCCCTGGCTCAGTGCATGACGCTTACATCCTGCGGAATAGCAGCATCCCTTATGTGATGGAGCAACTCCAGAGGCACCGGGTGTGGCTATTAGGTGAGGACATGGACCCAATACAGTGGGAATAGTTGTCTGGGTCTGTGGATGTCCCTATGAGTTAGTGTGTGTCTAACAGTTGTCCCTTCACCATTTTCAAGTGATTCTGGTTACCCCAACCTGTCATGGCTACTGACCCCAGTGAGGAATCCCAGGACAAGGGCAGAGGAAGGCTACAATGAGGCCCATGGGCGAACTGGGAGGATTATAGTGTGGACCTTTGGCCTCCTGAAGGCCAGGTTCCGGTGCCTCCATATGACAGGTGGTTCCCTATTCTACTCACCAAAGAAGGTATGCCAGATCATTGTGGCCTGCTGTATGCTTCACAACTTGGCTTTGCGACTACAGGTGCCTTTTCTGCAGGAGGATGGTCCAGATGGAGGTCTTGTGGCTGCTGTGGACCCTGTGGACAGTGAAGACGAGGAAGCAGAAGAAGAGGACATCGACAACAGGAACACGGTGATCCTGCAATACTTTCAGTGAGACACAGGTAAGAAGACAACACTGCCTGCTACATCTGATTTTAATATACTACCTCTCTACTGTCTGTCATTTTCACCCAGTGTGTTGTCATTGAGTTGTCACTTTCCCATACGATTTCACAGATGTGGGTCCCACTGTGTGACATCTGCTTTGTTCCCTCATGGACTAAAGCTGTGTGACATAGGTATGTTGACAATACATTTGAAAGAGCATTTTGCCACTGTAATTGCTAATACACAATTTCGAAATCACAGACAGACTCCTGATTGTTTTGTGCTTTAAGGGTGTTTATTTAAGTGCTCAATATTGGAGGAGGTTGTAAAATGGTGAGGGGTGATGGTGGAGGAATGTCCATGGCAGAGTGCAGTCTATTAGTCTCACAGGTGCATTGTCCAAAGGGGCATAGGAAGTGGAGCTGGGGCAGTTTAAGGATGTACAGGGTGACAAGGTGGGACAAAAGGATGACAATCAGGGTGGTCTAATTTCTTGGCGGGGTCTTAGCATCGTTCTCTGTCTTTGTCCTGGATCTCAGGGACCGTTTGCGGGGTGGTTCTCCCTCTGCCGGGGGTGGGGTGCTGGTGTGGTGCTCCTGTGGCGGTGCCTCCTGTCCATTAGCGCCGGCAGAGGTGGTGAGCAGTTCATCGTCGATGCTAGTGTCAGGGGCCCCTTGTTGTGCCACAGTGTCCCTCCTGGTGTTCACGAGTTCCTTCAGCACCCCTACAATGGTGCCCAGGGTGGGATTGATGGATTTGAGTTCCTCCCTGAAGCCCAAATACTGTTCCTCCTGCAGCCGCTGGGTCTACTGAAACTTGGCCAGTACCGTTGCCATCGTCTCCTGGGAATGGTGGTAGGCTCCCATGATGTTGGAGAGGGCCTCGTGGAGAGTGGGTTCCCTGGGCCTGTCCTCCCCCTGTCGAGCAGCATCCCTCCCAGTTCCCCTGTGTTCCTGGGCCTCTGTCCCCTGAACCGTGTGCCCACTGCCACTGCCCCCAGGTCCCTGTTGTTGTCGGGGTGGTGGGTTAGCCTGGGTTCCCTGTAGTGGTGGACACACTGCTGCTTGACGTGTCCTAGGGACAGAGGGATGGGCCCGCTGGGTGGGTGCTGTGCTGGTGTTTCCAGAGGGGGGAAGCTCTGTAGTGGCTTGTGCCTTTGTGAGGGGAACCGATTGTCCCGAGGTCCCAGATGGGCCGGGCTGGTCATCTAGATCCAGTTGGACAGAGCTGCTGTCATCACTGTGGGCCTGTTCTGTGGGTGGAGTGGACATATCTGGACCCTCCTGTCCGGTGACGTTGGGTAGGGGTCCTGTAGGGGTGTAAAAGCATGATTATTGCATCTGTGTGGGCCATGGTGTGCAATGGGTGGGTGACCATGTACCCCAGTGCTTGCATTCCTGTGTAGGACCTTGTGTGATGATGGGTTAGGGGGGTGTATGGGTATGTGCAGTGGCCATTCTCTGGTGATGGGTGTCCATGCTTTGGTGTTGCATGCAGGGCTTGGGTTTGGGATGTGTGGTTTGTGAAATTGGGACATGTGTGAGGAGTTGGACTGATGGGGGTGAGGGCGAGAGTGGGGGTATGTGATGGCATGCAGGTTGGGTGGGGGATGAAGTAGTAAAGATTTGACTTACCAGAGTCCATTCCTCCAGCTGCTCCTGCGAGGCCCTCAGGATGCAGTATAGCCAAGACTTGCTCCTCCCATGTTGTTAGTTGTGGGGGAGGAGGTGGGGGTCCGTCGCCAGTCCTCTGAACCGCGATGTGGTGTCTTGAGACCACAGAACGCACCTTCCCCCGTAGGTCGTTCCACCTCTTCCTGATGTCATCCCTAATTCTTAGGTGCTGTCCCACTGCGTTGACCCTGTCCACGATTCTTCGCCATAGCTCCATCTTCCTAGCTATGGAGGTGTGCTGCACCTGTGATCCGAATAGCTGTGGCTCTACCTGATTGATTTTCTCCACCATGACCCTGAGCTCCTCCTCAGAGAACCTGGGTTGTCTCTGCGGTGCCATGGGGTGGTGTGGGTGATGTGTGGGGTGGTGTGTGTTGTGATGTGTGGGGTGATATTTAGAGGTGTGTTGTGTGAGGTGCGTGGATGTTGTGTGAGTGATGGTGTTGAGTGCCTGTGGATGCTAGCTTGTAGATGGTGGTGTCTCTCTCAGGCCTTCAGTCGCAATTGTGGTTGGAGGAGTTTGTGGGTGATGTGGGTGTGTGTTTTATATTGTATTGATTGTGTGGGAGTGGTGTGTGTATGTTTATCAGGTTTGTGTATTTCGATTTGTCCAATGTGGTAGTGTTTTGTAAATGTGTGTGTATTTTGAGCGCGGCGGTGTGTACCGCCAGTGGAATACCGCGGTTGAAAGACCGCTTCGTTGATTCATGGGTCGTGATAGTGTGGGCGTATTCCTGTTGCCGTGACGGTGGAGATTTTGTTATCACCAGTTTATCACTGACCTTTGGTGTGGCGGACTTGTGTGGGTGTCTAGATTTTGGCAGATTACAGGGTTTGGGTCATAATGACCGTGGCGCAATTCCGCGGCCGCGGCGGTGTGTTGGCGGTCTTCTGCACGGCGGCAAGCGGCTTTTACCCCCAATGTTGTAATGACCCCCTTAATCTTACTTTACTTCCTGGCCTCACCCTCAGACACAAATTATTTAAATGAAATACATTTGCTTGGCAGTAAGGGAAGGAAACTTTACTTAGGGACTGATTTAGGCTAGTGTTTGGTGGAGGGGTTACTCATTCACAAACATGATAGATATTCCGTCTACCATATTACGATTCATAAAACATCAGAGGTGGACGGCATATCTGTGACATATGTGACAGAGTAACCCCCTCCGCTAAACTCTAAATCAGGCATTCAGTCTGCTGCAGCAGAGTAAGGTGCAGGGAAAAGGCCGGATATGTACTGTAGTGTTTTTTCCATAGAATGGGGGCAGGAAGGGTTGATGATGATGCAACTTAGGCTTAATCACTCACTGTAGTTGAAACTGAAAGTTGATGAATGTCAAATTTGAACAAGCATAAATCCACTTGTCCGGTCTCTACCATGGGGCACATTCAAAAAATGTTTTTTTTTCAATGTGAACAGAACATAGAAATGAATGAAGGAGTGCAGCACTAGAAGGTGACTTAGTGGACACTGAAAGGGAAAAGAAAGGCACCTTGTTTTCATTTTGAATTTGCAATCCATTGAAAGCTTTGAAAATGCTACATTAATAGAAGCAGATACAGTACTGCAGTGGCGGATTGAAACTTGCTGCCATTGGGTGGGGTCATAGCCAATGGATCGTGACTCGAGAAGTGCCGTGGGTAGGGAGGTCATGGATGTCGATGGGTGGGATCTGCCTCACTTAAAAAACTTCAGTGGGTATACTAGCAATTGTCAATAACCAAGCAATGTGACTTTTCATCTCCCATCCCTGACTCCACAGATACTCCCATTTCAGTGTGTTTTCTAGTGCACTGGTGCTGGCCCCAGTACTGGTGGTCTGTGTGGCTTGAAAAAACATTACACATTTTAGATGCCAGATACAACTTCTCTCTAATGGGGAGAGGTCAAATTTAAAGGGCCAAGTCAGTCACTTTCCGTTTTCAAAACATAGATGCATACTACACAACACTGGAAGATTGCTTGGGACTGTATGAGCTACATAAAAAGAAAGTCAGAGAGGGGCATATTTATACTCTATGTGCACCAAACGTACGCCATTTTTTTAAATGCAATTTGGCACAAAACTAACTCCATACTTATATTTTGATGTTAGACCCATCTAACATCCATCTGTTGGAGTTTGCACCATTTTTTAGATGCATGAACCTACCTTGCGTCAATGAGATGCACAGTAGGCATTCCCATCTAAAAATTGGTGCAAACCCCATGGCCCCATATTTATCCCCCATGCTAAAATGATGCACAGGTGGGAGGAGCGGCTTAATAATTTAACGCCTTGGTCAGACCAGATATTAGGGGACCTGTGGACCCATTTCCATGGTTGAACACCATGGAATCGGTCCACAGTTGCCCTCTTCAAGCCCTAGGAACACTCCAACCCGCAGCAGAGGGACACCAGAGGATAGGGGACCCATCCCAGGTAAGTAGCGTAAGTATAGGTAAGTATGCTTATTTTTAAATTAAAGTGCCATTAAGGCCTAACTTGGGGCCACCTGCATGACACAGGGTGCAATGGCAATGCCCAGGGGACACTGATCCCCTGTGCTGGCCATTGAGTTGGTGGGCATGACTGCTGTCTTTTCTAAATGATGGTAGGCTGGTTAGAGGCATTTTTTTGCCTCTAACCCACCTAATGCAATTTTCTGGTGCAAAACCCCCTTCTCCCGTTACCTCAATCCCCACCCGGCTAGCGCCATTTTTTTTTACGCTAGCCCACCCTTTCCGTCGGCTTGTGGCATACCATAGATTTCAGGCTGTTGCTCTGGAATGATGCAAGTCGGCACTATACTTTTTGACACAAAACTTTGCGCAGTTTTGCGTCAAAAAGTATAAATATGGGCCAGAGAATGCTAACTCACTGATCTAATATTACTAGTACTCCAACAGTACCATTAGCTTAGTGACAGGAGGAAAGAGTAGCCAGCATAACTTTTGAAACATTCAGCCCAAGCGAGCACCTACAGCACCTACAGCAACGAGCAGAACTAGGTAGCACCAGGCACCTGGCTCTCTCAAATTGGATCACATAATATTCGTAACTTACGTTACATGAACTTAATTTAAATCTGAGTGTCAAGAGCATGTTATTTGAAAAATATATATTTACTAGTACTCACCAAGCCCCGCAACATGGATGCTCAGCAGGTTGAACTGGTCCCCCTCCTGGTCCAGAATATTGGCTCTGTGATGCATCAGCTGCTGCTGGGTGCACCAAACCCCAGTACATCAGTGGACACAACTGCGCAAACTCCCTCACAGCAGCCGATGCGCCTGCAGGCCACTACCAAGCCTGCTGCTAGCATGGGGGGTTGGAGTGGGGGCTGCCCAAAAAAACAATTGCTGCCACCTCCTCCTTGTTAAAAAATGGTGCAAGACTGCAACCCCTGGCTGGGCTCGCACCCACAGGGTGGTGTGGTTTGCTTCACCACCTGCACTGTAATCTTCTCATCTCCCATGTTTTGCCATGGCGCTGGGTGGAATATAAAAAAAGAGAAGAGGAAGAGAAGGAAAAGAGAGGGAGAAATTAGGAAGTTAAGGGAAAGTAGTGGAAAACTAATGAAGGGACAAAAAGTCAGAGAAAATTAAAAAGGTAAAAATGAAAAAATACACCAACACAAATACACACAGTAAGGAAATAAATGTAAAACGGGGATGATAAGTTGGATAAAGTAAGGATGACTAAGATATAGTAGGGATTGAAAAGTAGGCCCATCAAATACACAGAATAGAAAAACCAAGATGGCAGCATGAACGGATGGCCGCGTGGTGCCGTTCGTGCTTGCATTGCAACACAGAGGGGGTCATTCTGACCCTGGCGGTAAAATCCGCCAGGGCCAACGACCGCGGGAGCACCGCCAACACACTGGCAGTGCTCCAATGGGCATTCCCCGCTGCCCTGGGGAATCCTCCATGGCGGCGCAGCTTGCTGCGCCGCCATGGGGATTCCGACCCCCATACCGCCATCCTGAAAACCGCCAGGAAGAGAATGGTGGTATGGGGTGTCGTGGGGTCCCTGGGGGCCCCTGCAGTGCCCATGCCAATGGCATGGGCACTGCAGGGCCCCCCGTAACAGGGGCCCACAAAGATTATTAGTGTCTGCCATGCAGACACTGAAAATCGCGATGGGTGCAACTGCACCCGTCGCACCCCTTCCACTCCGCCGGCTCCATTCGGAGCCGGCATCCTCATGGAAGGGTGTTTCCCTCTGGGCTGGCGGGTGGCCTTCTGGCGGTCGCCCGCCAGCCCAGCCGGAAACCCAGAATACCCGCGGCGGTCTTTTGACCGCGCAGCGGTATTCTGGCGGTCCCAGCCAGGCCGGCGGCTTCTGCCGCCGGCCGGGGTCAGAATGACCCCCAGAGTGTGCTACTCGCACCAATCAGTGAATACGGGTGGCAGAGCACAACTCCGCCCATTTGAGTGGAGTTAGATGGAGTTCTGAGAGTTTGAAGTATTAATGAAGACAATAGCAAATATTTTACAATGTTATCTGAAACACTTAAATGTAAATGAATATGCAAATGAGTGTATGTAACTGGTAGCGACTATGTAAGTGGCTACATGGTTGTATGACTGATCTGTAAGTCTAAGTGTCTCTCTGGGTGTATGGTAAGTCAGTCAGTCGGTCAATGTTTGACTGGGTGTGTCAGAGTCTGCATCATTATGTATCATGGTGTGTCAGTGTCTGTAGTGGTGAGTGCATTGGTATGTCAGTTTCAGTATCGGTGCCAGCCTGGTTGTGTGCTACATTGTATGTGTGTGTCAGTGGGTGTATGAGTGTGTGCCTGGGTGTGTCAGTGTCTGTACTAGTGTGTGTTTGGGTATATCACTAGCTGTACTAATGTGTGTCTGGTGGGTCAGTGTCTGTTTTGGTTTGTATATAGGTGTGTTTGGATGGCTGTATCTGCGTCTGTATCGGTGTTTGGATGGGTGAGTCAGCGTCTGCATCAGTGTGTACCTGCGTGTGTTAGTAACAGCATTACTGTTTGGTTGCATGTGTCAGTCTTTGCATTGGTATGTGCCTGGGTGTGTCAGTGTATGCATCTGTGTGTGCCTGTCTGTGTGTGTTTGGCTGGGTGAGTCAGTGTCAGAAATGGTGTCTGCCTGGGTGTATCAGTGTCTGTATTGGTGTGTACAGAGGTGTGTCAGTGACTGTATCAATGTGTGTCTGGGTGTGTTAGTAGCTGCATTAGAGTTTGTTTGGTCATACCAGTGTTTGTATCAGTAAGTGACTGGATGTGTCAGTAAATGCATTTGTGTTTCACTGGGTGTGTCAGTGTCTGCATCGGTGTGTGCCTGGGTGTGTCAGTCTCTGTAGTGGTGAGTGCATAGGTGTTGGACCTGGCTTTTTGACAGGGACATCCCCAAACTTTTTGCCTCCTTCCTCCTATTTTTTCTGACCTGTTGTTGTTGGCTTTTGACCTCTGGGCACTTTACCACTGCTAACCAGTGCTAAAGTGCATATGCTCTCTGGGTAAATTGTACTACTGATTGGTTTATCCATGATTGACTATTTAATTTACTTGTAAGTCCCTGGTAGAGTGCACTACATGTGCCTAGGGCAGGTAGATTAAATGCTACTAGTGGGCCTGCAGCACTGGTTGTGCCACCCACCTCAGTAGCCAATTAACCCGGTCTCAGGCCTGCCATTGCAAGGCCTGTGTGTGCAGTTTCACTGCCACTTCGACTTGGCATTTAAAAGTACTTGCCAAGCCTAGAACTCCCCTTTTACTACATATAAGTCATCCCTAATGTGTGCCCTAGGTAACCCCTAGAGCAGGGTGCGGTGTAGGTAAAAGGCAGGACATGTACCTGTGTAGTTATATGTCCTGGTAGTGTGAAACTCCTAAATTCGTTTTTACACTACTGTGAGGCCTGCTCCTTTCATAGGCTAACATTGGGGCTGCCCTCATACACTGTTGAAGTGGCAGCTGCTGATCTGAAAGGAGAAGGAAGGTCATATTTAGTATGGCCAGAATGGTAATACAAAATCCTGCTGACTGGTGAAGTCGGATTTAATATTACTATTCTAGAAATGCCACTTTTAGAAAGTGAGCATTTCTTTGCACTAAAATCTTGTTGTGCCCTTCAATCCACGTCTGGCTAGGTTTAGTTGACAGCTCCTTGTGCATTCACTCAGACACACCCCAAACACAGGGTACTCAGCCTCACTTGCATACATCTGCATTTTGAATGGGTCTTCCTGGGCTGGGAGGGTGGAGGGCCTGCCCTCACACAAAGGACTGCCACACCCCCTACTGGGACTCTGGCAGACAGGATTGAGCTGAAAGGGAACTTGGTGCATTTCTTAGAGACTCTTTGAAGTCACCCCCACTTCAAAGGCACAACTTAGTATAAAACAGGGCCTCTGCCCTACCTCATCAGACACTTGCTGGAGAAGAAACCTGAACCAGAAACTACATCCTGCCAAGAAGAACTGCCTGGGTGCTCAAAGGACTCACCTGTCTGCTTTTCTACAAAGGACTGCTGCCTTGCTGTTGGCCTGCTGCCTTGCTGAACTTTTGCCTGGCTGTAAAAGTGCTCTACAAGGGCTTGGATAGAGCTTGCCTCCTGTTCCCTGAAGTCTCAGGACCAAAAAGACTTCACTCTTCCTCTTGGACGCTCCGTGCGCCGAACTTTTCGACGCACAGCTTGTTCCGTGGCAAGAAAAACGCCGCACACCGACGCTGATCAACGCGACGCCTTCGGGACGACCGAAACTTTGACGCACGGCCTCGCAAGGACAACGCCGCCCGACTTCCCGGGAGAAATCGACGAGACGCCTGCCGTGAGATCAAAACTTTGACGCACGGCCTCGCAAGACAATGCCGCCCGACTCCGCAGGAGAAATCGACGCAACGCCTGCCGTGAGATCAAAACTTTGACGCACGGCCTCGCAAGGACAACGCCGCCCGACTCCGCAGGAGAAATCGACGCGACGCCTGCCGTGAGATCAAAACTTTGACGCACGGCCTCGCAAGGACAACGCCGCCCGACTCCACAGGAGAAATCGACGCGACGCCTGCCGTGAGATCGAAACTTCGACGCGCAGCCCCGCAGAACGACGCGCAGCCGGAAAACAAGCAGGAAAATCCACGCACAGACCCGGGACATCTGGTAATCCCCGCGACCCACAGAAAGAGACTGTCCGCGCGCCAGAAAACGACGCCCGACTTCCCCGCGTGGAAAATAACGACGCAAGTCCGTGTGTGCTGGGGAGAAATCGACGCACACACCCTTTTTCCACGCACCTCTTCCTTTGTGGCCCTCTGAGGAGATTTTCCACCAGAAACCAGGTACTTTGTGTTTGAAAGAGACTCTGTTTACTTTCTAAAGACTTAAGACACTTTATATCACTTTTCAGTGATATCTTTACAAATTCATATTGCAACTTTGATCGTTTTGACCTGAAGATACCCAGATAAATATTATATATTTTTCTAAATACTGTGTGGTGTATTTTTGTGGTGTTGTGCTATGGTGTTGTATGATTTATTGCACAAATGCTTTACACATTGCCTTCTAAGTTAAGCCTGACTGCTCGTGCCAAGCTACCGGAGGGTGAGCACAGGCTGATTTTGGATTGTGTGTGACTTACCCTGACTAGAGTGAGGGTTCTTGCTTGGACAGAGGGCAACCTAACTGCCAACCAAAAACCCCATTTCTAACATTGGTGATCAGCGGTGAGGATAGGACTTGTGTTTGTGCAGTGACATACAGTAGCTAAGTATTTCACTACCTACCCACAGTTGAAGGTCAACTTGATTTTTCATCTTTTTTTTGGCTCTTGGTTCTCTGATGTCCTCCTGGATATACTATTGATATTTTGGACTTTGGATTTTGGTTTTTGCTGATAAGATCTTATCAAAATGGGATTGTGTACCTACTCATTCTTTGTTTGTACTGACCACCTCACTAAGGCTGACCTAAGGAAGCTTTGCAGACAATGGGGCCTTCCTGTAGCAAGGAGATCTACTAAAGCGGAGATGCTCCATCACTACATAGTCTGGGGGGAGGAAAGATGGGCAGAGAGAGAGGCAGCAAGAAACCAAATGACTAAGTACCCCTCAGATGAGGAGGAGGACTACGCACATGAGGAGGAAGACTACTCAGATGAGGAGGAAGACTACTCAGAGTTGGACAGTGACCCAGAAATAGATGAATGGCTCCGAAGTCAAAGGCGACAGGAGCAACAATTAGAGGAGTATCTTGCAGAGGTTGAGGCAAAAAGACTCTTAGCCCTGGAAGAAGAAAAGATTGCAGCTCAAGAGCTGAGCTGTAAAGAGCTGAAACTGGAGGCCGGAAGGGCTGAGTCCAGTTCAGATGGTGGCAGCAAAAATCTTGCATCTAGTACTGCTGAAGAAGGGCACAAGCCCAGAGATGTGGTGCCCAACTTGAAGAAGGGAGTTGACACACCCCAGGCATTTCAAGGGTATGAGGTAGTTCCCGTTATGCACAGGGTCCCTGAGAAGGATTGGGGAACTGGCACAGGGAGTCATATTCCTACTGGGGGGAGGGACACTTTACTGACTCTAGCAGAGAGTGACAGAGAAAAGGGTTCCCCCCTGGTGGACGTCCTGGATATAGAGTGTAGAGACATCCCAGAAGAGTTTGGGTTGAGTGTCAGGGACAGACAGATACTGTCTCACCAGTCTCAGGAGGGTGAAGTAGAGTGCTTTTCCAAGGTTGAGTTACTGGGTGGTTGGGTGAAGGGTACTGTGGTTAATACATGTGAAGGGCAGAGTGATGTAATTGCTGGAGAGCATATGTCTGGTCCTTATTTTCCAGAGCTACGCCAACACCAGGTGGAGTGTGAGTTCTCTGACCCCAGGGAACTTACAATGGAGGCAGACTTCTGGGTGAGTACCAGAGAGTCTGAAGAGGCATTTGGGGGTGCTCCTGAAGGGAGTGGTCTAGGTGGTTCCCAACCGAGTGTGGTGGGAGAGGATTGTAGTGTCCCAGGTAGGTCCCAGGTCCTAGAGGGTTCCATGAGGGAACACCAGGAGGGAAGCCTAGCCTGTACCGTAGGGCCACCTTTTGAGGGAAGCCCCGCAGTGTCAGAAGAACTTGGGGGGGTGACTGTAGCCAGCATCCCAACAGTTCTGGTGTCTGGCAGTACCCCTCCTAGTGAGGGGGTGCAGAAGTCCAGACATAGGGTTGAGAGGGGGTTGCAGACCCCAGTGGAGGACCTTGAGAGTCAGGGGACAGCTCTGAGAGCAGAGCCCCCCAGGAATGACCCAGGTGAAACCGTTTCTGGTTTGGGGGAAACCCAGACTCTGCCGGATGGGCAGAGGTCGGGAGACCTGCGTCAACCAGACTCTTGTGTGGCCCTTGGGGACGGTGTGTCCCTTGTGGGGGGTGAGAGTGCCCCCCAGGAAGTCCTGGCATGCCAGGCAAAGATTCAACCTCAGGGTGGTGACTCTGGGTTGGATACCCAGGTTCAGAGGTTAAACTCTGACCTGGTGGGAGGTAGATGTGCCTCCCAAGAAGTCCTGCTGTGCCAGGCAATTGTCCAACCTCAGGGTGTTGACTCTGGATTGGATGACCAGGTTCAGAGGTTAAACTCTGACCTGGTGGGGGGTAGGTGTGCCCCCCAGAAAGTCCTGGCGTGCCAGGCAATTGCCCAACCTCAGGGTGGTGACCCTGGGTTGGGGAACCAGGCTCAGAGGTTAAACTCTGACCTGGTGGGAGGTAGGTGTGCCTCCCTGGAAGTCCTGGCCTGCCAGGCAATGGTTCAACCTCAGGGTGGTGACTCTGGGTTGGCTAACCAGGTTCAGGGGAAAAGCTCTGACCTGTTGGGGGGTAGGCGTGCCCCCCAGAAAGTCCTGGTGTACCAGGCAGTGGTCCAACCTCAGAGTGCTGACTCTGGGTTGGATAACCGGGTTCAGAGGTTAAACTCTGACCTGGTGGGGGGTAGGTGTGCCCCCCAGAAAGTCCTGGCATGCCAGGCAATTGTTCAACCTCAGAGTGCTGACTCTGGGTTGTATAACCGGGTTCAGAGGTTAAACTCTGACCTGGTGGGGGGTAGGTGTGCCCCCCAGAAAGTCCTGGCGTGCCAAGCAATTGTTTAACCTCAGGGTGGTGACTCTGGGTTGGATACCCAGGTTCAGAGGTTAAATTCTGACCTGGTGGGAGGTAGGTGTGCCTCCCAAGAAGCCCTGCTGTGCCAGGCAATTGTCCAACCTCAGGGTGTTGACTCTGGGTTGGATATCCAGGTTCAGAGGTTAAACTCTGACCTGGTGGGGGGTAGGTGTGCCCCCCAGAAAGTCCTGGCGTGCCAGGCAATTGCCCAACCTCAGGGTGGTGACCCTGGGTTGGGGAACCAGGCTCAGAGGTTAAACTCTGACCTGGTGGGAGGTAGGTGTGCCTCCCAGAAAGTCCTGGTGCGCCAGGCAATTGTTCAACTTCAGGGTGGTGACTCTGAGTTGAATGGCCCAGTTCAGAGGTTAAACTCTGACCTGGTGGAGGGTCAGTGTGCCCTCCAGGAAGTCCTGGTGTGCCAGGCAATTGTTCAACTTCAGGGTGATGACTCTGAGTTGAATGGCCAAGTTCAGAGGTTAAACTCTGACCTGGTGGAGGGTCAGTGTGCCCTCCAGGAAGTCCTGGCGTGCCAGGCAATTGTTCAACTTCAGGGTGGTGACTCTGAGTTGAATGGTCAGGTGCAGAGGTTAAACTCTGACCTGGTGGAGGGTCAGTGTGCCCTCCAGGAAGTCCTGGCGTGCCAGGCAATTGTTCAACTTCAAAAGTGGTGACTCTGAGTTGAATGGTCAGGTGCAGAGGTTAAACTCTGACCTGGTGGGGGGTAGGTGTGCCTCCCAGGAAGTCCTGGTTTGCCAGGCAGTGATCCAGTCTGAGGGTACAGACCCTGGGCTGGAAGACCAGGTTCAGGGTGTCCCCCCGGACCTGGAGGGAGGGGCTACTGATAACAGTGCCCCTACCATGTTGTCTTCTGAGGAGGCCACTCCTAGTTGGAGGGTGCTGGACCCCAGAAGGGAGGGCAGGGGGAGGGAAGCCTCACCCCGGGCCCTAGTCCAACCTGAAGGTACAGGCCCCAGGTTGGAGGGCCAGTTGCAGGTTAACAGCCCTGCACTGGTGGAGGAATGGTACAGGGTGACTTCTGTAAGCACCCTGACCATGTTGGACTCTGGGGGTACCGCTCCAGGAGGGAGGGTACAAAGCCCCAGAGGGGAGGACCAGGTTCAGGCTGTTAAGAGTGGTTAAAGGGTGCCCAGCACCTGGGGCTACCGCCCCCCACTCTCCACAGCCACAGTGGTTGGAGAGCTTTGAGAGGCCTGGGGCCTGGCTCTCATCCCTGGCAGCTGTCAGTAATCACTGTGGCTTGCTGTCCGGGTGGACAGAGTTATCCCTGGGGAGGGGACAAGTGTCACACCCCAGGGGTAGAGTGGGCAACACCACTGTGTTGGTCATGGTGGTACTATCCTGCTCCTGGGATACATCTGTGAGCAAAGTAAGATTAGGTGCTGCACAGATGGGATCCGCAGGTAAGGAGAAAGGTTCCCCTTGGGTTGGCTTAGTGGGCCCTGAGAGTATGGACAGAGTGATCCAATTGGAGTCAGGAAGGCGAAGAACTGGAGCATGCCCCTGCTGTTGTGGGCCTGGGTCCTTGTTCTGTCGCCTCAAACAGGGAAGTACATCAGGATAGTGATTGTTCTCCCCTGGCATTAGGCTGGTAGGGGGTCATGTTGGACCTGGCTTTTTGACAGGGACATCCCCAAACTTTTTGCCTCCTTCCTCCTATTTTTTCTGACCTGTTGTTGTTGGCTTTTGACCTCTGGGCACTTTACCACTGCTAACCAGTGCTAAAGTGCATATGCTCTCTGGGTAAATTGTACTACTGATTGGTTTATCCATGATTGACTATTTAATTTACTTGTAAGTCCCTGGTAGAGTGCACTACATGTGCCTAGGGCAGGTAGATTAAATGCTACTAGTGGGCCTGCAGCACTGGTTGTGCCACCCACCTCAGTAGCCCCTTAACCCGGTCTCAGGCCTGCCATTGCAAGGCCTGTGTGTGAAGTTTCACTGCCACTTCGACTTGGCATTTAAAAGTACTCGCCAAGCCTAGAACTCCCCTTTTACTACATATAAGTCATCCCTAATGTGTGCCCTAGGTAACCCCTAGAGCAGGGTGCGGTGTAGGTAAAAGGCAGGACATGTACCTGTGTAGTTATATGTCCTGGTAGTGTGAAACTCCTAAATTCGTTTTTACACTACTGTGAGGCCTGCTCCTTTCATAGGCTAACATTGGGGCTGCCCTCATACACTGTTGAAGTGGCAGCTGCTGATCTGAAAGGAGCAGGAAGGTCATATTTAGTATGGCCAGAATGGTAATACAAAATCCTGCTGACTGGTGAAGTCGGATTTAATATTACTATTCTAGAAATGCCACTTTTAGAAAGTGAGCATTTCTTTGCACTAAAATCTTGTTGTGCCCTTCAATCCACGTCTGGCTAGGTTTAGTTGACAGCTCCTTGTGCATTCACTCAGACACACCCCAAACACAGGGTACTCAGCCTCACTTGCATACATCTGCATTTTGAATGGGTCTTCCTGGGCTGGGAGGGTGGAGGGCCTGCCCTCACACAAAGGACTGCCACACCCCCTACTGGGACTCTGGCAGACAGGATTGAGCTGAAAGGGAACTTGGTGTATTTCTTAGAGACTCTTTGAAGTCACCCCCACTTCAAAGGCACAACTTAGTATAAAACAGGGCCTCTGCCCTACCTCATCAGACACTTGCTGGAGAAGAAACCTGAACCAGAAACTACATCCTGCCAAGAAGAACTGCCTGGCTGCTCAAAGGACTCACCTGTCTGCTTTTCTACAAAGGACTGCTGCCTTGCTGTTGGCCTGCTGCCTTGCTGAACTCTTGCCTGGCTGTAAAAGTGCTCTCCAAGGGCTTGGATAGAGCTTGCCTCCTGTTCCCTGAAGTCTCAGGACCAAAAAGACTTCACTCTTCCTCTTGGACGCTCCGTGCGCCGAACTTTTGGACGCACAGCTTGTTCCGTGGCAAGAAAAACGCCGCACACCGACGCTGATCAACGCGACGCCTTCGGGACGACCGAAACTTTGACGCACGGCCTCGCAAGGACAACGCCGCCCGACTTCCCGGGAGAAATCGACGCGACGCCTGCCGTGAGATCAAAACTTTGACGCACGGCCTCGCAAGGACAACTCCGCCTGACTCCGCAGGAGAAATCGACGCGACGCCTGCCGTGAGATCAAAACTTTGACGCACGGCCTCGCAAGGACAACGCCGCCCGACTCCGCAGGAGAAATCGATGCGACGCCTGCCGCGAGATCAAAACTTTGACGCACGGCCTCGCAAGGACAACGCCGCCCGACTCCGCAGGAGAAATCGACGCGACGCCTGCCGTGAGATCGAAACTTTGACGCGCAGCCCCGCAGAACGACGCGCAGCCGGAAAACAAGCAGGAAAATCCACGCACAGACCCGGGACATCTGGTAATCCCCGCGACCCACAGAAAGAGACTGTCCGCGCGCCAGAAAACGACGCCCGACTTCCCCGCGTGGAAAATAACGACGCAAGTCCGTGTGCGCTGGGGAGAAATCGACGCACACACCCTTTTTCCACGCACCTCTTCCTTTGTGGCCCTCTGAGGAGATTTTCCACCAGAAACCAGGTACTTTGTGTTTGAAAGAGACTCTGTTTACTTTCTAAAGACTTAAGACAATTTATATCACTTTTCAGTGATATCTTTACAAATTCATATTGCAACTTTGATCGTTTTGACCTGAAGATACCCAGATAAATATTATATATTTTTCTAAATACTGTGTGGTGTATTTTTGTGGTGTTATGCTATGGTGTTGTATGATTTATTGCACAAATGCTTTACACATTGCCTTCTAAGTTAAGCCTGGCTGCTCGTGCCAAGCTACCGGAGGGTGAGCACAGGCTGATTTTGGATTGTGTGTGACTTACCCTGACTAGAGTGAGGGTTCTTGCTTGGACAGAGGGCAACCTAACTGCCAACCAAAAACCCCATTTCTAACAATAGGTATGTCCGTTTTTGTATCGGTGTCTGCATGATCATGTGATAGGTGTATGAGTGTGTGCCTAGGTGTGTCAGTGTCTGTATCAGTCTGTGTCTGGGTGTATCAAGTAGTTGTAACAATGGCTGCCTGAGTGTGTCACTGTCTGTTTCAATGTGTACATAGGTGCATCAGTGTCTGCATCAGTGTGTGCCTGGATGGGTTAGGAGCTGTATTAGTGTTTGAATAGTTGTGTCTGTGTCTGTATTAGTGTTTTGCTGGCTGTGTTAATGTCTGCATCAGTGTGTGTCTGGGTGTGTTAGTAGTAGCATTTCTGTTTTTGGGAGCCTCAGTGTCTGCATTGGCATGTGCCTCTGTCTGCCAGTGTTATTGGATGCATTAGTGTCCGGTTGGGTGTGTCTTTGTCTGCACCAGTGTGTGTCTGTATCAGTGTGTGACTGGGTGTGTCAATTAATACATCTGTGTGTGTCTGGATGTATCATTAGTTGTATCAGTGTGTGTTTGGGTGTGTCAGTACTGGTGTGTACATGGGTGTGTCAGTGTCTACATTGATGTGTGCCTGGGGGACTTGGTAGCTATGTTAGTGTTTGATTGGGTCTGCCAGTGACTACTGGTGTGTGCCTAGGTGTGTGAGTAGGTGGTTTGTGAATTTAAGGTCCTCATTTACATTTATATTAAATTAAATTGAAACATTTTGTTTTCCCTTTTTACTGTTCTCAGGTTCTATACGTATTTACCATAAATGATGTACCATGTAAAGAGTCATTTTTGAACAGTGAGGAAAAAACAATCAAATAGATTTCAGAAAAAAACAGAACTGCACACTATGTCACTGTAAATAAGCAATAATATGCACTGCATTCAGTACAATTACTTAATTGATTGTTTTGCCTATACTTGCTCAATTATTATAAAGAAAGATGCAAAAAATAACTCAATTTTTAAAAGTGCTACAGTACTACTAATAGATATAAAGTGCACCATCTATTGAGAGATGTTATAAATGGGGTCTTTGGTTGGCAGTCAGGTTACCCCCTGTCAAAGCAAGGACCCTCACTCTAGTCAGGGTAAAAGAGAATCAACCTCAGCTAACCCCTGCTTACCCCCTTGGTAGCTTGGCACGAGCAGTAAGCTTAACTTCAGAGTGCAAGGTGTAAAATATTTGTACCAACACACACATTAACTTAATGAAAACACTACAAAATGACACAACACAGGTTTAGAAAAATAGAAAATATTTATCTAAACAAAACAAGACCAAAATGATAAAAATCCACAATACACAAGTCAAGTTATCAGTTAAAAAGCAAAAAGAGTCTTCATGTAGTTTTAAACACACGCTAGCACTGTTAGCATGAAAATGTACCTTGGGTGCGTCAAAAATAAACCCGCACGGGCGAGTGTGTGTCAAAAAGGGCTTGTGATACGTCGATTTCACTCCGAAGCGAGACCTTGTGTAGTTTCTCCTCCTTTTGTCGGGTCAGGGCACGTTGTTTCTTCTCTCCGCATGAAAGCAATGTGGCGATCCGGTCAGCACTCTAGGGTCCAGGCAGGACTTGTGTTGTTTTTACAGGCCCAGCGGTCTTTGCGTCGAAACTCCAGCCGCACGACGATCCGAAAACCATGCAGCGCAGGTTGCGATCTCCCAGCCTCCGTCAGTGATACGCCGCGTCATTTTTACAGCTCCATGTGTCAATTCAGCGGTCGCGTTATAGGCGAACGTCGATTTTCAGCTGCGAAGCCAGCGGCGTGTTGATTTCCCAGCCACAGATCGGAGTTGCATCGATCTTTTCCCTGCACAGCCTTCTGTGCGTGGATTTCTTCCTCTTAGGCTGCCAGATTCTCCATTCAGGGTCCCAGGAACTGGATGGGCACCACAGGAAAGAGTAGGAGTCTCTCCAGAGACTCCAGGTGCTGGCAGAGAGAAGTCTTTGATGTCCCTGAGACTTCAAACAAAAGGAGGCAAGCTCTAAATCAAGGCCTTGAAGATCTTCACAAGATGGAAGGCACACAAAGTCCAGTCTTTGCCCTCTTACTCTGGCAGAAGCAGCAACTGCAGGATAGTTCCACAAAGCACAGGCAGGGCAGCTCTTCTTCCTCAGCTCTTCAGCTCTTCTCCAGGCAGAAGTTCCTCTTGGTTTCCAGAAGTGTTCTAAAGTCTGTGGTTTTGGGTGCCCTTCTTATACCCATTTTCCCCATTTGAAGTAGGTCTACTTCAAAGCAAAGTCTCTCTTGAATGTGAAATCCTGCCTTGCCCAAGCCTGGCCCCAGACACTCACCAGGTGGTTGGAGACTGCATTTTGTGAGGGCAAGCACAGCCCTTTCAGGTCTGAGTGACCACTCCTCCCCACTAGCACAGATGGCGCATCAGGAAATGCAGACTACACCCCAGCTCCCTTTGTGTGACTGTCTAGTGAGAGGTGCAACAAGCCCAACTGTCAAACTGACCCAGACAGGGAATCCATAAATAGGGAGAGTCACAGAAATGGGATAAGCAAGAGAATGCTCACTTTCTAAAAGTGGCATTTTCAAACACACAATCTAAAATCAACTTTACTAAAAGATGTATTTTTAAATTGTGAGCTCGGAGACCACAAACTCCACATGTCCATCCTCTCCCAAAGGAAATCTACACTTTAATCAGATTTGAAGGTAGTCCCTTTTTAACCTATGAGAAGGACAGGCCTTGCAACAGTGAAAAACGAATTTAGCAATGTTTCACTGTTAGGACATGAAAAAAACATTACTATGGGGGTCATTACAACATTGGCGGTCAAAGCCGCTTACCACCGTGCAGCAGACCGGCAACACACCTCCGCGGAATTCCGCCACGGTCATTATGACCCACAGCCCGGAATCTGCCGAAATCCAGACACCCACACAAATCCGCCACACCAAAGGTCAGTGATAAACTGACGATAACAAAACCTCCACCGTCACGTCAACAGGAATACGCCCACACTATCACAACCCACGAATCCACACAGCGGTCTTTCAACCGTGGTATTCCATTTGCGATACACACCGCCGCGCTCAAAATACACACACTCTTACAAAACACATCCACATTGGACAATTCCAAATACACACACCTGATACACATACACACACCACTCCAACACATCCAATACAATATAAAACACACACCCACAACACCCACAAACCCTTACGACAACAATTGTGACAGAAGGCCAGAGAGAGACACCACCATCAGCTTTATTCGATCAGTTGACCATAAAAGCAACATAAAACAAAACTAATAAAAGTACATGAATAAAAAATACATGAATAAATAACATTCTTTGTTTAAATACAGCATTTACACATCTATAAGTTAGTTTAAAAACATTAAGACAATAAAAACTCAAATTGAACGAGAAACTCTAAAACACTGATAATAACCTTAGGTTGCTTTTTGAAGATGACAGCGTATGCGCCAGGCTGTCACTAAATACTTGCTCACTGGGAGAATTACATCGACTGAATTGTGACTTTTTAACACCCTTAGAGCCAAGGAACAGTTCTTAAAACCCATAGCCCTACAAGTATTAAGAATCCATTTTGTTCGCGGAATTGCATAGGCTGGACAGAAGAACATAAAATGTTCGATGGTTTCAAAGGAACTGCCTCAGGCAGGGCATATATCGGGAAGACTGATCACCCCAACCTACGAATCAATGACATCAAGGGCAAAGAGCCGAAACGAAAACTTGCATAAAGGCTTTTGCCCTGCAGATCCAGTATGATGTCCAAATAAGATTCAAACTTTGGAGACCATTTAAGATCAATAAAAGAATTAGTTAGACGACCTTGAGATTTGCAGGTTATGTTGTTATCCCTAACATAAGACCAGTAAGTTAGCTTTAAAACATTTATGTGCCGTCTCTCTAGTTTGTGGGGATTTTCCCAATAATCGGCCAAACCCAGCAAACGAAACCAATGGGATACATGACGAATCCAGGGGAGGGTATTAGCATTTTGACATTTTAATAGGTAAAGTAATGAGGTCTTGTATATATCTAGTTCAGGGGTAATCCATAACCTGATCCAATAAAGGAGGGGTCTTAAAATAACTAGATCTGCTACTCGACTTAACCCCAGATCCAAGAATAGTGGAAGCAGGGGTGTAGAGCGTGGACACGCTATCAAAGCCCTCGCAAAGTTGTTTTCCCCCACTGAGATCTTATTACAGTTAGAGAAACCCCATACTTCTGCTCCATACAGGGCTGCACCTTGTGCCTTAGCTATATAGATCTTTATTGCTGGGGAGACAGCTTTTGCAAAGGAACTTTGATAAAAGCGCAGTATGGATGAGGCTCTATGTTGTAACAACCCTGCACTTTTTGTAATCTGCTCTTCCCATGATAGTTTGCTAGTTAGCCTGACTCCCAGATAGTCTATAGAGCTAACTTCCTTCAAGGGAACTCCATTAATGTGTATGGAACATCTTTTACTAGGCCCTTTGGATAACTCCATCAGTTTTGTTTTATTAATATTAACCTCCAACCCGTGGTCGCTACAAAATAGATTGAACCGATCAACAAGGATTTGTCAACAAGGATTTGCAACCCCATCGGTGTCTTGGAAATGAGGAGTGAATCGTCCACAAAAAGCAAGATAGGGATTTTATGCGTATTCAAGGAGGGAGCATCATTCTGGCAAGTGGACACAGCCTTCACTACTTCATTAACCGGTTCTGTGCCTTGGACGAGATGATCTCGTCCAAGGCTACAGTTCCCCTGTGCCTTGGACGAGATCATCTCGTCCTAGGCACAGGGGAACTTGGGGCCGTGCACCCCCCTTCCCCCCCCCAGGCGGGGATGGACGGGGAAGACCTTCCCCTTCCACCCCCGCCCCCCCCACGGCAATCCGATGACATCAGCGCGTGCACAGCGCGCTGACGTCATCTAGTGTTGCCGGCGCGCTGGAAGCTATTTGCTTCCAGCGCGTCTTCGGAGCAGGAGCTCAAAGGTGAGTCCTCTCCGTTTATGGGGGGCGGGGGGGTTGAGAAAACAGACACGGTGGGAAAGGAAAGGGTTTTTCCTTTCCCCCTGTGTCTGTTTTCTCAAGATTCCTGCTCCACGATCGCAGGCAGGGCCCGCGATCGTGGAGCAGGAATCTCCACTAGCCACCAGGGATTTTCTTTTTGCCTAAATTTGGGGGCGACCCCTTGGGGGCAATTTTTATTTGTATTTCGCCCCCCCCTGGGGGCAGATCCGCGATTTTTCGGCGGATCTGCCCCCAGGGGGGGGCGAAAACCACTAGACACCAGGGATATCTTTCTTTGTGTGTTTTTGGGGGCAACCCCTTGGGCAAGGGTCGCCCCCCCCTCCCGGGGACAAGTTTTATTTGTATTTCGCCCCCCCTGGGGGCAGATCCGCCGATTTTTCGGCGGATCTGCCCCCAGGGGGGGGCGAAAACCACTAGACACCAGGGATATCTTTTTTTATGTTTGTTTTTGGGGGCGACCCCTTGGGCAAGGGTCGCCCCCCCGGGGGCAATTTTTATTTGTATTTCGCCCCCCTTGGGGGCAGATCCGCCGTTTTTTCGGCGGATCTGCCCCCGGGGGGGGCGAAAACCACTAGACACCAGGGATATGTTTGTTTATGTGTGTTTTTGGGGGTGACCCCTTGGGCAAGGGTCGTCCCCCCGGGGGCAATTTTTATTTGTATTTCGCCCCCCCCTGGGGGCAGATCCGCCGTTTTTTTGGCGGATCTGCCTCCAGGGGGGGCGAAAACCACTAGACACCAGGGATATCTTTCTTTGTGTGTTTTTGGGGGCGACCCCTTGGGCAAGGGTCGCCCCCCCGGGGGCAATTTTTATTTGTATTTCGCCCCCCCTGGGGGCAGATCCGCCGTTTTTTCGGCGGATCTGCCCCCGGGGGGGGGCGAAAACCACTAGACACCAGGGATATGTTTGTTTATGTGTGTTTTTGGGGGCGACCCCTTGGGCAAGGGTCGCCCCCCCCGGGGCAATTTTTATTTGTATTTCGCCCCCCCCTGGGGGCAGATCCGCCGTTTTTTGGGCGGATCTGCCTCCAGGGGGGGGCGAAAACCACTAGACACCAGGGATATCTTTCTTTGTGTGTTTTTGGGGGCGACCCCTTGGGCAAGGGTCGCCCCCCCCCCTCCCGGGGACAATTTTTATTTGTATTTCGCCCCCCCCTGGGGGCAGATCCGCCGATTTTTCGGCGGATCAGCCCCCAGGGGGGGGGGGCGAAAACCACTAGACACCAGGGATATCTTTTTTTATGTTTGATTTTGGGGGCGACCCCTTGGGCAAGGGTCACCCCCCCGGGGGCAATTTTTATTTGTATTTCGCCCCCCCCTGGGGGCAGATCCGCTGTTTTTTGGGCGGATCTGCCTCCAGGGGGGGGCGAAAACCACTAGACACCAGGGATATGTTTGTTTATGTGTGTTTTTGGGGGCGACCCCTTGGGCAAGGGTCGCCCCCCCCCCGGGGGCAATTTTTTTTTGTATTTTGCCCCCCCCCTGGGGGCAGATCTGCCGTTTTTTCGGCGGATCTGCCCCCAGGGGGGGGCGAAAACCACTAGACACCAGGGATATCTTTGTTTATGTGTGTTTATGGGGGCGACCCCTTGGGCAAGGGTCGCCCCCCCCGGGGGCAATTTTTATTTGTATTTCGCCCCCCCCCTGGGGGCAGATCCGCTGATTTTTCGGCTGATCTGCCCCCGGGGGGGGGCGAAAACCACTAGACACCAGGGATTTTGTTTTTATTGTTTATTTTGGGGGCAACTCCTGTGGCAAGGGTCGCTCCCCTGGGGAGCTTTTTTTTTCTGTTTCGGCCCCCCCCCCGATGGCAGACCAGCCATTTTTTGGACGATCTGGCCCGGGGGGGGTGGAAGCACACTAGGTGCCAGGGATTGTGTTTGGTGTTTGTTTGGGGGCACTATAGGTGGGGAAAATTTGTATTGCCCATCTCTGCCCGTAATTTTGTAGGGCCATCTGCCCCCAAGGAGGGCAGAGACCACCAATACGGCAGGGATTTTTTTATTTTGTGTTGTGCTGGGGGTGCCCCCTTGGGGAAGGGTCGCCCCCTGAAAGGGGGCACAGAGGAGTTGCCCATTTCTGCCCCCCTTGGGGTCAGATTGGCCAATTCTTTTACGCCCATCTACCCCGAGGGGGGCAGGATCCACTTAGGTACCAGGGACAACTTCTAAGTTCTTGGTGGTGGGGTGTTTGTCAACTGGCAAAGTATTTGTATTTGTGATTATAACAATTTATTTCTTCTTTTTCTTCTAGTTCAACGCTTTTGCTTCCTTTGCTGTGGATCTTTGCGGTTTTGGCAGTAGTTGTCCTGTGGTTTGCATAGTTGCATGTTTTAGGTAAGTGAACGCAATTTACTCCAAAGGAGTATTGTTGACATGTTTGTAGGTGGTGTACTAAATGCAGTATTGTGTGTTTGACATTGTCCTTAGATTTGAGCACAGTGGTGTTTGTGTTGTCATATGTCTAAATTGCTTTTTTCTTTTTTCTTTTTAGTTGGATATCATTGGTGATTGCTGTCTGTGCAGAGTAGTTGCTTGGTGAGTAGCTATTTCAGGCAACTGTGTGGTATAGTTTTTTGTAGTACATAACTCTGTGTGATAAAGCTACACTTTGTTTATTACTTATTTTAGTGCTAGTTGTTGTTGGCAATCCATTTGTTGTTAGGATCATGGCTAGCCGCAAAGTGACCGCTCAGCAGGTTGTTCGCATGCTCTTTGAGTCGTCTTCAGACCATGATTACGACACTGACTCTGCATCTGAGGCAGAGGAGGAAGCAGGAGATTCTGGAAGTGAGTTTTCTGTCCGAGAGTATTCTTCTGATGAGGAAGCTACTCTCAGTGCAGATGAAGGGCCTGTGTTAGAGGAGGACATTGATGTGCCAAGAGTGCAGCAGCCTGGGGCTGCAGGGTTTCCCATTGGAAGACCTGACACCTGGATTGCCCCAAACATGGAGCAGCCACAGTTACCTGCATTTACTGGTCTCCCAAGGTGTAGAGTTAATACGGAAAACTTTCTGCCTGTCCATTTCTTTCACTTGTTTATGGACGATGTATTTTTGGAAGAGATTGTGGAGCAGACAAATGTGTATGCAGAGCAATATTTGCGGGACAACGCTGCCAGACTTAAGCCTCAGTCTAGAGCTACTCATTGGGTTCCCACATATCTGGAAGAGATGAAAAGGTTTTTAGGTTTGTCTTTTTTGATGGGGTTGATCAGGAAGCCGTCACTGGCTTCTTACTGGTCTACTAGTCCCTTGATGGCAACTGCTATATTTCCTGCAACTATGACACGTAATCGGTATTTGCTTCTTCTTCGTATGCTGCATTTTGTAGACAATGCTTTAGCCTTGCCACAAGATCACCCTGATTGTGACCGCCTTTTTAAGATTAGGCCTGTCCTTGATCATTTTGTGGATCGGTTTTCAGAGGTCTATGTCCCAGGCAAAGAGATAAGTGTGGACGAGTCTTTGGTCCTTTTCAAGGGGCGTTTAGTTTTTAAGCAGTACATTCCTAGTAAGAGGGCACGGTATGGGATTAAATTGTATCTGCTGTCAGAAAGCAGTACAGGATATGTGTATAATTTCCGGGTCTACACTGGTAGGGATTCCAGTATTGACCCTCCTGGTTGTCCGGCCACTTTTGGAGTTAGTGAAAAAATTGTGTGGGAACTTGCTAGACGGCTGTTTAACAAAGGTCACCATTTGTACGTAGATAATTTCTACACTGGAGTGCAGTTGTTCAAGGAGTTGTTTAGGGTGGACACTGTTGCTTGTGGCACAATCCGTTCTAACCGGAAAGGCTATCCAAGGGAGCTTGTCTGTAAAAAACTTGAGAGGGGACAGTGCAGTGCCTTGCGGAATAATGAGCTGCTAGCTCTGAAATTTTCAGACAGGAGGGATGTGTACATGCTATCGACCATCCATGATGAGAGTACTTCCCCTGTGGCTGTTTGGGGTCAGGTTGCGGAAGGGCGCAAACCTGCGTGCATTTTGGACTACAATAGGCACATGGGTGGTGTTGATAGAGTAGATCAGAGGTTAGAACCTTACACTGCTCTTCGTAAGTCATATGTGTGGTATAAAAAGTTGGCCCTACATTTATTTCATTTGGCAACTTTTAATGCCTTTATTGTATACAAGGATTGTTCTCCCGAGTCAAGGATGACATTTGTTCAATTTCAGGAGTCGGTGATAGAAAGCCTTATTGTGGTGGAACCGGCAAGAGTTCCTAGAGTAGAAGTGGTGGAGGATGTGGCTAGATTGAAAGATCGGCACTTTCCAGATCACATTCCTCCCACTCCCAAAAAAGACATGCCCACAAAGAAATGTAGAGTATGTGCCCGGAGATTAATCCGGAGGGAGAGCCGGATGTACTGCCCCGAATGCCCTTCAAAGCCTGGGCTGTGTGTTCCCGGCTGTTATAGAAGTTACCATACCCCAAAAAAATTCTGGGAAATACCTTGAGCGTAAGCTGTCTGTTTTATATTTTCATATGTTTCACGGTTGGCATCTGTTGTGTATTTAGTTAGAGCTTTTGTGTTTGTAGTTTTGTGCTTATTTTATAATTAGTAGTTTCTTTGTTTATAAATAAAAAAAAGTGATTGCGGTGTGCGTGGGATGGCGCTTGGCTGGCAGTGTGCATGGGGTGGCGCTTGGCTGGCGGTGTGCGTGGGGTGGCGCTTGGCTGGCGGTGTGCGTGGGGTGGTGCTTGGCTGGCGGTGTGCGTGGGGTGGCGCTTGGCTGGCGGTGTGCGTGGGGTGGCGCTTGGCTGGCGGTGCCAGCCGAACGGCAGTCCACACTCCCATCAGCTGGTGTGATTCTTGTATCAGGCATGTGGGCGTATGTAAGTGATGGGCCCTTGAGTGGCGCGGTCTGTCGATGTGAGTGTTGTAATGTGCTGGGCCCGTGGCTGGCGGTGTGAATGGTCTTGTGCGTGTCATGTATGAAAGGTGTGTGAATGGCCTGTAAAGCGGTTGGTGCCTTGTCGCGGCTTTACAGCTCACGAGCTGTGAGTCATTGGTTCACTTTTTTGCCTTTCAGTTATTAGCAGTGCATTTCAGTTTTGTGAAATCTCTTGTTAATAAAATTTGATCCACTGAACCATCACTCACCCTCGTGCCAAATCCAACCAGTATGTGTTGTAAAAAAAGACAAAACCTGCTCCGCTGTAATCAGGCGTCGCAGCACACCTGTGACACGCTAGGTGCCTCGGGTGGGACCCTGATGATGAAGCATGCCACCAACTTGGTTGGTGGGTGAGGGGTCTTCTTCACATAACCTAAGTGTGTTTCTTTTCACAATTTTAGTGTTTGGCACATCACAGACGTATGTGCACACATCAAAGTGATATATTCCAAAAATGCCTGTGTTTGGGGGGGGAGGGCCCACCTATGTTTTTGGTCCAGGGTGCGGCTGTCATGTAGGGAAACCTACAAAACCCAGAAACTTTTTAAAAATAGGCACCCCAAGGAGTCCAGGGAGGTGTGGCTTGCGTGGCTCCCCCAACTATCCCTTCTATCCCTTCAGGTTTTGGGCCTTATTCTGTTGCAGGCACCTGGCCCACCCACACAAGTGAGGTATCATTTTTATCGGGAGACTTGGGGGAACGCTGGGTGGAAGGAAATTTGTGGCTCCTCTCAGATTCCAGAACTTTCTGCCACAGAAATGTGAGGAACATGTGTTTTTTTAGCCACATTTTGAGGTTTGAAAAGGATTCTGGGTAACAGAACCTGGTCCGAGCCCCGCAAGTCACCCCATCTTGGATTCCCCTAGGTCTCTAGTTTTCAGAAATGCACAGGTTTGGTAGGTTTCCCTAGGTGCCGGGTGAGCTACAGGCCAAAATCCACAGGTAGGCACTGTTTTCTCCCAAAATTTTGGATGTGTCCACGTTGCGCTTTGGGGTGTTTCCTGTCGCAGGCGCTAGGCCTACCCACGCAAGTGAGGTATCATTTTTATCGGGAGACTTGGGGGAACGCTGGGTGGAAGGAGATTTGTAGCTCCTCTCAGATTCCAGAACTTTCTGCCACAGAAATGTGAGGGACATGTGTTTTTTTAGCCAAATTTTGAGGTTTGCAAAGGATTCTGGGTAACAGAACCTGGTCCGAGCCCCACAAGTCACCCCTCCTTGGATTCCCCTAGGTCTCTAGTTTTCAGAAATGCACAGGTTTGGTAGGTTTCCCTAGGTGCCGGGTGAGCTACAGGCCAAAATCCACAGGTAGGCACTGTTTTCTCCCAAAATTTTGGATGTGTCCACGTTGCGCTTTGGGGTGTTTCCTGTCGCAGGCACTAGGCCTACCCACGCAAGTGAGGTATCATTTTTATCGGGAGACTTGGGGGAACGCTGGGTGGAAGGAGATTTGTAGCTCCTCTCAGATTCCAGAACTTTCTGCCACAGAAATGTGAGGGACATGTGTTTTTTTAGCCAAATTTTGAGGTTTGCAAAGGATTCTGGGTAACAGAACCTGGTCCGAGCCCCACAAGTCACCCCTCCTTGGATTCCCCTAGGTCTCTAGTTTTCAGAAATGCACAGGTTTGGTAGGTTTCCCTAGGTGCCGGGTGAGCTACAGGCCAAAATCCACAGGTAGGCACTGTTTTCTCCCAAAATTTTGGATGTGTCCACGTTGCGCTTTGGGGTGTTTCCTGTCGCAGGCACTAGGCCTACCCACACAAGTGAGGTATCATTTTTATCGGGAGACTTGGGGGAACGCTGGGTGGAAGGAAATTTGTGGCTCCTCTCAGATTCCAGAACTTTCTGCCACAGAAATGTGAGGAACATGTGTTTTTTTAGCCACATTTTGAGGTTTGAAAAGGATTCTGGGTAACAGAACCTGGTCCGAGCCCCGCAAGTCACCCCATCTTGGATTCCCCTAGGTCTCTAGTTTTCAGAAATGCACAGGTTTGGTAGGTTTCCCTAGGTGCCGGGTGAGCTACAGGCCAAAATCCACAGGTAGGCACTGTTTTCTCCCAAAATTTTGGATGTGTCCACGTTGCGCTTTGGGGTGTTTCCTGTCGCAGGCGCTAGGCCTACCCACGCAAGTGAGGTATCATTTTTATCGGGAGACTTGGGGGAACGCTGGGTGGAAGGAGATTTGTAGCTCCTCTCAGATTCCAGAACTTTCTGCCACAGAAATGTGAGGGACATGTGTTTTTTTAGCCAAATTTTGAGGTTTGCAAAGGATTCTGGGTAACAGAACCTGGTCCGAGCCCCACAAGTCACCCCTCCTTGGATTCCCCTAGGTCTCTAGTTTTCAGAAATGCACAGGTTTGGTAGGTTTCCCTAGGTGCCGGGTGAGCTACAGGCCAAAATCCACAGGTAGGCACTGTTTTCTCCCAAAATTTTGGATGTGTCCACGATGCGCTTTGGGGTGTTTCCTGTCGCAGGCACTAGGCCTACCCACGCAAGTGAGGTATCATTTTTATCGGGAGACTTGGGGGAACGCTGGGTGGAAGGAGATTTGTAGCTCCTCTCAGATTCCAGAACTTTCTGCCACAGAAATGTGAGGGACATGTGTTTTTTTAGCCAAATTTTGAGGTTTGCAAAGGATTCTGGGTAACAGAACCTGGTCCGAGCCCCGCAAGTCACCCCTCCTTGGATTCCCCTAGGTCTCTAGTTTTCAGAAATGCACAGGTTTGGTAGGTTTCCCTAGGTGCCGGCTGATCTACAGGCCAAAATCTACAGGTAGGCACTTCGCAAAAAACACCTCTGTTTTTTTCGAAAATTTAGGATGTGTCCACGCTGCGCTTTGCGGTGTTTCCTGTCGCCGGCGTTAGGCCTACCCACGCAAGTGAGGTATCATTTTTATCGGGAGACTTGGGGGAACGCTGGATGTAAGGAAATTTGTAGCTCCTCTCAGATTCCAGAACTTTCTGCCACAGAAATGTGAGGGACATGTGTTTTTTTAGCCAAATTTTGAGGTTTGCAAAGGATTCTGGGTAACAGAACCTGGTCCGAGCCCCGCAAGTCACCCCTCCTTGGATTCCCCTAGGTCTCTAGTTTTCAGAAATGCACAGGTTTGGTAGGTTTCCCTAGGTGCCGGCTGAGCTAGAGGCCAAAATCTACAGGTAGGCACTTCGCAAAAAACACCTCTGTTTTTTTCCAAAATTTAGGATGTGTCCACGTTGCGCTTTGGGGTGTTTCCTGTCGCCGGTGCTAGGCCTACCCACGCAAGTGAGGTATCATTTTTATCGGGAGACTTGAGGGAACGCTGGGTGGAAGGAGATTTGTAGCTCCTCTCAGATTCCAGAACTTTCTGCCACAGAAATGTGAGGAACATGTGTTTTTTTAGCCAAATTTTGAGGTTTGCAAAGGATTCTGGGTAACAGAACCTGGTCCGAGCCCCGCAAGTCACCCCTCCTTGGATTCCCCTAGGTCTCTAGTTTTCAGAAATGCACAGGTTTGGTAGCTTTCCCTAGGTGCCGGCTGAGCTAGAGGCCAAAATCTACAGGTAGGCACTTCGCAAAAAACACCTCTGTTTTTTTCCAAAATTTAGGATGTGTCCACGTTGCGCTTTGGGGTGTTTCCTGTCGCCGGCGCTAGGCCTACCCACGCAAGTGAGGTATCATTTTTATCAGGAGACTTGGGGGAACGCTGGGTGGAAGGAAATTTGTAGCTACTCTCAGATTCCAGAACTTTCTGCCACAGAAATGTGAGGAACATGTGTTTTTTTAGCCACATTTTGAGGTTTGCAAAGGATTCTGGGTAACAGAACCTGGTCCGAGCCCCGCAAGTCACCCCTCCTTGGATTCCCCTAGGTCTCTAGTTTTCAGAAATGCACAGGTTTGGTAGCTTCCCTAGGTGCCGGCTGAGCTAGAGGCCAAAATCTACAGGTAGGCACTTCGCAAAAAACACCTCTGTTTTTTTCCAAAATTTAGGATGTGTCCACGTTGCGCTTTGGGGTGTTTCCTGTCGCCGGCGCTAGGCCTACCCACGCAAGTGAGGTATCATTTTTATCGGGAGACTTGGGGGAACGCTGGGTGGAAGGAAATTCGTAGCTCCTCTCAGATTCCAGAACTTTCTGCCACAGAAATGTGAGGAACATGTGTTTTTTTAGCCAAATTTTGAGGTTTGCAAAGGATTCTGGGTAACAGAACCTGGTCCGAGCCCCGCAAGTCACCCCTCCTTGGATTCCCCTAGGTCTCTAGTTTTCAGAAATGCACAGGTTTGGTAGGTTTCCCTAGGTGCCGGCTGAGCTAGAGGCCAAAATCTACAGGTAGGCACTTCGCAAAAAACACCTCTGTTTTTTTCCAAAATTTAGGATGTGTCCACGTTGCGCTTTGGGGTGTTTCCTGTCGCCGGCGCTAGGCCTACCCACGCAAGTGAGGTATCATTTTTATCGGGAGACTTGGGGGAACGCTGGGTGGAAGGAAATTTGTAGCTCCTCTCAGATTCCAGAACTTTCTGCCACAGAAATGTGAGGAACATGTGTTTTTTTAGCCAAAGTTTGAGGTTTGCAAAGGATTCTGGGTAACAGAACCTGGTCCGAGCCCCGCAAGTCACCCCTCCTTGGATTCCCCTAGGTCTCTAGTTTTCAGAAATGCACAGGTTTGGTAGGTTTCCCTAGGTGCCGGCTGATCTACAGGCCAAAATCTACAGGTAGGCACTTCGCAAAAACACCTCTGTTTTTTTCGAAAATTTAGGATGTGTCCACGCTGCGCTTTGCGGTGTTTCCTGTCGCCGGCGTTAGTCCTACCCACGCAAGTGAGGTATCATTTTTATCGGGAGACTTGGGGGAACGCTGGATGTAAGGAAATTTGTAGCTCCTCTCAGATTCCAGAACTTTCTGCCACAGAAATGTGAGGGACATGTGTTTTTTTAGCCAAAGTTTGAGGTTTGCAAAGGATTCTGGGTAACAGAACCTGGTCCGAGCCCCGCAAGTCACCCCTCCTTGGATTCCCCTAGGTCTCTAGTTTTCAGAAATGCACAGGTTTGGTAGGTTTCCCTAGGTGCCGGCTGAGCTAGAGGCCAAAATCTACAGGTAGGCACTTCGCAAAAAACACCTCTGTTTTTTTCCAAAATTTAGGATGTGTCCACGTTGCGCTTTGGGGTGTTTCCTGTCGCCGGTGCTAGGCCTACCCACGCAAGTGAGGTATCATTTTTATCGGGAGACTTGAGGGAACGCTGGGTGGAAGGAGATTTGTAGCTCCTCTCAGATTCCAGAACTTTCTGCCACAGAAATGTGAGGAACATGTGTTTTTTTAGCCAAATTTTGAGGTTTGCAAAGGATTCTGGGTAACAGAACCTGGTCCTAGCCCCGCAAGTCACCCCTCCTTGGATTCCCCTAGGTCTCTAGTTTTCAGAAATGCACAGGTTTGGTAGCTTTCCCTAGGTGCCGGCTGAGCTAGAGGCCAAAATCTACAGGTAGGCACTTCGCAAAAAACACCTCTGTTTTTTCCCAAAATTTAGGATGTGTCCACGTTGCGCTTTGGGGTGTTTCCTGTCGCTGGCGCTAGGCCTACCCACGCAAGTGAGGTATCATTTTTATCGGGATACTTGGGGGAACGCTGGGTGGAAGGAAATTTGTAGCTCCTCTCAGATTCCAGAACTTTCTGCCACAGAAATGTGAGGGACATGTGTTTTTTTAGCCAAATTTTGAGGTTTGCAAAGGATTCTGGGTAACAGAACCTGGTCCGAGCCCCGCAAGTCACCCCTCCTTGGATTCCCCTAGGTCTCTAGTTTTCAGAAATGCAGAGGTTTGGTAGGTTTCCCTAGGTGGCGGCTGAGCTAGAGGCCAAAATCTACAGGTAGGCACTTCGCAAAAAACACCTCTGTTTTTTTCCAAAATTTAGGATGTGTCCACGTTGCGCTTTGGGGTGTTTCCTGTCGCCGGCGCTAGGCCTACCCACGCAAGTGAGGTATCATTTTTATCAGGAGACTTGGGGGAACGCTGGGTGGAAGGAAATTTGTAGCTCCTCTCAGATTCCAGAACTTTCTGCCACAGAAATGTGAGGAACATGTGTTTTTTTAGCCACATTTTGAGGTTTGCAAAGGATTCTGGGTAACAGAACCTGGTCCGAGCCCCGCAAGTCACCCCTCCTTGGATTCCCCTAGGTCTCTAGTTTTCAGAAATGCACAGGTTTGGTAGCTTCCCTAGGTGCCGGCTGAGCTAGAGGCCAAAATCTACAGGTAGGCACTTCGCAAAAAACACCTCTGTTTTTTTCCAAAATTTAGGATGTGTCCACGTTGCGCTTTGGGGTGTTTCCTGTCGCCGGCGCTAGGCCTACCCACGCAAGTGAGGTATCATTTTTATCGGGAGACTTGGGGGAACGCTGGGTGGAAGGAAATTCGTAGCTCCTCTCAGATTCCAGAACTTTCTGCCACAGAAATGTGAGGAACATGTGTTTTTTTAGCCAAATTTTGAGGTTTGCAAAGGATTCTGGGTAACAGAACCTGGTCCGAGCCCCGCAAGTCACCCCTCCTTGGATTCCCCTAGGTCTCTAGTTTTCAGAAATGCACAGGTTTGGAAGGTTTCCCTAGGTGCCGGCTGAGCTAGAGGCCAAAATCTACAGGTAGGCACTTCGCAAAAAACACCTCTGTTTTTTTCCAAAATTTAGGATGTGTCCACGTTGCGCTTTGGGGTGTTTCCTGTCGCCGGCGCTAGGCCTACCCACGCAAGTGAGGTATCATTTTTATCGGGAGACTTGGGGGAACGCTGGGTGGAAGGAAATTTGTAGCTCCTCTCAGATTCCAGAACTTTCTGCCACAGAAATGTGAGGAACATGTGTTTTTTTAGCCAAAGTTTGAGGTTTGCAAAGGATTCTGGGTAACAGAACCTGGTCCGAGCCCCGCAAGTCACCCCTCCTTGGATTCCCCTAGGTCTCTAGTTTTCAGAAATGCAGAGGTTTGGTAGGTTTCCCTAGGTGGCGGCTGAGCTAGAGGCCAAAATCTACAGGTAGGCACTTCGCAAAAAACACCTCTGTTTTTTTCCAAAATTTAGGATGTGTCCACGTTGCGCTTTGGGGTGTTTCCTGTCGCCGGCGCTAGGCCTACCCACGCAAGTGAGGTATCATTTTTATCAGGAGACTTGGGGGAACGCTGGGTGGGAGGAAATTTGTAGCTCCTCTCAGATTCCAGAACTTTCTGCCACAGAAATGTGAGAACATGTGTTTTTTTAGCCAAAGTTTGAGGTTTGCAAAGGATTCTGGGTAACAGAACCTGGTCCGAGCCCCGCAAGTCACCCCTCCTTGGATTCCCCTAGGTCTCTAGTTTTCAGAAATGCACAGGTTTGGTAGCTTTCCCTAGGTGCCGGCTGAGCTAGAGGCCAAAATCTACAGGTAGGCACTTCGCAAAAAACACCTCTGTTTTTTTCCAAAATTTAGGATGTGTCCACGTTGCGCTTTGGGGTGTTTCCTGTCGCCGGCGCTAGGCCTATCCACGCAAGTGAGGTATCATTTTTATCGGGAGACTTGGGGGAACGCTGGGTGGAAGGAAATTTGTAGCTCCTCTCAGATTCCAGAACTTTCTGCCACAGAAATGTGAGGAACATGTGTTTTTTTAGCCAAATTTTGAGGTTTGCAAAGGATTCTGGGTAACAGAACCTGGTCCGAGCCCCGCAAGTCACCCCTCCTTGTATTCCCCTAGGTCTCTAGTTTTCAGAAATGCACAGGTTTGGTAAGTTTCCCTAGGTGCCGGCTGAGCTAGAGGCCAAAAGCTACAGGTAGGCACTTCGCAAAAAACACCTCTGTTTTTTTCCAAAATTTAGGATGTGTCCACGTTGCGCTTTGGGGTGTTTCCTGTCGCCAGCCCTAGGCCTACCCACGCAAGTGAGGTATCATTTTTATTGGGAGACTTGGGGGAACGCTAGGTGGAAGGAAATTCGTAGCTCCTCTCAGATTCCAGAACTTTCTGCCACAAAAATGTGAGGGACATGTGTTTTTTTAGCCAAATTTTGAGGTTTGCAAAGGATTCTGGGTAACAGAACCTGGTCCGAGCCCCGCAAGTCACCCCTCTTTGGATTCCCCTAGGTCTCTAGTTTTCAGAAATGCACAGGTTTAGTAGGTTTCCCTAGGTGCCGGCTGAGCTAGAGGCCAAAATCTACAGGTCGGCACTTCGCAAAAAACACCTCCGTTTTTTTCCAAAATTTAGGATGTGTCCACGTTGCGCTTTGGGGTGTTTCCTGTCGCCGGCGCTAGGCCTACCCACACAAGTGAGGTATCATTTTTATCGGGAGACTTAGGGGAACATAGATTAGCAAAACAAGTGCTATTGCCCCTTGTCTTTCTCTAAATTTTTTCCTTCCAAATATAGGAGAGTGTGTGAAAAAGACATCTATTTGAGAAATTCCCTATAATTCACATGCTTGTATGGTCACCCCGGAATTCAGAGATGTGCAAATAACCACTGCTCCTCAGCACCTTATCTTGTGCCCTTTTAGGAAATGCAAAGGTTTTCTTGATAGCAATTTTTTACTCTTTATATTTCAGCAAATGAATTGCTCTATACCCGGTATAGAATGAAAACGCACTCCAGGGTGCAGCTCATTTATTGGCTCTGGGTTCCTCGGGTTCTTGATGAACCTACAAGCCCTATATATCCCCGCAACCAGAGGAGTCCAGCAGACGTAACGGTATATTGCTTTCCATAATCTGACATTGCAGGGAAAAGTTACAGAGTAAAACGTAGAGAAAAATTGATGTTTTTTTCACCTCAATTTCAATATTTTTCTTTTTCAGCTGTTATTTTCTGTAGGAAACCCTTGTAGGATCTACACAAATGACCCCTTGCTGAATTCAGAATTTTGTCTACTTTTCAGAAATGGTTAGGTTTCTGGGATACAGCATTGGTTTCATGCCCATTCCTGTCACTGACTGGAAGGAGGCTGAAAGCACAAAAAAATTGCAAAAATGGGGTATGCCCCAGTAAAATGCCAAAATTGTGTTGAAAAATTGGGTTTTCTGATTCAAGTCTGCCTGTTCCTGAAAGCTAGGAAGCTGCTGAGTTTAGCACTACAAACCCTTTGTTGATGCCATTTTCAGGGGGAAATCCACAAGCCTTCTTCTGCAGCCACTTTTTCCATTTTTTTTTAAAAAAAACGAAATTTTCACTGTATTTTGGCCAATTTCTTGGCCTCCTTCAAGGGAACCCACAAAGTCTGGGTACCTCTAGAATCCCTACGATGTTGGAAAAAAAGGGCGCAAATTTGGCTTGGTTAGCTTATGTGGACAAAAAGTTATGAGGGCCTAAGGCGAACTGCCCCAAATAGGCAAAAAAAAGGCCTGGCACAGGAGGGGGAAAAGGCCTGGCAGCGAAGGGGTTAATAAATAAAGTGAATAGTAAGGGGCTAGCACACAACCTTGGCGGACTCCCCTTCTAATTGGAGTCTCTTCTGTCAGTTCGCCTTGTTCACCCCACCTCACTTGGGCATAAGTGTTTTCATGTAATCACTTTAGCAGGAGTAATAAATCCTCTGGAACTCCCAATCTGCCCAGCACTTCCCACAGTTTAGCTCTCAGGACCAGGTCAAAGGCAGATCACAAGTCTATAAATACTACATATAGACATTGCTTGGCGATAAGAACATATTTCCAATACAATATGGCCAATCGAAAGACCTGGTCTATCGTGCTGGTTTTAGCACGGAACCCTGCCTGTAAATGGGAAAGAATTTGGTGCTCCTCGACCCAGCTAGTTAGCCTCTGCAGAATTTGTTTAGCGAAAATCTTTTGTAAGTTATCTATAAGGCTAATTGGCATGTAATTGGCTGGAAGGTTATCATTTCCTTTTTTATAGATGGGTATAATTTCGGGCCCCTTCCATGTACCTGGGATTTGTCCCCCTGCAGCCATACTATTTGAAATGGCATTAATATACCAGGACCAGATGTTTGGTCCCGATCTGTAAAGATCTCCAGGAAGTTTGTCCGGTCCGGGTGCTTTGCCAAATTTCAGACTGTTTATAGCCTCAAGGGTTTCTTCTAATTTAAAAATGAGATGACCCTTAGGGATGCACTGGGCCCCCTCTTGGAGGGGCATGCTGGGGTTCAAATCCAGTAGCATTGATGAGGAGTAGACTACATTAGTATCCTTTAAGCCCTCTGGTAGGGCATAAAGGGTGGAAAAATGTTCTACCCAGCTTTCTGGTTGTATGTGGTTGCTGGGGCAGCTCCTACCTCCATTTTCTCTTTTAGACAGAAGTTCCCAAAAGCGCTTATTGTTCTTCTGTCTAGAGGCGACTAATAATTCCTGCCACAAAGAATCCTCCCACCGCTTTTTTGCATTGGACAGGGTTTCTTTGTATAGGGACCTAGCTTGTTTAATCTCCCCCTGGGAGCCTGACATTACTACTGCTTTTAGCCCAGACTTGGCCTTTAGCACCTCTCATCAAACCATCCCTTGCGTGCCCTTTTTCCTTCACATGGCTTTGACCGCCTCACTTTGTAAAAGAACCCCCGTAGCTGAATGGCCAAGCTATCATGTATTTCAAGAATCGTAATATTCCCCGCAGCCTGATCTTCATACTCGGCCAAACTATTTAAAAAAAATTGATATATTGCTCTAATATGATGTGGGTTGGACATCACTTTTGGCCAAGTAATCTTAGTGAATTTATTGTTCCAGCATGGTGGCGGGATTGTTGTAACATGATTATTAGATGTTCTCCTGAACATTTCTCCGGAGAAGGTAAGAAGCAAGGGGAAATGATCGCTATTGCTTCTCGCTACTACTTCCATGTCTTCCAGGTGGGGCCACAACCTAACATCAACTAAAAAATAGTCAATAGTGCTTGTGGACTTGCCCCTTTTAAACGTTGGTGCAATGTTCATATCAGATGGCGTCCTGCCATTGCAGGACCTAAGGCCGTGTTTTAAACATAATGTAGCTAATTGTATGGCCACCCGAGATTTTTTGCAGGGCCGAGTAGTAGATAGTTGCGGAATCCCCCACAGCTCATCCTCCTTGTCGGTTAGGCCACTAATAAGGATGGGTGGTTCAAAAGTACAATTAAAATCTCCATCTACAATTAAAATAGTCGCCATCTACAAACCAGCATCCACAGGCACTCAACACCATCACTCACACATCCAAGCACCTCACACAACACACCTCTAAATATCACCCCACACATCACAACACACACCACACCACATATCACCCACACCACCCCATGGCCCGGCAAAGACACCCCAGGTTCTCTGAGGAGGAGCTCAGGGTCATGGTGGAGGAAATCATCCGGGTAGAGCCACAGCTATTCTGATCACAGGTGCAGCACACCACCATAGCTTGGAAGATGGAGCTATGGCGAAGAATCATGGACAGGGTCAATGCAGTGGGACAGCACCCAAGAACTAGGGATGACATCAGGAAGAGGTGGAATGACCCACGGGGGAAGGTGCGTTCCGTGGTCTCAAGACACCACATCGCAGTTCAGAGGACTGGCAGCGGACCCCCACCTCCTCCCCCACAACTAACAACATGGAAGGAGCAGGTCTTGGCTATACTGCATCCTGAGGGCCTCACAGGAGTAGCTGGAGGAATGGACTCTGGTAAGTCACTCTTCACTACTTTCACCACCCTACCCGCATGCCATCACATACCCCCACCCTCACCCCCATCACTCCAACTCCTCACAGATGTCCCAATATCACAAACCACACATCCTAAACCCAAGCCCTGCATGCAACAACAAAGCATGGACACCCATCACCAAAGCATGGCCTCTGCACATACCCATTCACCCCCCTAAACCATCATCACACAAGGTCCTACACAGGAATGCAAACACTGGGGTACACGGTCACCCACCCATTGCACACCTTGGCAGACGCAGATGCAATAATCATGCCTTTACACCCCTGCAGGACCCCTACCCAACGTCACCGGACAGGAGGGTCCAGATATGTTCACTCCACCCACAGAAGAGGCCCACAGTGATGACAGCAGCTCTGTCCAACTGGATCAAGATGACCAGCCCAGCCCATCTGGGACCTCGGGACAGTCGGTTCCCCTCACACTGGCACAGGACACTACAGAGCTTCCCCCTCTGGAAACACTAGCACAGCACCCACCCAGCGGGCCCATACCTCTGTCCCCAGGACACGTGAAGCAGCAGTGTGTCCAACACTACAGGGAACCCAGGCTAACCCACCACCCCAACAACACCAGGGACCTGGGGGCAGTGGTAGTGGGCACACAGTTCAGGGGACAGAGGCACAGGAACACAAGGGAACAGGAAGGGCTGCTGTGTGACAGGGGGAGGACAGGCCCAGGGAACTCACTCTCCACGAGGCCCTCTCCAACATCATGGGAGCCTACCACCATTCCCAGGAGACAATGGCAACAGTACTGGCCAAGTTTCAGGAGACTCAGCGGCTGCAGGAGGAACAGTATTTGGGGTTCAGGGAGGAACTCAAACCCATCAATTCCACCCTGGGCACCATTGTAGGGGTACTGAAGGAACTCGTCAACACCAGGATGGACACTGTGGCACAACCAGGGTCCCCTAACACTAGCCTGGACGATGAACTGCCCACAACCTCCAATGGCGCTAGTGGACAGGAGGCACCACCACAGGACCACCACACCAGCACCCCACCCCCTGCAGATGGAGAACCACCCCGCAAGCGGTCCCTGAGATCCAGGACAAAGACAGAGAACAATGCCAAGACCCCCGCCAAGAAATGAGACCACCCTGAATGTCATCCTTCTGTCCCACCTTGTCACCCTGTCCATCCTTAAACTGCCCCAGCTCCACTTCCTATGCCCCTTTGGACGAGGCACCTGTGAGACTGATAGACTGGGCTCTGCCATGGACATTCCTCCACCATCACCCCTGACCATTTTACAACACCCTCCAATATTGAGCACTTAAATAAACACCCTTAAATCACAAAACAATCAGGAGTCTGTCTGTGATTTCGAAATTGTGTATTAGCAATTACAGTGGCAAAATGCTCTTTCAAATGTAATGTCAACATACCTATGTCACAAAGCTCTAGTCCATCCGGAAACAAAGCAGATGTCACACAGTGGGACCCACATCTGTGAAATCGTAAGGGAAAGTGAAAACTCAGTGACCATACACTGGGTGAAAATGACAGACAGATGAGAGGTAATAGAATTAAATCAGATGTAGCAGGCAGTGTTGTCTTCTTACCTGTGTCTCACTGGAAGTACTGCAGGATCACCGTGTTACTGTTGTCTATGTCCTCTTCTTATGCTTCCTCGTCTTCACTGTCCACAGGCTCCACAGCTGCCACAACACCTCCATCTGGACCATCCTCCTGCAGAAAAGGCACCTGTCATCGCAAAGCCAAGTTGTGAAGCATACAGCAGGCCACGATGATCTGGCATACCTTCTTTGGTGAGTAGAATAGGGAACTACCTGTCACATGGAGGCACCTGAACCTGGCCTTCAGGAGGCCGAAGGTCCGCTCTATAATCCTCCTAGTTCGCCCATGGGCCTCATTGTAGCCTTCCTCTGCCCTTGTCCTGGGATTCCTCACTGGGGTCAGTAGCCATGACAGGTTGGGGTAACCAGAGTCACCTGCAACTGTCGAAGGACAACTGTTAGACACACACTAGCTCATAGGGACATCCCCAGACCCAGTCAACTATTCACACTGTATTGGGTCAGTTTCCTCACCTAATAGCCACACATGGTGTCTCTGGAGTTGCCCCATCACATAAGGGATGCTGCTATTCCTCAGAATGTAAGCGTCATGCACTGAGCCAGGGAATTTGGCATTCACATGGGAGATGTACTGGTCTGCCAAACACACCATCTGCACATTCACCGAATGGTAACTCTTCCGGTTTCTGTACACCTGTTCACTCCTGCGGGGGGGACCAAGGCCACATGTGTCCCATCAATGGCACCTATGATGTTGGGGATATGTCCCAGGGCATTGAAATCACCTTTCACTGTAGGTAAATCCTCCACCTGAGGGAAAACGATGTAGCTCCGCATGTGTTTCAGCAGGGCAGACAACACTCTGGACAACACGTTGGAAAACATAGGATGAGACATCCCTGATGCTATGGCCACTGTAGTTTGAAATGACCCACTTGCAAGGAAATGGAGTACAGACAGCACCTGCACTTGAGGGGGGATTCCTGTGGGATGGCGGATAGCTGACATCAGGTCTGGCTCCAACTGGGCACACAGTTCCTGGATTGTGGCACGATCAAGTCTGTAGGTGATAATCACATGTCGCTCCTCCATTGTCGACAGGTCCACCAGCGGTCTGTACACCGGAGGATGCCACCATCTCCTCACATGCCCCAGCGGAATGTGCCTATGGAGGAGAACAGCGAGCAGAGAGTCAACCAAGTCTGAGGTATGTAAACACTGTTTACTCTAAAAATATTAGCAAATCGACCTATGCCTGTATGAGTGTTTAGTCAAGGCCTAGATCTGTGTGACGCAGTCCAAAATAATGCCATGTGGGCCCATGAAATGGCGGCTGCCTGACCTGTAAAGTGGGAGAAGGGGATATGAGGTAACTGCGCTGGCGTTGTACACCATTGCGGTAGGCAGTCGAAGACCGCGGCGCAATCCTGCATTGGTTAACATTGGACCCTATGGGTCCCAGGAGCCAATGACGATGTACGCCGGTGGTGACGGTATGCACCGCCACAGACGTGACCGCCATTTTCTCTCTGTTCAATCACTTGATACCTGATCTTCGACAGGAGAGGACCTATACTGCAAGTGCTGCTGTGACCTCAGTCTGGAAGGTACAATGGCTTGTGTGTCTAGGGAAAGGGCCCGTGCCTTCAGCACGGAGGAGTTGGAGAAACTCATGGATGGGGTCCTCCCCCAGTACACGCTACTCTACGGTCCTCCAGACAAACAGGTAAGTACACTGTGAGCATGCTGTATGGGCAATGCCTGTGTGGAGTGGTGTGGATGAAAGATAGGGGGGGTGAGAATGAGGCGTGCATGAAACGACGGTGAGTGCATGTGCGCCATGGCAAGGGTGGGGATGCGGGCCAATGACTGTGATGGTGCGGACGGTAATAACTTCTATTTTCCCCTGCACTATTACTGTAGGTCAGCGCCCACCAGAAAAAGGACATTTGGCGTGCCATCAACAAGGAAGTCCGGACCCTGGGGGTCTACCACAGACGGATCACCCACTGACGGAAAAGATGGGAGGACATTCGCCACAGGAGCAAGAAGACGGCGGAGACCCAGCTGGGGATGGTCTCCCAAAGTGGGAGGGGTGCCCGTCGCACCATGACCCCCCTGATGTTCAGATCCTGGCGGTGGCCTACCCGGAGTTGGATGGGTGCTTGAGGGCATCACAGCAGCCACAAGGGGGTGAGTACACTCTCATTCTGCTGATTCAGCATGCATTGTAGGTGTCTGGGTGAGGGAGGTGGGCTGTGGGTTCCCCTAGGCCAGGGCGAGTTTAGTAGGCAAGGACCCTTCTTAATGCAGGCCCTGTGGCACCCCACCCCACCTGTGTACAGTGCCAACTACACCTAGTCAGGCTCCTGTGACATCCATGTGTGCTGCAATCGGGCATAGCCTTGTAAACCATGTCACTGGGATTGAATAGGGAACTCCAAGTGCTCGGCGTAGTGCAGGGGGCTTCTGTGTCTGTAGTGTCCACTAACTGTAGCGGTATTGCATGCACTCAACATGTCTTTCTTCTCTCTTCCCCCCCTTTTTGTGGTCTCCCTGTTCTTGTGTGCATTAGCATCATCAGGCGGAGGAGCAGTGGCACCGGAGCAGGAGGGAGCAGCATTCCACATGGCCCTGGAGGGCGACACTACGGAGTCTGAATTCACCAGTGGGACAGAGGGCTAGGGGAGCCCCACGGCGGGGACAGGAGCTGACACCAGCGATATGGACTCCTCTTCTGATGGGAGCTCCCTTGTGGTGGCGGGCCGATCTGTGCCCCCCGCATCTACAGGTACAGCCGCCACCCCCCTTACCAGCACCGCCCTACCAGCAGCCCCTCAGCGTGTGTCCCATGTTCGCTCACCCAGGAGGGAGGGCATCTTCTTCGCCCCAGGCACCTCAGCCCCTGCCCCTGTCACCCCTGCTGCCCTCAGTGAGGAGGCCATTGACCTCCTCAGGTCCCTCACTGTTGGGCAGTCTACCATTTTGAATGCCATCCAAGGTGTAGAGAGGCAGTTGCAACAAACTAATGCATACCTGGAGGGCATTCACTCTGGTCAGGCAGCCCATCAGTGATCTTTTCAGACTCTGGCCTCAGCACTGATGGCAGCCATTGTCCCTGTCTCTAGCCTCCCCCCTCAAACTTCCTCCACCCAGACCCAAACCCCTGTACCTCAGCCTATCCCAAACACACCATCAGACCAGCTTGCACACACCTCAACACACAAGGGAAACTCTGGCAAACATAAGCACCACACATCCCACAGGCACTCACGCAAGCATCAGACACATGCAGACACACCAACATCCACTGTGTCCCCCTCCTCCTCGTCTCCCTCCTCCCTCCCTGTCACACCTGCATGCACTACATCCTCAGCCACTACGTCCATCACCAGCACACCCACCACCACACCCCGCTCACGTGCAGTCACTATTCCCACTACCATTCACACGTCCCCTGTGTCCTCTCCCAGTGTGTCTGTGAGGCCACCTCCCAAGGTACACAAACGCAGCCACACACCCACCCAACAGCCATCCACCTCACAACAGCCTCCAGCCTATGCACCTTCACCCAAAGTCACCAAACGTACACCACCTACAACCACTACCTCTTCCTCCACTCCCAAACCCCCTGCAGCTACCCGTCCCAGTGTTCATAAGAAACGTTTCCTGTCCAACCTTGACCTCTTTCCCTCACCTCCCCCACCCCTTCAGTCTCATAGGGCCCGACTCTCCAGGTCCCAACCCAGCACCTCAGCCACAACATCGGCGGGACCAGTGGTGCCAGTAGTAACCGGCTTCTGGAGTGCGCCAGGCAGCAGGGCAGCCAGTGTGGCAAGGAGCCAGAGCACGGACAGTCCCCCACCTGTAAAGCATAAAAAGTTGGCCATTGCCCGGCGGGAGAGGGGAAAGAAATCAGCCACCAAAGCCGCTCTCAGGGGTACAGTTGGGAGTGTGGAGACAGCTGCGCCACCATCCAATGTGGGGAAGGGGCACAGTAAAACCGGCAAGTCTAGGACGATCTGCACGGTGGACAAGACCGCCACCAGCCCCGCTGCCCAGAACACCGCCGCCAGCAGCACTGATGCCCAAGGCACCGCCGCCACTAGCCCCTCTGCCCAGGACACCGCCGCCAGCAGAACGGCTGCCCAGGACACCGCTGCCAGCAGCACCGCTGCCCAGGACACCGCCGCCAGCAGCACCGCAGGCCAGTGAGCACCAATGATTCCGATGCTACTGAGGCCGCCACGGGCAGAATGCAGCACTCTGGGCACAGAGCCCCCTCCAGAACCAGTGGAGAATGTTATCCACTTGAGAGACTGTGGCTTTGCACTCCCCAGGATGCAGCAGTGGGCAACCCACCCACTGGAAAGACTTGAGAGACTGTGGCTTTGCACTCCCCAGGATTAAACAGTGGGCAAACCACCCACTGGAGAGACTGTGGGCATGGAGCCCCCTCGTGGATCGTCCCCCTGAGGTGCCTGTTTTATTTCTATCTGATGCCCTAGCAGTGTTCTCTCCGTCTTGTTCGGGTATTGAGTATGGGCCTCGCCCAAGCCTTTTGGGCCCAGTGGTCCACGTACTATGATAGTGGAATACCTTGGACTTGTATTCTTGGTGTATATATTTGTTGATAGTGTGAATATCTTTATGTATGTATATATTTTTGATTACTGTCTTTGGATATATTACAATCATTCGACTCATTTCCTTTTGTCCTTACATTCTTCCAGGTGGGTTTGCGGGGTGTAACTGCAATCTATCATGATGTATTAATGTGTGTGTTGTCGTGGGTGAGGGTGGGGGTGGGCGTGTTGCGTGTGTGTGTCACTGTTTTTTCCCTCCCCCTCCCCTGTGTCGTAGGTGCAGTACTCACCGTGGTCTTCGCCGCAGGCGTACGTGCTTCTGGTAGAGGGGCAGGAAGATAAAGACTGGAAGAATCTGAAGTTCCGGTTCCATGGCGTCCTGGTTCCTCGTGGGATGTGTAGAGGCAAGCATTTCCCCTTCTAAGTCCTGTTTCCGCCGTGTTTTTGTTCGCGGTTAATCCGCCCCGGAAAAGGTGGCGGATTGGCCTGTTGTAATTCTGTGGGCGGTACATTGTCTTCCACCTGTCTGTTGGCGGTTACAGCCGCTGTGTTTGTTTGTACCGCCTTGGCGGTCGGAGTGTTAAAGTGGCTGTCTATGTTGGTGGTTTCCGCCACGGTCGTAATTCCATTTTATTTTCCGCCGGCTTGTTGGCGGTTTTACAGCCACTTTAACACCGACTGCCATGGTTGTAATGACCACCTATTTGTCCTACCTTAACCATACACTGCACCCTGCCCTTGGGGCTATCTAGGGGCTACCAGAGAGGTGCCTTACATGTAAGAAAAGGGAAGGTTTAGGCCTAGCAAGTGGGTACACTTGCCAAGTTGAATGTACAGTTACAACTGTACACAGAGACACTGCAGTGGCAGGTCTGAGCCATGATTACCTAACTACTTATGTGGGTGGCACAACCAGTGCTGCAGGCCCACTAGTAGCATTTGGTTTACAGGCCCTGGCACCTCTAGTGCACTCTACTAGGGACTTACTGGTAAATCAAATATGCCAATCATGGATAGTCCAATTGCATACACATTTTGCAAAGGAGCATTTGCACTTTAGCACTGGTTAGCAGTGGTAAGGTGCCCAGAGTAACAAAAAGAGCAAAAACAGAGTCCAGCACACATCAACATCCTGGGAAACAGAGGCAAAAAGTTAAGGGAGACCACGCCAAGGATGTAAAGTCTAACAGGTGTCCCCCCAGCTGAAAGTGGGGAGCAAATACCCAACCTTATGGGAGTTCTCATCACTAAGGCGGAAGAACCTGGAAAGACCGTCAGCATTGGTGTGTTCTGTACCAGGATGGTGTTCCACCGTAAAGTCCGTACCCTGTAGGGAAATGAACCACCTCAACAGTTTTGGATTCTCACCCCTCATCTGCATTAACCATCTGAGGTGTCTGTGGTCGGTCTGAACTCGGAAGTGAGTCCCAAACAAGTAGGTTCTTATCTTCTTCAGTGCCCAGACCACAGCAAACGCTTCACGTTCAATGGCACTCCACCTACGTTCCCTGGGAAGTAATATTCTGCTAATGAAGGCTACAGGTTGATCTAGGCCCTCTTCATTAAGCTGTGAGAGTACTGCTCCAATACCATGCTCTGAGGCGTCAGTTTGCACAACAAACTCCTTGGAGTAGTCAGGTGCCTTCAGCACAGGTGCTGTGCACATGGCAGCCTTCAGGGCATCAAAAGCGTTCTGGCAAACCTCTGTCCAGATCACATTCTTGGGTTGCTTCTTCGAAGTCAACTCGGTCAAGGGAGTAACAATGGTACCATACCGTTTGACAAACCTCCTGTAGTATCCTGTGAGACCTAAGAAGGTTCTCACTTCAGTCTGGGTCTCGGGAGGCTCCCAAGTCAGAATTGTATCAATTTTAGGCTGTAGGGGTACCACCTGGCCACTCCCCACCTGGTGTCCTAAGTACACCACAGAACCCTGCCCTATTTGGCACTTGCTTGCCTTAATAGTGAGGCCTGCCTTCTGCAGGGCCTCTAACACTCTCCAGAGGTATTGCAGGTGTTCCTCCCATGTGAAACTAAACTCAGCAATGTCATCCAGGTAGGCGGCACTGAACTCATCCAGCCTAGCCAACAACTGGTTGACCAACCTCTGAAAGGTGGCAGGGGCATTCTTCATCCCAAATGGCATCATTTTAAATTGAAAGTGTCCATCTGGGGTAGAGACTTCTGACCTCTCCTTGGCCCCGTCAGTTAAGGCAATCTGCCAGTACCCAGATGTTAAGTCAAACGTACTGAGGTACTTGGCAGCCCCTAACCGGTCATGGAGCTCATCAGCTCGGGGGATGGGGTGTGCGTCAGTCTTGCTGACCGCATTGAACCCCCGGTAGTCTACACAGAACCTGAGTTCTGGAGTGGCACCAGGTGCAGCAGCCTTTGGGACCAATACCACTGAGCTTCCCCAAGGACTGCTGGAGTGCTCAATAACCCCTAAGGTAAGCATTTAGGATACTTCATCCATAATGCATGCCCTAACCATGTCAGTCACCCTGTAAACTTTTTTGTTTAATAGGTGTACTGTCCCCAGTGCCCACATCATATGTGCACAAGTGTGTGAGGGAAAACATTGGAGCAAACTGTCCCAACATGTGGCGACAGTCACCTTGCTGCTCCTCAGTCAGGGAGGGGGAGAGGATCACTCCCTCCCCTGACCCATCTTTTTCTCCTGCAGACAGGAGGTCAGGAAGAGGCTCGCTCTCCTCCTCTACCCCGTCATCTGTCGCAAGGAGCATGGACAGTTCAGTTTCCTCAAAGTGAGGTTTGAGGCGGTTGACATGCAGGACCCTTAAAGGGTTCCCTGGAGGCTGCAAGTCCACCAGGTAGGTGACTTCTCTCTTGTGCTCCACCACCTCTAATGGCCCAGTCCACTTATCCTTGAGCATCCCAGGCTCCACTGGCGCCATCACCCACACTTTCTGACCAGGTTGAAACTCGACCAGAGTGGCATTCTGGTCATACCACCGTTTCATATCCTCCTGGTTGCTTCCAGGTTTTCCTGAGCAAGACTCCTGAAGCGGGCGGTCTTTTTTCTCAAAGCCAGCATGTAACTAAATACATCCTGGGGGGGGGGGGTTTACTACAAGCTTTCCCCAAAGCTTCCTTTATCAGACTCAAAGGTCCCCTCACAGGGTGGTCATAGATGAGCTCAAAGGAACTAAACCCAAATCCCTTTTGAGGCACCTCCCTGTAAGCGAACAGAAGACATGGCAAGAGGACGTCCCACTTCCACCTCAAGGGCTCTGACAGGCCCATGATCATGCCTTTTAAGGTGCTGTTGAATCTCTCAACCAGACTATTACTTTGGGGGTAGTAAGGTGTGGTGAACTTGTAGGTCACCCCACACATGTTCCACAGAGACTTCATATACGTGAATATGAAGTTGGTACCCCTATCAGATAACACTTCCTTGGGGAACCACATGTGGGTAAAAAAAACCATCAGTGCACAAGCCACCACAGAGGAAGTGACTGACCTCAGAGGAATGGCTTCTGGGTACCGGGTGGCATGGTCCACCAAGACCGGGATGAACCTGTTGCCCAAGGCTATCTTGGGGTCCAGAGGCCCCACAGTGTCAATACCTACCCTCTCAAAGGGATTACTAACCACATGTAAAGGTTGGAGGGGAGTCTTACATTTCCGCCCACTCTTGCCACTTGACTGGCAAGATGGGCAAGACTTACAATGTGCAGCAGAATGCTTGCTCATCTGGGGCCAATAGAAGTGGGAGACAAGCCTCTTATAGGTGGTCTTGTCCTGCCCCAGATGTCCTGCCAAAGGTACATCATGAGCCAACCCCTAGTAGGAAGGACCTGAAGCACTGGGGTACCACCAGCATACGAGCTGACCCAGGCTCAGGAACCTTAGGCTCACTATACAGGAAGCCATCCTCTCAATAGATCAGGTGAGTGCTGGGCTCATCTCCAGCCGCCTGGTCTGCAGCCTGCTGTCGCAGTCTCTCAAGAATAGGACAATTCATCTGTGCTTCACAGAATGCCTCCCTGGTGGGTCCCCCTTCCTGCCGCCACTGCGACAGCTCAGGGACCTCCCCCAGTTCAGCCACCTGCTCCCCTGTAGGCTATGGGACGTCACTATCAGGCTCTGCCTCCTCCTGGACCGTGGGGACTTCTGGGGCTGGTTTCCGACGCCACCTGCCCTTCCTCTTCTTGGCGGTCCCCTGGGCCACTGTTTCAGGCTTGAGGGGCTCTTGATTACCCTGATGGGCTGCCATTGACCGGGTGGATACGCATACCCACCCAGGCAGACCCAACCTCTCCAAGTGAGACCTGTGTTCCACCTCCTTCCAAGGGAAATCCTCCAGGTCATTACCTAGCAAACAATCAACAGGCATGGTTGGACTCACAGCTACCTTACAGGAACCTGAGACCCCCCATTCAAAGGGAACCTGCGCCACTCTGCACAGGAGCTCTGAGTTGTCCACTGAAACTGCTTGGTGACGTACCCGGGGATCTATCTGCTCTTCCCACACCAGGTGACTCCTCACTGTAGTCACACTGGCTCCTGTGTCTCTCAGAACCTCCACCCTCTGTCCATTGATGGTCACCCACTGCCTGTACTTCTTAGTGTTTTCAGGCACAAGGGTTCTCTGGACATCTCACGGTCCCCTAGTGAGACAAGGGTCATCTCAGCTGGCCTCCTCCCACCTGGAACCGACTCCTCCCTAAGCGCTACACTGGCTAAACTCTGGGACAGCGCACCAGTGGGTGCCAGTGTACTTTTAGGGCATTTGGGGTACCGCCTCACATGACCCACCTGGTCACATGCATAGCAATTATGTGGGGGACCACCTGCTACTGGCTTCTCTTTGTAGAACCATGGCTTCTTGTCACTGGGGGGTTGGGAATCCTTACCCTGGGAATCAGTTTGGAGCCCTTTAGAGAACTCCCCCTGTTTACCCTTACCCCCCCTTTCTTCTGAGAGGGACCCTGCCCACCCTTGGCGTGGTCTCCCCATACCTCTTTTGGACCCTTGTGCTATTCCAGCTGTTCGCTTCCTGTGCAAGCTTCCTGGGATCAGTCAGCTTGCTGTTAATCAGGTGCTGGTGCAGCTCTGGAAAACATAAACCGTACAAGTGCTCCCAAGCAATCAGATTGTAAAGCCCCTCATACGTAGCTACCTTACTGCCCTTGACCCAATCATCCAGTGACTAGCAATAGGAATCAACACATTCTAACCATGTTTGGGATTCCCTCTTCTTGTAGGACCTAAACTGATCTTTGTACTGCTCAGGGGTGAGACCATACCTTGTGAGTAGGGCATCCTTCATGATAGTGTAAGTGAGATTCTGAGCATCCCCTAAGGCTGTCAGTGTATTCCTCCCCTCTACCTCAAAGTGCTTCCAAAGACCCCCCCCCCCCAATGATCTTCAGGGACCAGATTCATGTGGAGAGCAGACTCATACCCTTTAAACCACAAGTATATGTCAGCCTCCCTCTTGTAATCCTTTACTAGGTCTTTTGGAATGTGTACCCTTCTTTCAGGCAGCACTCTACCGTTGCTGCCACCATCTCTACTGGACTGGCTCCTATGATCTAACTCCTTTAAACTAAGTTCATGAGCCAGCAGTATCTTCCTTTCCTCAATGGCCAACCTTCTGTCCTCCCTTTCCCTCTCCCTCTTAAGCTTGAGCCTTTCCAGCTCCAATTGGTACTCTCTCTCTCTCTGCCTATCTGTCCTGTAACTCTTCAGGGGTTAGACCCTTGGAGGAGACACTGCTACTGACTTAGAGACTCTCTCCCTAGGCAGATCAGGCCCACCCACTACATCATTGTGAGTGACTTGAACTTCCTCCCCCCCTTCCTGCTTAACCTCTGTGTGCCCCTCAGCTTTTTGGCTGTCACCCCGGCCCTCAGCGCCCCTTGCAGCTCCTCCTTCTTGGATGAGCTCTTAATGGGACAGGCCAAACCCTTACAGAATTGCTTCAACTGAGCTACTGTGTAGCTCTCCACTTTCTCTATGTCAAATGAAACTCCAGCTGATGCATCTCCAGATTGAGACATGATGAAGATTAAAAAAGAAGTGCAAAGTTCCAAAGGCAGAAAAACAAGTTGGCAATGAAGTTTAAAAAAACAAGTCAGTCAAGGGATCAGCGAGAAATAGAACAAACAAAAGTCCCAAAGAGAAAAGCAAAAATCACAAGACAAGTAATATGTGGTCACATAGTGGTCTCAAATCAAAACAGTAATGTACACTTAATTACTGTATGTCAAGTACAAATACAAGTCCAATCCCATCGGCTGATCACCAATGTTAGAAATGGGGTCTTTGGTTAGGAGTCAGGTTACCCCCAAGCAAGGACCCTCACTCTAGTCAGGGTAAAAGAGAATCACCCTCGGCTAAACCCTGCTTACCCCCTTGGTAGCTTGGCACGAGCAGTAGGATTAACTTCAGAGTGCTAGGTGTAAAGTATTTGTACCAACACACACAGTAACAGAAAACACTGCAAAATGACACAACACAGGTTTCAAAAAATAGGAAATATTTTTCTAAACAAAACAAGACCAAAATGACAAAAATCCACAATAGACAAGTCAAGTTATCAATTAAAAAGCAAAAAGAGTCTTCATATAGTTTTAAACACACATTAACAATGTTAGTGTGCAAATGTACCTTGGGGGCGTCAAAAATAACCCCGCACGGGAGAGTGTGTGTCAAAAAGGTCTTGTGATGCGTCAATTTCACTCACGAGTGAGACCTTGCATCGTTTCTGCTTTTGTTAGGTCGAGGTGCGTCGTTTCTTCTTTCCGCAGGAGAGCGATGCATCGATCTGGTCAGCAGTCTCTGGTCTGGGCAGACCTTGCGTTGTTTTTACACGCCCAGGGGTGTTTGCATTGGACATCCAGCCACACGATGATCCGAAAAACCACACAGCGCAGGTTGGATCTCCCAGCGTCCGTCAGCGATGCTGCACATCGTTTCTCCAGCTCCGTGCGTCGATTCTTCAGTCGCGTCACAGGCGAGCTTCGATTTTCAGCCGCAAAGACGGCGGTGTGTTGATTTCCCAGCCACAGATCGGAATTGCTTCGATCTTTTCCCCACACGGCGTTCAGTGCGTGGATTTCTTCCTCTTAGGCTTCTCCTTTCAGGGTCCCAGGAACTGGATGGGCACCACAGGGCAGAGCAGGAATCTCTTCAGAGACTCCAGGTGCTGGCAGAGAGAAGTCTTTGCTGTCCCTGAGACTTCAAACAACAGGAGGCAAGCTCTAAATCAAGCCCTTGGAGATCTTCACAAGATGAAAGGAACACAAAGTCCAGATTTTGCACTCTTACTCTGGCAGAAGCAGCAACTGCAGGATAGCTCCACAAAGCACAGTTTTAGGCAGGGCAGCTCTTCTTCCTCAGTTCTTCAGCTCTTCTCCAGGCAGAGGTTCCTCTTGGTTTCCAGAAGTGTTCTAAAGTCTGTGGTTTTGGTTGTCCTTCTTATACCCATTTTCTCCTTTGAAGTAGGCCTACTTCGAAGCAAAGTCTCTCTTGAATGTGAAATCCTACCTTGCCCAGGCCAGGCCCCAGGCACTCACCAGGGGGTCGGAAACTACATTGTGTGAGGGCAGGCACAGCCCTTTTAGGTGTAAGTGACCACTCCTCCCCTCCCTCCTAGCACAGGGGCGCATCTGAAAATGCAGACTAAACCCCAGCTCCCTTTGTGTCATTGTCTAGTGAGAGGTGCAACCAGCCCAACTGTCAAACTGACCCAGACAGGGAATCCACAAACAGGCAGAGTCACAGAAATGGTATAAGCAAGAGAATGCTCACTTTCTAAAAGTGGCATTTTCAAACACACAATCTTAAAATCAACTTTACTAAAAGATGTATTTTTAAATTGTGAGCTCAGAGACCCCAAACTCCACATGTCCATCTGCTCCCAAAGAGAATCTACACTTTAATCAGATTTAAAGGTAGACCCCATGTTAACCTATGAGAGGGACAGGCCTTGCAACATTGAAAAATGAATTTTGCAATATTTCACTGTTAGGACATATAAAACACATTACTACAGGTCCTACCTTAACCATACACTGCACCCTTTCCATGGGGCTACCTAGGGCCGACCTTAGGAGTGTCTTACATGTAGGAAAAGGGAAGGGTTAGGCCTAGCAAGTGGGTATACTTGCCAAGTCGAATTTACAGTTTAAAACTGCACACACAGACTCTGCAGTGGCGGGTCTGAGACATGATTACAGGGCTACTTATGTGGGTGGCACAACCAGTGCTGCAGGCCCACTAGTAGCATGTGATTTACAGGCCCTGGGAACCCCTAGTGTACTTTACTAGGGAATTACTAATGAATCAAATATGCCAATCATGGATAAACCAATCAACAGTACAATTTACACAGAGAGCATATGCACTTTAGCACTGGTTAGCAGTGGTAAAGTGCTCAGAGTCATAAATCCAACAAAAACAGGTCAGGAAAAATAGGAGGAAGGAGGCAAAAAGTTTGGGGATGACCCTGCAAAAAGGGCCAGGTCCAACTCTAGTGATCTTTATTCATGTAATGAAAAATCAGATAAGGTATCATTAGTTGATAGTACATTTCATCCTGTGAATAATTAGTAGACCTGAGGCTAAATATCACCCTGATAAACCAAGATATTATATCCAAGAAGATTGGGTACGCCGACGCAGAAGATGAGGAGGCAGAGGATGAAGATGAGGACAACAGAACTGCAGTGATTAGACAATACTTCCAATAACACACAGGTAAGACAGTGTAACTTCACATTTCATTGACAGTATTTGGTTTGACATTGTCACTGGCAGGCTGTGAATTCCTACTTCTATGCCCACTCACTGTACCCTTTGGCAACTCTTTTTGCAGATATTGGTGCCCCACTATCGCTCATGGTGTCTTCACTGCAGTCAACTACGGGTCTTTCCTATGTATACATTACTGTACAGTTGAATTGCAATGTTTAAACCTTGCTAAGCGAATACATACTTAAATCATTTGACATAATCCATACTTGTATTTTTCAAAGTGTACTTATTATAGTGCTCTGAAGAAAAATGGGAAGTGCAGTGGGCTTGGTTGATGATGGAGGAAAGTCCACGGTAGAGTCCAGTCTATTGGTAGCACAGGTGCATTGTCCAATGGGGCATAGGAAGGAGAGCAATGGTAGTTCAAGGTGGACAGGGTGACAGAGTGGGACACAAGGGTGACAATCAGGAGAGTCTTATTTCCTGGCAGGGATCTTGGCAATAGCTTCTGGCTTCTGCCTGGATTGCAGGGAACATTTGCGGGGTGGTTCTCCTTCTGCAGGGGGAGGGGTGCTGGTGGCCTGTTAGTCCTGTGGCGAGGCCTCCTGTCCACTAGTGGCAGCGGAGGTGGAGGGATGTTCAGTAGTCTGGCTAGTGGCAGGGGCCCACTGCTGTGACACTGCCTCCCTCATGGTGTTGGCCATGTATGTCAGCACCCCTGCAATGGAGACCAGGGTGGTGTTAATGGACTTCAAGTCCTCCCTGATCCCCTGGTACTGTCCCTCTTGCAGCCGCCTGTTCTTCTGCACGTTGTCAAGGATCTGGCCCAGTGTACCCTAGGAATGTTGGTATGCTCCCAGCATCGGGGTGAGTGCCACCTGGAAAGTCGGTTCCCTGGGCCTGTCCTCCCCCTAGTGCACAGCAGTCCTCCTAGCTTCCCTGTTGTCCTGTGCCTCTGTCCCCTGAACCGTGTGCCCACTTCCACTGACCCCAGGTCCCTGATTGTCTTGGGTTTGTGGTGTGCCCTGGGGTCCCTGTAGTGGTGGACACACTGCTGACTGATGTGTCCTGGGGACAGAGGTATGGGCACGCTGCATGGGTGCTGTGGTGATGTTTCCTGATGGGGGAGGCTCTGTGGTGGTGTGTGACTATGCCTGGGTAACCGACTGTCCGGAGGTCCCTGATGGGCCAGGTTGGTCATCCAGATCCAGGCGAGCCGAGTCGCTGTCATCACTGTGAGCCTGTTCTGTGGGGGGGCTGGATGTTGCTGGCACCTCGTCTCCGGTGACATTGGCTGGGATACCTGTGGGGATGTATATGAGGTGTTATTCTTTCTGTGTGTGACATATTGTGCATGTGTGGGTTGCCCTATATGGTTGTTATTGCCCTGGCAGCTTTTCCTTGTGTGAGTTGTTATGTGGTGGGCTAGGTGATTCTCTAGTGTGTATGCTTTAGTGATAGATGTCCATGCAGGTCTGTGAGTGGTGTCCATGCATTGGTGGTGTATGCTGGGCTTGGCATTGGGATGAGTGGGTTGTGATGGTGGGGTGTGTGGGAGGTGGTGAAGTGATGGGAGTGAAGGTAGGGTCGGGGTATGTGATGGCATGCAGGTAGGTGGGGTGATAGTAATAGAGAGTTAATTTAGCAGAGTCCAGTCCTCCTCCTCCTCCCATGTTGTTAGTTGTTGGGGAGGAAGTGGGGGTCCACCGCCAGTCCTCTGTACTGCGAGCTGGTGTCTTGCTACAATGGAACGCACCTTCCCCCATAGGTCGTTCCACCTCTTCCTGATGTCATCCCTTGTTCTGGGTTGCTGTCCCATGGCATTGACCCTGTCAATGATCCTCCGCCATAGCTCCATCTTCCTAGCAATGGATATCTGCTACACCTGTGATCCAAATAGCTGTGGCTCTTCCCAGATGATTTCCTCCACCATGACCTTTAGCTTCTCCTCAGATAATCTGGAGTGTTGTGGTGCCATGGGTGTAGTGTGAGTGGTATGGGTGAGGGTGTGTAGGGTGATGTGTTGGGGTGTGTGATGAAAGGTTTGTGGGTGGTGTATAGGTGATGGTGGTATGTGGCTCTGGTTGTTTGAGTGCTCTTGCTGTCTCTCTCTGATGGCAATGGTTTGTAGTCGTAAAGGGTTGTGGGTAATGTGGGTGTGTGTTTTATAGTGGTATAGGTGTGGTGTGTGTATGGGTGTCAGGTGTGTGTAGCTTGAATTGTCCAACGTGTTGTTTTGTATGTGTGTGTGTGTGTATGTATGTTGAGCGCGGCATGTATGTACTGCCAATGGTTTACTGCCATTGAATGTCCACCTTGGTGATTCATGGGTCATAATGTTGTGGGTGTAGTTCTGTTGACGTAACGGTGTGGGTTTAGATACCGCCAGTTTATCACTGAACTTTGGCGTGGAGGACTTGTGTCTGTGGCTGAATAGTAACGGATTGGTGTATTTGTGTCATAATATGGTGAACAAATATCCGCCATGGCGGCGGTATGTTGGCGGCAGTCAGCATGAGGGTAAGTGTGATTTACCGCCAATGTCATAATGAGGGCCATAGTGCCCTATGAAAGAACGTACAGACTCATCTGTGTCTGTTCCAAATTTTAATGCATCTTTTATCGCTGGACGCATATGAATATGAGGCACACCTCTTTCTTGGCCAGCCAAAAGAAATCATGAACTTCTCCAAAAGGTGGATTTTTTTGTTGCAGAAAAAGAAAAGCATGACTTGAAATCTTTGGTTAAAATATCTGCAAACATCTGCAGTATCAAAGAGAAAAGTTCTCCTGGTGTTTTCAAATTGATGTCCTTAATGTTACAGTTTGCTTCTCTGAAAAAGTCTAGTAAGTCATCCCATGCATTCTCTGCACAACTGAGGGCCATAAACCAAGTAGGAGCTCCTAAATTTCGCAACATACATTTTAGATCTCCATGACCACAATACCAATACTTGTTGGTCCTACATTGGCATGCCGACAATTTTTTCAAATTGTACTCCAACTTTTCATCTTTTTCATGAATCTTCACAATGGACTGTATCAAAATCAATTTGATTGTGACGTAGGGGATTTCTATGAAGAGGGACCTTATCTACCCTTTCCCACTTGATATGTAGTCCTTTATTAGAACTGTAATCCAACTGGGGATAAGAAATATTTGATGACACTCTAATAACAGGCAACTTAGGTTCCAAGGTAAGTGGGTTATGATCACTCAAACAGGAACCGACTAATGATAATAATGACCTGGAGAATAAAGTGTGATCAATGAAATTGATTTGGGACCCAAAAAAGTGAAGGTTTTACTGACCTCAAGCTCAATTGATCCAAAAGTAGGATCAAATTATGCAAGAACATTACCCTATTCAAGGAATCACCATATGATGTGTGTTTGAAAATAATAAAAGTACAATTAAATTTTCACAAATACCACAAATATGAGTGTTACCAAAGGCACATAAATCAATATTAAAATCTACCACCCAGAACAATACCACCTCCTTGGCAAGGCGGCTTGGAATTCTTTACAAAGATACTTCTAACTTATCCACAACACTCATATCTGAATGATCAAAACGATTGTGATAAAAATGTGCAAATAACTAATCAAAGGGCCTATATAGTGTAATCAGCAACACATGATAAAATCCAGAGACGGTCTTAATGAAGTCATTGGATTTCACCAAAGAGACAGACACAAAGGTCAACAAAGCCCCCTTTGCCCTCCTTGAGGTGTAGGAAACTGTGGGTACATGAAAAGAAACATACCCATTTACATAAGGAACATCCACAAACCAAGTCTCTTGACTGCAAATAATATGTAAAACACTTCACAAAGCTTAACCACTTTGAGGACTCCAATTTAGAACTGAGGCCTGCAACATTCCAAGATATTATGCCCAAAATGCCAGCTGACTCCAGGCAGACCCTGGGTGGGGGCAATGCAGGGGAAGAACTCATACTTTCCCATGTCATAGAACTCCAATTTAAGAGTCAATCATTTTGATCCAGGGAAGAAGGAAGATCAAGCCTACTGGATAGAGGAAGAGAGCAAACCTGTTGTCATTTTTTAAATTGAGCATTACAGCTTGGTACACCATTTCTGAGGGCTATTAGCCCACAGAGCTACAGGCCTCTTGGCCAGAGAAAGATAGAAAAATCCCAACAGGTAAGGTTTAATGCCTTCCTGATTATAAGGTTGGGACCCAAGGGAATGCAAAAGAGCCTGCACAATACTAGGGTTTCTATAAATAATTCTCACAAAATCTCCATCAAAGGTTTTCGGCAGCAGGTAAATCCAAGCAACCCTCCTTGTAGAAACAATTTCTCTTGATAGGTCACAGGGACATATGACATGCAAGCCCAGCCAGTGCAGTACTTTATTCCTCAAGGTGGCATGTTGCTCCAGAGGCCCATAATTAACTTTGGAGACATTAGCCAGTAGAATTATATATGGAGGGCATTCAGGTGAAAAATAAGGACATGGAGGGATGTCTCATTACTATAGACTCACTGACCCCCACTCCCCTCCCAATCATTTTTCACAGAGTCCAAAGGCCTCCTATATGGCTTGGGACCTACTGACCAATTGTTTAACATACTGGATGGAACTGAGGCTGAAGGGTCCCTATTCACTGGGGGCTTTCCATTAACAGGATTTACAGGGTTTACAGAGTTTGCAAGTTTAGCCCACTGGACTGATTGTTGAGCATGCTCTCACGGAGGAAAGGAAGGGATAACTTGGGTGCGCCCTACCTCATCATGTGTTGTGGAGGTGTGTAAGGGGAGGGCGGAACTGTCACAATATGGCTCTTCTCAAAAGTTCCCTTCCTTTGACCCGGGGCTGAAAGTTTTAAAGCACCCGCTCTATTGCATCCAAATGTTCCAGAATCGGTCCTAACCTAGACTCCAAGGAGGCAAAGATAGAATCAGTTAAAGTGTCTAAAATTACGCCTTGGTGTTGCAGCCCTTGACTTCACTTGGCTCTCTCACTGCCAATCTTAGACATGCTCACCATTGCCTGTTTTGGCCTAGAAACAACCTCCTCCCTCTTTCTTGTCCACCCGAAGGTTCTGCCATGGGGGTGACCACCACCACATCTGGTTCAAGTGGAATAGCTATGCATGGAGACCTATGAAAACAGTGTGCTCCAAATTAACAGTATCCTGACCAATTTCTTCCTGCAAATCATTAAGTATATTGGAGGGGCCAATGCTAGGGCCAACTGCCGAAGCCAGAGGGTTTACAGGTTCAACATCCTCTAAAGCAGACACCAAGGATAAAGAGAGATGGCTTTTGGCCAGTGCAATCTCTTTATCAATAATATATACTGCAAGGATCAAAAAGGCATCCATTGTGTCGAGGTGGGGGCTAAAGCAGATACTGAGGTGCACTTGTGCCTTATTCTTACCCACCTCACAGTTAGAACTTTCAAAAGAAAACAGAAGAGCTCAAAATTCACAAGGGGCAGGTGTGTAATTGGTATACAAACACTTGGCAGCCTAAGACCCAAATTCCTGCAATTTCTTCTAATCCAGGGCCAAGAGAGAAGGTCCAGCCCAGCCTCATCTGGACGTGGATGGGCACAGACAAGCCCACTCTTGGCCCAGTCATCGTCCAGGCACGCACCCGGGCACGTCCTGTGCACGTCTTGTGCAGCAGGACCCCTAATCTGGTTAAAGGTGCCTCTGGGAGCGAATGCGGAGTGTTGGCCCTGCTGCCGCTTAGACTACTGGATAACTGAGTCCCACAGCTCTGGGCAGAATTAGGCTCCCCGCTCATTGGGACCCCTATGCTGGTTAAAAGCGTCTTCTGGCATGTATGCGGAATGCTGGATTTCCTCCCACTGCTTAGGCTGCAGGATAATGGAGTCCCACGCCCTCCAGGACAGAATGAGGCTGCCCATGCAGCAGGACCCGTATGCTGGTTAAAAACACCTCCAGGAGGGAATGTGAAGTGTTGGAGGCCTTCCTGCCGCTTAGACTGCTGGATAATGGAATCCCACGCCCTCCGGGCAGAATTAGGCTCCCCCTCCAATAATTTTGTCAACAGTCTTTAACGGACAGATTTTGTAGATTAACTGCTGTCTTAAGTATGTGTTTAAGAGCATATGAAAGTCCTGACAAATCAACTTTCAAATAGTAGATGGAATATATATGGAATACTTTGACAAAATCTAAGGTCATCTGAATATAATCTGGTTGACCTGTTCTCAGCTGCTGGCATTCGCACATAACAGTCATCAAACTGTTCACCTGGTCCAGTTGGAAACAGCTGTGGAAAAGACTGAGCCTCCAAACTTTTTTCCCACACACATTGGAGCTCCTGTTTCTTGTTTCATATGATACAAATCAATAACATCCATAACTCCTTTTGAATAAAGTGGTTGGATATTGTAGTGCTCATATATTTGCTCTGATTTCGTTCTATCCACTTTTTCAATTTGTCCACTTGAAGGTAACATGTTGTCCTCCATACAACTTCTTTCTGTAATGACATTTACATCTTTATAATACAGGTTATTTTGTTTCAGATTGTAGCTTTTTTAACTTCTTCACATCCACTAGTTCCTGCCAGATTTGTTGTTTTTGTTGTAGGCAAACCATTTGTTAGAATAATAAGTGGTTCATCTACATATCTGTTGACACCCGCAGTTTAACTATTCCATTTAAAGTCTAAAGGTAAATAGACAACTTTGCCTTTAAAGCCTTTCTGTAGCTCAGCTGGTAGTAGTTTCCTATTCTTTAGTTCCATACAAACTATTGCTAGAAAAGGGTGAATAGACTGTATCAGTATTGATTCATAAATATTTAAATGGCAAAGTTCTTCTGCAATTGAAACCAACTCTAACTTGTTATGCTTTGCTCTGGTAGGCTCTTTGTTGTCCTCCAACTTATCAAAGCAATACTTACATTAAATTTGTTATCTTGTCAAATCAAAGCGTTCCTCCACGAATAAATACACAGCAAATTCTAGGCACTTATCTCATTTTGAGTTTGCCTTTTGTAGTAAGTGCATCGACAACAAATACAAACATATTATTGTTTATCAGTAAAAACTGCATTAAATGTTGCAATTTCTTGTGCAAAGTACTGATACCTGTGTTCTGTTCCACTACAAAAACAACAAGTGATGGACGGAATGCTGAACACTGTCAAACACTCACCCCCAGTCATAGATCTGGGTTTAATCCATCGTTCTTTTGCTCACCATGCCACCCCAGTTTGGACCCAGCCATATGCAAATCAGTCTTGACCCTGTTCCTCATGGGAACAGTCCAGACCGAACTGCCAAGCCAGGTCCTCACTGGACCGGAAACAAGCATCCTGGGACCGGTTTCGGGGGTTCACCCCTCATCAGCCAGGCTAGCTTGAAACCAGTGGCATGGGAAGCACGGGACCCACGTCTGGGCATACCCTTCCCACTAAGGGCGACAAAGCAAAAACAACAAGCGATGGACGGAATGCTGAACACTGTCAAACACTCACCCCCAGTCATAGATCTGGGTTTAATCCATCGTTCTTTTGCTCACCATGCCACCCCAGTTTGGACCCAGCCATATGCAAATCAGTCTTGACCCTGTTCCTCATGGGAACAGTCCAGACCGAACTGCCAAGCCAGGTCCTCACTGGACCGGAAACAAGCATCCTGGGACCGGTTTCGGGGGTTCACCCCTCATCAGCCAGGCTAGCTTGAAACCAGTGGCATGGGAAGCACGGGACCCACGTCTGGGCATACCCTTCCCACTAAGGGCGACAAAGCAAAAACAACAAGTGATGGACGGAATGCTGAACACTGTCAAACACTCACCCCCAGTCATAGATCTGGGTTTAATCCATCGTTCTTTTGCTCACCATGCCACCCCAGTTTGGACCCAGCCATATGCAAATCAGTCTTGACCCTGTTCCTCATGGGAACAGTCCAGACCGAACTGCCAAGCCAGGTCCTCACTGGACCGGAAACAAGCATCCTGGGACCGGTTTCGGGGGTTCACCCCTCATCAGCCAGGCTAGCTTGAAACCAGTGGCATGGGAAGCACGGGACCCACGTCTGGGCATACCCTTCCCACTAAGGGCGACAAAGCAAAAACAACAAGTGATTGACGGAATGCTGAACACTGTCAAACACTCACCCCCAGTCATAGATCTGGGTTTAATCCATCGTTCTTTTGCTCACCATGCCACCCCAGTTTGGACCCAGCCATATGCAAATCAGTCTTGACCCTGTTCCTCATGGGAACAGTCCAGACCGAACTGCCAAGCCAGGTCCTCACTGGACCGGAAACAAGCATCCTGGGACCGGTTTCGGGGGTTCACCCCTCATCAGCCAGGCTAGCTTGAAACCAGTGGCATGGGAAGCACAGGACCCACGTCTGGGCATACCCTTCCCACTAAGGGCGACAAAGCAAAAACAACAAGTGATGGACGGAATGCTGAACACTGTCAAACACTCACCCCCAGTCATAGATCTGGGTTTAATCCATCGTTCTTTTGCTCACCATGCCACCCCAGTTTGGACCCAGCCATATGCAAATCAGTCTTGACCCTGTTCCTCATGGGAACAGTCCAGACCGAACTGCCAAGCCAGGTCCTCACTGGACCGGAAACAAGCATCCTGGGACCGGTTTCGGGGGTTCACCCCTCATCAGCCAGGCTAGCTTGAAACCAGTGGCATGGGAAGCACGGGACCCACGTCTGGGCATACCCTTCCCACTAAGGGCGACAAAGCAAAAACAACAAGTGATGGACGGAATGCTGAACACTGTCAAACACTCACCCCCAGTCATAGATCTGGGTTTAATCCATCGTTCTTTTGCTCACCATGCCACCCCAGTTTGGACCCAGCCATATGCAAATCAGTCTTGACCCTGTTCCTCATGGGAACAGTCCAGACCGAACTGCCTAGCCAGGTCCTCACTGGACCGGAAACAAGCATCCTGGGACCGGTTTCGGGGGTTCACCCCTCATCAGCCAGGCTAGCTTGAAACCAGTGGCATGGGAAGCACGGGACCCACGTCTGGGCATACCCTTCCCACTAAGGGCGACAAAGCAAAAACAACAAGTGATGGACGGAATGCTGAACACTGTCAAACACTCACCCCCAGTCATAGATCTGGGTTTAATCCATCGTTCTTTTGCTCACCATGCCACCCCAGTTTGGACCCAGCCATATGCAAATCAGTCTTGACCCTGTTCCTCATGGGAACAGTCCAGACCGAACTGCCAAGCCAGGTCCTCACTGGACCGGAAACAAGCATCCTGGGACCGGTTTCGGGGGTTCACCCCTCATCAGCCAGGCTAGCTTGAAACCAGTGGCATGGGAAGCACGGGACCCACGTCTGGGCATACCCTTCCCACTAAGGGCGACAAAGCAAAAACAACAAGTGATGGACGGAATGCTGAACACTGTCAAACACTCACCCCCAGTCATAGATCTGGGTTTAATCCATCGTTCTTTTGCTCACCATGCCACCCCAGTTTGGACCCAGCCATATGCAAATCAGTCTTGACCCTGTTCCTCATGGGAACAGTCCAGACCGAACTGCCAAGCCAGGTCCTCACTGGACCGGAAACAAGCATCCTGGGACCGGTTTCGGGGGTTCACCCCTCATCAGCCAGGCTAGCTTGAAACCAGTGGCATGGGAAGCACGGGACCCACGTCTGGGCATACCCTTCCCACTAAGGGCGACAAAGCAAAAACAACAAGTGATGGACGGAATGCTGAACACTGTCAAACACTCACCCCCAGTCATAGATCTGGGTTTAATCCATCGTTCTTTTGCTCACCATTAAACCCAGATCTGTGACTGGGGGAGAGTGTTTGCATTGTCAGCACTCCGTCCATCATTCTTTTGTGTTGTTAATGTCGCCCTAAGTGGGAAGGGTATGCCCAGACGTGGGTCCCGTGCTTCCCATGCCACTGGATTCAAGCTAGCCTGGCTGATGAGGGGTGAAACCCCGAAACCGGTCCCAGGATGCTTGTTTCCAGTCCAGGGAAGACCTGGCCTGGCAGTTCGGGCTGGACTGTTCCCATGGGGAACAGGGTCAAGACTGATTTGCATATGGCTGGGTCCAAACTGGAATGGCATGGGCAGCAAAAAAACGATGGATTAAACCCAGATCTGTGACTGGGGGAGAGTGTTTGCATTGTCAGCACTCCGTCCATCATTCTTTTGTGTTGTTAATGTCGCCCTAAGTGGGAAGGGTATGCCCAGACGTGGGTCCCGTGCTTCCCATGCCACTGGATTCAAGCTAGCCTGGCTGATGAGGGGTGAAACCCCGAAACCGGTCATAGGATGCTTGTTTCCAGTCCAGGGAAGACCTGGCCTGGCAGTTCGGGCTGGACTGTTCCCATGGGGAACAGGGTCAAGACTGATTTGCATATGGCTGGGTCCAAACTGGAATGGCATGGGCAGCAAAAAAACGATGGATTAAACCCAGATCTGTGACTGGGGGAGAGTGTTTGCATTGTCAGCACTCCGTCCATCATTCTTTTGTGTTGTTAATGTTGCCCTAAGTGGGAAGGGTATGCCCAGACGTGGGTCCCGTGCTTCCCATGCCACTGGATTCAAGCTAGCCTGGCTGATGAGGGGTGAAACCCCGAAACCGGTCCCAGGATGCTTGTTTCCAGTCCAGGGAAGACCTGGCCTGGCAGTTCGGGCTGGACTGTTCCCATGGGGAACAGGGTCAAGACTGATTTGCATATGGCTGGGTCCAAACTGGAATGGCATGGGCAGCAAAAAAACGATGGATTAAACCCAGATCTGTGACTGGGGGAGAGTGTTTGCATTGTCAGCACTCCGTCCATCATTCTTTTGTGTTGTTAATGTCGCCCTAAGTGGGAAGGGTATGCCCAGACGTGGGTCCCGTGCTTCCCATGCCACTGGATTCAAGCTAGCCTGGCTGATGAGGGGTGAAACCCCGAAACCGGTCCCAGGATGCTTGTTTCCAGTCCAGGGAAGACCTGGCCTGGCAGTTCGGGCTGGACTGTTCCCATGGGGAACAGGGTCAAGACTGATTTGCATATGGCTGGGTCCAAACTGGAATGGCATGGGCAGCAAAAAAACGATGGATTAAACCCAGATCTGTGACTGGGGGAGAGTGTTTGCATTGTCAGCACTCCGTCCATCATTCTTTTGTGTTGTTAATGTCGCCCTAAGTGGGAAGGGTATGCCCAGACGTGGGTCCCGTGCTTCCCATGCCACTGGATTCAAGCTAGCCTGGCTGATGAGGGGTGAAACCCCGAAACCGGTCCCAGGATGCTTGTTTCCAGTCCAGGGAAGACCTGGCCTGGCAGTTCGGGCTGGACTGTTCCCATGGGGAACAGGGTCAAGACTGATTTGCATATGGCTGGGTCCAAACTGGAATGGCATGGGCAGCAAAAAAACGATGGATTAAACCCAGATCTGTGACTGGGGGAGAGTGTTTGCATTGTCAGCACTCCGTCCATCATTCTTTTGTGTTGTTAATGTCGCCCTAAGTGGGAAGGGTATGCCCAGACGTGGGTCCCGTGCTTCCCATGCCACTGGATTCAAGCTAGCCTGGCTGATGAGGGGTGAAACCCCGAAACCGGTCCCAGGATGCTTGTTTCCAGTCCAGGGAAGACCTGGCCTGGCAGTTCGGGCTGGACTGTTCCCATGGGGAACAGGGTCAAGACTGATTTGCATATGGCTGGGTCCAAACTGGAATGGCATGGGCAGCAAAAAAACGATGGATTAAACCCAGATCTGTGACTGGGGGAGAGTGTTTGCATTGTCAGCACTCCGTCCATCATTCTTTTGTGTTGTTAATGTCGCCCTAAGTGGGAAGGGTATGCCCAGACGTGGGTCCCGTGCTTCCCATGCCACTGGATTCAAGCTAGCCTGGCTGATGAGGGGTGAAACCCCGAAACCGGTCCCAGGATGCTTGTTTCCAGTCCAGGGAAGACCTGGCCTGGCAGTTCGGGCTGGACTGTTCCCATGGGGAACAGGGTCAAGACTGATTTGCATATGGCTGGGTCCAAACTGGAATGGCATGGGCAGCAAAAAAACGATGGATTAAACCCAGATCTGTGACTGGGGGAGAGTGTTTGCATTGTCAGCACTCCGTCCATCATTCTTTTGTGTTGTTTCTGTTCCACTACACCTGCACATACCAACTCCACATTTCCCCTGTACTCCTCTTCAGCACCAAAGAAATGTAACTTAACATCTTCACAAACATTTTCTACCTCTCATGGTGTTCCACACAAAAGAGGTTTAGTGATTTCTCCTAAATACAATCCAGGACTTTTTACAAAGTAAAGTCTCCAAACTAAATTTCACATTTTAGAGTGATTAACAGTCGATATTTGGTAAAAATGAAACATGCTTGTGCACACTTTCTTGGATAGACATGTCAGTGAATGTCCTTGTAAATTAGAATATTGCCTCATAATACATGGATCTAATCCTTGCAACATTTAAATTTTCTGCTTCACACTTTTACATGGAAATTCACGCAGGAAAGATCTTAGGGGCATATTTACAAAAACGTGGTGCATCAGCTCTGATATGCCACTTTTCTTGTGTCGCCCTGTGCCCCCTAACGTCTGCATGGTAGGGTTGTATCTACAATACAGAGCACCATGGCACACGTCAGCACAATAGCGTCATAATTTATGATGCTAATGTGGCACTTTGCTGGATCAGAGCCATAAATTATGGCACTAGTCCAGCAAAGCACACAGAGGCCCATAGATTATTATGGGAACATCACTTTAATGCTGCCCTGAGCAAGTGTTAAAAATGATGGAAGAAATGGCACAGTGAAATCTTGTAAATTTCACTGCCCCATTTGTTTGGGTTACCCTATGTGGGAACTCCCCCCTTGCATACATTATACCTTGTGCAGGATAATGTGGCGCAAGGGGTAACAAAGTGGTACAATGCATGCATTGTTCCACTTTGTAAACATGGCATGTGGTGGAGGATTCCTTAACTCCTCCCTAGCATTAAAATAAATTGCACTAGGGCAGCACAAGGAGGCACAAGGGGCTTGTAAATATGCCTTTTAATATATCAATTGACTCTTTGCAAACACTACAAATACTGGCACTGCCCTAATTATATACAAGGGCATGTCTCCACCTTCTTTGTACCTCTTCAGCTAGCTCTTCCTCTACAATTCTGGGTACCATCTTCTCTTTTACAATGAGAGTATCGTACATCTTTTACCTCATAACAACAACCAGTTGTTTTTTGAAGTAGCTTTCTTCATTAAAGAATGGCTCTGTACTAAATGTGTGCTTCCATTCACCTTTAAACATTTAATAAAAAATAGTTTTATTAATAAGCCTTTTTGTGGTTTTTCTCTTCAGTACTGTTTTTTCTCATGTTCTAACTCTGTTTAATATAATAATAAATTGCTTCCTCTTTATCGCAAATGCTTTATCATTTGCTCTCTCAATATATTGTTTTTGCTTGAGTGCTGCACTTTTCCTCTTATACTACTTCATATTTTGTAACAAATTTCCTGTTGTTCTATTTCAAAACCTTTTCACTCATATTTGTTTAAATTGTTTTGGTCTCCTTGGCAAACTCCCTGTTTTCTCATAACTTGTTTTACTTTCAATGTTACCTACTTCTTGTCCTTTATGAGTTGATTTCAATCTTCACTTTTTATTTGCAACTTTTTCTCATTTTGCATTTTCCTAAATATTATTTTAGGAAACTCCTTAGCTCTCTTATCAACTACTCTTATTTTTCCTGCACATTCTTCACCTCATGTTCTTTTTCGTTCTCAGTTTTAATCAGATAGTATTGTTGCTTGTGTTTTTTTCTTGTTTATCTCTTTTTCAACAGTGTAATTCCTCTTCTTTGAAGTCAAGGGGGTATCTGGAAAGCAAATAAAGAATAAATTCATCTTTGTAGAATATAGTATTAAGCTGCATACTATAAGGGACGAAGTAGCTACATAAGTGGTTATCTCAGTATTTAAAGGCTGGAGAAGTCTCCAAGTATGGATATATAAATGTGTATATCACATATTGTATGGACAGGTGATTAGGTTTATCAGTAATTGAGTACATACCTGAGTGATTGTATCTGTGCTTCCCTGAGTGGGTGACTGGATATGTAATTAATTATGCTGTTGTGTAACTGGCTGTCTAATTACCTCTATAGGTCTCTAAATGGATATGTAAGTCACTATGTGGATTGTTTACTGGCTATGTTAGTTACAGTTGGGATATCTCAGCGGGAAATAACTCTCTTAGTGCTAGACACATAAGTGCTGTATAGTTATGTGGTTGGATATATAAGTGCCTCTGTCACTGTGTGACTGGGTGCATAAATGGCTCTATGGTTTTGTTAATTGGTATGTCAGCGACTACATAGTGGGCAACAGCATTTGTAACTATGTGTATGGCTGTATATGTCTGTTTCGAATTGAGTGAGCCACGGGTTCATCAATGGCTTCATATGTCTATGAGTGAGTCTGACACTACCTGCATGGGGGTGTGAATGACTATGTACAATGATGTATAGGTGAGTTAATGTGTATGTAAATGGACTTATTGCTGTCTTTCTTAGTGTGTCAGTTACTGTCTGGCTATAACAGTGGTGAATACATAAGCAATTTTCTGGGACTGTAACTGGGTGTTACAGTGCTGTGGTTATGCTGTGTGTAACAGGCACTATGAGTCCCTCAGTATGGATGTATACGTGTATATATGAGTTACAGTATACATGAGTGAGTAGGTGTGTTAGTACTTGGGCACACATGTGTGTGAATGCATCAGGGCTTCCCTGGGTGTGTGACTAGATTAGTAACAGACTACATCAGTGTCTAACAGTCTTACTAACTGTAAGGGTCTCTTAATGTACATATAAGTGCCTTTATGGATTGCTACTGGCTGCATTACTGGGTATTGTGATATTTAACTATATGTGCATGTAGCTCTGTTAGTGCTGCATATATGACTGCCCAGTATTTGTGTGAGTCTATGTGTAAGTCGCTCTGCTGCTCTCTGACTTGTTCACTGAGCTGCATGGTTTTCTAAATAGGTGTGTAAGTGGCTGTATTGGTAGGTAAATGGATGTACAACTTACTATATTGCTGTGTACGTCTGTCTGTAATTTTGTCAGTGATGGATACACCAATGCTTGTACAGGTGTTTGAGTGAATCTGACAGTGCCTGCATATGTGTTTTTCATTCACTATGTAAGTAGATGTATTGGTGAGTAAATGGTTTTCTTAGTGTCGTTCTCAGTGTCTCAGTTACTGTCTGGCTACATTTATCTTCAGTTAATATGCATTTTTCCAAGACTGTAACTTGGTGTATGGTTCCCAGCCTGTCTGTGTGAGTGGGTACAATTTGTATACTCTAGCCTTATAGTCCACTGCTGAGGGCTGTATTGGTTATTTACGTAATCATTCACCCACATTTAATTCCAAACACATTCATTTATTGCTGCTTAATAAAATATCTACATTTTGGCTTCAGACATTTTTATTCCTCCTTTGCTTCTCATGATCTTTTTCATTATTTTCAACATCTACCTGCCCTTTTATTTTTCCTTTTAATGTTGTGTGCACTCTACATACATAGTTTCACCTAATACACATTCACAACCTAGTATATACATAACATTCTTAATAATATTCCCTTATTGACCTACCTGTGAATGTCTTAGCTGTTCTCCAATGTTTATCTCAGTGTCACTTAGAATGTTTTGTCAGTGAAAATCTCAAATCACATGTACAGCAATGGTATACCACTCTAAGTTCAAAGGAACCATTAATGGCAGCCCTTCCCTCTCTATCTTTAGGGACCCTGATGTAGTAAGCAAATTACAAACTTGCTTTTGTATTTTTTTTTCTGATATGACTTCTGAATGGCCAGTGTTTTTTAACCCTTTCTAATACTCCTGTTAGGTAGCCCAATTTGTGGTTCCATTGCAGAGCTTAGCGCGGCTCTGTGTAAATTCACGGTGGTCTGTGGATACACACAGTAGCCCATGAAATCATTTGACAATGTTCTGTAAATTCTTTATATTAATATTTCACATAATAAAAAAAAAAACTAATTTATAATTCAAACACTCCCTAACAATCTAAATTTGAAGCCAATCACAAATATTGTTACTTTTTTTCTCAAACTCAGTACCTAATTTTATTTACCTGCACATCTTTACCATCCAATCAAATGTCTTCTTTTATATTGTAGGTGTGTCCTTCATGTTGACTGCCTTTCATTTTCAAAGCTGTCTCATTCGACTGCAGCTTTCTCCTCGGTGCTATCCTGCTTGCCTCCAAAAGGGTCAGAGTATGGATTGTGGCTCATAGTTTTGTGTTTTGGGCCAGAGAGAGATAGAAAGAGTGGCATTGAAAGGGACCTGGGTTTACCTAATGTGGATATTACTTGAGCTAGCCAGAGAGTGTTAAACTGAGATCAGTTCCTGCTTTTGGTTGAAAGCTTTTTGGATTGCCAACATCCAGACCTCATGCACTGTGGTGGCAAAGACCTCAGTGCAACTTCTGTCACGATTTGCCTTTCTCTTACCGCTTCTATCAGATGTAGATGGAGTACGGCTTTGGATCTTGCACATCCTGGTCTGGCCAAGATAAGGGTGGCCCCTTCCAGTAGCCACGGTGCTGCTGCCAAGATGGACACCAAGCAGTCCGTGCCCTCCAGAAGGACCTCCAGAGGAAAAAACAATTAGGGAAAAATCTCCCGAAAGGGGCTCCAGAAGATCAGAAAAGGCAGAGTAGAACTCAGGACTCCAAAACTTGGAACATCAGAAATCTACAAGGAAAAACATGCAGGAACAATCCACAGCAGGAACACACAAGAGCAAGGATCCCCACAACCAGAGTGTTGCAACGCAAGGAAGAAAGAAACTCAAGCTTCTTATACCAGAAAACAGGTAGAAGGAAAAACACCATATTAAGTTGGGTGGGTAAACTAGGCAAAACGCCATCTTGGAAAGGGACCAATAAAAGAAAAGAACAGTGGATGCTGGGAAGAACAAGCATTCTAGGACAAATAAAGTATGGCTTCTAAAAACAAAGAATGAACAGCCAGAACCAAAGAAACAGATACATATTAGATATGCGTCGCAAGGGCCACCCATCACGGAAGAACAGAGATTGCAGTGACCAGGGCAAGATCCGTGTCCTGACTCTGGGACGCTCGACCTCGCTTCCACACAAGAGAAGGATGCTGCGGGCAGACAAAAGGCCCACTGCATGCCCACCGTGCTGAAAATCGGATGCGGGCCTACCAGGGGACAAAAATGGAGCACCGCAGTGGATTACTGACCCACGGCATAATAACTTCTCGGCTGGGACTGGAAATTCTAATGAAGTGCACCTTTGGTAAATTAATGCCACTTTTCCCACTCACTGCCTTAGTGTTCTCTAACATTTGACAAAGGCAGAATTGGAAGTGGCCGTCCAAATTTTGTCCACAGATAGACAAATCCAGGAAAAATTACAATAACACTGTTTCAGCATTCCCCAGAGACCAAAACATCGCTCTATACACTACAGCAATTTATGCTTTGATATGGACTGTACAGTTCATTTGTCAAAGAAAGGCAACAGTGTCCTACTCAGCAACATGAAAGACTGCATCCTGTTTTATGTGTAGTTATCAACACACTGTTTTCAGAGCCAATCCTTTTACCAAAGACAGGTTTCTTTATTTTTACAATGTCATTTTTTAAAATCTCATGCAGATCTGTGGATCCATCATAGATTCACAAGCCAAAAACATGTATATAATACACACCAGCAACACTTAAGAATGTGTCAGTCAGTATGTGAGTGGTTGCATCAGTGAGTGCATCAGTGGATGTGTGGGTCTGTGAGCGGGTGTGTGAGTGTCTGCAGGGGTCTATGAGTGTCTGAGTGGGTCTGTGAGTGGGTGTGTGTGTTGTGAGGGTCTGTGAGTTGTGTGAAAGTCTGAATGGGTCTGTGAGTGAGTGTGTGAGTGTCTGCATGGGTCAGTTAGTGGGTGTGTGAGTGTCTGTGCGGGTGATTGAGAAGGTGTGTGAGTGAGTGGGACTGTGAGCGGGTATGTGAGTGTCTGCATTTGTCAGTGAGTGGGTGTGTGAGTGTCTGTATGGGTCTGTGTCAGAATGTGTGAGTGCCCAAGTGGTTTGATGAGTGGGTGTGTGAGTATCCGAGTTGGTCTGTGAGTGGGTGTATCAGTCTCTGTATGGGTCTATGAGTGGTTGTGTGAGTGTCTGCCTGTGCCTGTGAGTGGGTTTTTGAGTGTCTGAGTGGGTCTGTTAGTGGGTATCTGACTGTCTGTGTAAGTCTGAGTGGGTTTGTGAGTGTCTGAGCGGGTCTGTGAGTGGATGTGCTAGTGTCTGTCTGGGTCTGTGAGTGGGTTTGTGTGTGCACGTGGGTTTGTGTGTGCACATGGGTATGTGAGTCCACATGGGTATGAGTGGGCGTGTGAGTGGTCAAGTAGGTCTGTGAGTATCTGTGTGGGGGTGTGAGTGTCTGCGTGGCTCTATGAGTGTCTGTGTGGGTGTGTGAGTGGATGTGTGATTGTTAAAGTGAGTCTGTGAGTGGGTGAGTGACTGTCGGCATGGATCTGTGAGTGGGAGTGGGAGTGTATCCGTGTGGGTCTGTGATTGGAAGTGGGAATGTCTGTATGGGTCTGTGAGTGTATGTGTGAGAGTTTGAGTATCTGCATTGGTCTGTGAGTGGGTGAGTGAATGTCTGTGTGGGTCTGTCAGTGAGTGTGTGAGTGTCTAACTCATCTTTGAGTGGGTATGTGAGTGTTTGAGAGGGTCTCTGAGTGAATGCATGAATGTCTAAGTGGATCTATCATTGGATGTGTGACTGTCCAAGTGGGTCTGTGAATGGGTGTGTGAGTGACCAAGTGGGTCTGTGAGTGCATGTGCGAGTATTTGACAGGGACTTTAAATAAGAGTGTGAGTGTCTGTGTGGTTGCATGAGTGGGGGTGTGAGTGTCGAAGGGAGTCTGTGACTAGGTGTGTGAGTGTCTGAGTAGCAATGTCAGTGGGTGTGTTAGTGTCCCCTTGGGTCTGTGAGTGGGTCTGTGAGTGTCCGCTTGGGTCTGTGAGTGAATGTGTTTTTTTAAAATTGTCGCAGGATCCACAGATCCATTGCAGAGTTATACAGGGGGCCATCCACGTGGGTCTGCTGAGCACTGAGTTGGATCCGCAGAGCAATGCACACGCACAAAAAGTTTCAGGGCAATTCTTGCAAATCAGGGGGCTCTCACAGACTATTATATTGCACCCATGGAAACGGTTCCTCAAAATCTTAAATGGCAGGCACATCTTTTCAGTCAGGTTCCGGCCAGCCAAACACAGCATTGCTAGTGGTGTGTGGATCCGAGGATTCACTGTGTTGGATCTGCTGTAGATCTGTGCCCCTAGATATCTATGTTTCTTTTTCCTTTTGTAGCTCTGAAAGTACTGAACAGATGTATACCAAATCACAAAAAACACACTTTTTGGACCAAGATCTAGTTTTCTGCTACATTTGGTGTAACTCCATCCTGTGGGTCGGACTGTAGTTGTGTTACCTATTGGCGGTCACTAGTAGGAAGTTACAGTTAGGTCCTACTTTCTATAGGAAAAGCTTTTTATGTTTCGCAAATAACGACGCAGTTTGACAAATCTTCCTGAAATTTATCAAAACTAGTGCAACACTCACTTCAGCAGCTGTCTTAAAAGTTTCAGGGTGATTTGTCAAACAAGGACCGACAACAAGAGGGAGTCAACATGCATTTTCCTTCAGTCTGAGAGGAGTCCTCTTTTTGCATGGTTAGCCCCCACTGCTTGCCTGATGTTGATGTGTCCTAGAAGTTGGCAGTGCCCTGGGCCCCTGCTAACCAGATTCCCTGGGCCACAGCTCTTTCCCTAAATCTGTTATGATGCTTGACACAATTGGATACCCTCTTATATATCACTGTAAGACCCTAGTAAATGGGTACACCAGGACCCAGGGCATGGGATAGTAGGAGTAGGCCTCTGGGGGCAGCAGCCCTGATTGTGCCACCCTCTAGGGCGCTGCACCCAGATACGCCCAGCACTGCCAGTGCAGACTGAGTATACTGGGGCAAAGCTAAAATGGCAAACTAGACATGGCACACTCCCTGTGTGCCCTGTCCGTCCTACACTGCATACAATATGGATAAGTCATCTCTCTGGTAGGCCGTACAGCCCTAAGGAAGGGTACACCATACTATATGTGAGGGCATATTTGCATGAGCAATATGCCCCAACTGTGTACTTGCCAAACCTGGGACATAGTGAGTGAACAGGACAGCCATTTTAGGTACATGTACTGGATACTGGTCAAACACGAGTTTCCAAGTTACATGATGGCCACTCTGTACCCTGGGTTGTTTGGTATCAAACAACTCAGAATATTAAATCCAAACTGGTAGCAGTATTGTATTTAACCCTAAATGTACCCAGGGGTCACCTTAGAGGTGCATCCTGCAAAAGCTAACCTAACTGCCATAGTTGCTGACTGGTTCCATCAAGCCTGCCACTTCGAGACAGCCAATATACAGACCTGGGAGAGAGTCATGGCTCTCCGGTTTGTAAAACAATGCCCTTCCTCGGTGGAGGAGCTAACATCCCCCTCCCTCGGGAATGTGCAACACCCTGGTGGTGAGTTGCAAAGGGCTACTACCCCTGAAAATCAAGCCTCCATGCCTGCTGCTAGCAGAAGGTGGCTTCCCCCTTTGGAAACCGCCCACTTTTGGTGGGAGCAAAGGTGGGAAACCAGCCAATGGTAGGAGGAGTGGCATCACTGAGCCTGCACAACCCCTAGGGGCTTGCAGGCAAAGTGGACCCTCCATTTCATTTTTCTCCATGTTGGATGGTGGGAAAATTGCCAATGAGGTATAGGGAAGTGACTCTTCCCACAGGAAGTGGTCACTGTAGTGGGTGTAACCACCAAAGGGTAAGTGTCCCATTGAACCCTTCCAGGTTCCCCCTAAAACACCCACTGAATTCAGTATTTAGTGGGCTTCCCTAGACCAAGAAATTAGATTAATCTAAAAGAAAAGAAGAGAGCACCAAAGAACCCACCAGAAGACCTGCTGCACCAGAAGAGGCTCCAAGACCCCTGTTTGCTGCACCAGAGTCCCGACAATCGCTGCTGCGGAGGAGCTGACTACTGGACCAACCTCAAAAGACCTCCAGGCTTTGCAAATAGCCCAAGATCTCCCTCCTGAGTGGAGGATCAACTCAAGAAACCAAAGGAACCTGCAAGGAACCTGCAAACCGGTGAGGGACACTTTACCCACAATACAATATCTCTGCACCCAGAATTTGCAGCCAGACCCAATGACACACCAATGAGACCTGAAAGTGTGCCACGTTTGGTGGCACAGCACCCTCCCGTGGCTGAGTTCTGCCTGGCAAGCGCACACCAGACATCACCAAAAAGAGCTCTCCTAGAGCTTCAACTGGACTAGGAGGAAGCCCCAGTCGAGGGACTTTGGTGACACGCTGGGCATCCCACCAGAACACTCGTGACATCCAGCAAGACCCCAAGAAGAATGCTTACCTCAAGCTCCAAAGGGTCCATTTGCACACAGCAGCCAAGACCTCCAAAATGCCCTGCACCTGGCCACCCTGTGACTTGCATCGTGGGATCTGCAATGTGCCCCGGGTCCCCAATCCCTTGAAACCTTAACAGGCCAAGGGGACCCTAATTCACCACCTTTAAATCTGCAAACCTCCTCCTTTTTTAAGTGGCCCCACCAGGTGGCCCTGCGCCTGTCCAAAGAGACTTTCCAACGCTGTCGCCCAAGACTCTCCAGCTGGCACAAGGTGCCCACCGACTGCTGCAACCATCCTGCAAAAGGAGAGACTGGTAACCCAAATGTAGGATTTTTAATGCATTTTTTAAAGTGACTGCCTATTGATTCCTATGCTGCGTAATTATGCACATAAAGACTAACAATTAAAACTTTGAAAAGTCATATCTCAAAAAGTACCTAAGTATCTTAAAGATCTTGGTCTTAAAATGTATATAAAAGTCTGACGTATCTTTATAGATTCTGGTCTCCAATTATTCATTGAATGTGTGTGGTGCATTATTGGATTTGTGACTACAGCAAATGCTTAGCTTATCTCCTGGATTAGTCCAACTGCTCGACCAGCTACCTTAGAAATTGGACCATTAGGTGGTCTAATTTTTACCTCTGGAAACCAGGGTGTGGTTGCCTGGACCCCCTGCATAGTGTGCCTAGTGTTGCACACTACATAAAGGGGCAGCCTCCTAAATACAACCTGAACCTCTGGACGGAATTACACCAACTTGGTAAAAAGCTAGAACTTGGTGCAGAAAGAGCCCTTTTTGTTGTTTGGTGTAAATCCGTTCAGTAGTTCAGTAGTTTTAGAGTAATTAAAGAAAAACAATTGTATCTCCAGGGGTGCAGGGTCTCTGCGGATTGGGCAGAGCTCACATTGAGATCTGATTGGCTGCCACCTCCTCAACCAGGAAGTGGCCTGGCACTTTCTTTGCCTCTCTCTCCCTCTGCTCCGCTGCTGGCAAAGGGAGGCCTGGCCTTCCCTTGATCCATCGCCAAGCACACTGCAGCCCAGTTATGGGTTACAAAGTGCAAGTGCAGACTGGTGAGCTCTTCTCCACTGTGGGGGCCAGCAGAGTTTTTGGTGAACTGTGTACTTGAAGTGGAGCGTGGAGTGTCAAAAACTCTGTTAGCTCCCTCAGTGGAGCAGAGCTGCCTGCCCACCCTTAATATGTATTTGTGTATATTATTCTACGCTTAACATGTTCATAGGTCATTGCATAGTTTCTATACAAGTTGTTTGATTAGATACTTATGTCTCTGTTTTTTTTCATTTTATCTATCACAATAGGTAAATATTATCTTAAGTAGCTACAAGAATTTCACTGGTGAAATATTGAGTAAAGATAAAATAATGTTCTGAAAGTACACAAATAAATTAACTTTAAATACTGCAACTCTTGAAACTTTATGTTTATATAATACAACTTAAATCTCTATTTATTATATTCCTTAAACTTATATGCCCTGACTATGTAGCTATATATTTATTACTTTAAGTCCTACTGTACAAGAGGGACAAAAACTACTCTTTGGAAATTGTTACTCTGTCTTACCTTCACCCTATACCTCCGTTAATCTATCCTCTGGCTCCACTCTGACTCATCCCAAACCCATTCTACTACTTTGATCTCCAAAATAAGCCTTCTCAGGCTCTTCCCTCCTCTACACCTCCTGGCTCACCCCAAACCATAGTTTACTACAATGATCTCCCAAACAACCATACTAAATTCTCCCTATTCACGTTTAAGAGACCCTCCTCCATCTCTCTTTTACTCATCCCAAACCTCATCTTACTCCTATGATCCCCCAATTAGCGCTTCTGGATTATTCGTTCCTCTATCCCTCCATTATTTTATTCAATCCAGCTAACAGACTTACATGTCCTCTGCACACCTCCCTATACTGAAACTACTAATGTATTCATATTTCTCTATTCTAATTCACCACTAATCCTTTTGGGTTATAGAGTAGAGTGCTACTCATTGAAAAGCACTTCAATGCCTCATCAGGAGTAGTAAGTGCTATATAAATACAAATACAATATATATGGTCACTAATGAAGGCGAAGGAAGATGGAAGAGTGCATCACTTGCAATGGATTCTGTGTGCAAGGTTAGTACTCAATTTTTTGGGAGGGGAGTTAAAAGGTTTATGCTAATGTGATTAGATTAGTAAACCTGAAACTTCAAACATTTGTGATTTTTAAGACATTTTCTGGAATTTGAGTGAATATATTAAATTGAAAGACTGGTATTTTTTTTTAATGTAACTTTTAAAAGAGTTACAAATGTTTAATATGTTTGTGAAATATGTGAATGCAATTTTATAAAGGAAATGTCAAAATATTTATTAGTGTCCACTTCAGTAGAGAAATCCCACCTTGAACAGGACCGGGGGCTGAGAACTTTCTCCCCCAGCATTCTTTGCGGCCAGGGACGTGCTGCTGAAATTGCCAAGCGCCAGGAGACGCATAAAATCCAGCACCCGCAGAGCAGGACACCTCGAACGGAAACGGGGGCTGTGAACTCACTTCCCCGGCATTCCGCGAGGCAAATGACGTGCCGCTGATGTTTTCCCAAGCTCCAGGAGGCGCATAAAATCCAGCACGCTCACCCGCAGTGCGGGACACCTTGGATGGGACGGGGGGCTGTGAACCCTCTTCCCCCGCATTCCGCGAGGCAAGGGACATGCCGCTGATGTTTGCCCAAGCGCCAGGAGGTGCATAAAATCCAGCATGCTCACCCGCAGTGCGGGACACCTTGGACGGGACCGGGGGCTGTAAACTCTCTTCCCCAGCATTCCTTGTAGCCAGGGATGTGCTGCTGATGTTTTCCCAAGCGCCAAGAGGTGCATAAAATCCAGCACACTCACCTGCAGCGCAGGACACCTTGAACGGGCCGGAGGATGTGAACTCGCTTCCCCAGCATTCCTCGCGGCCAGGGACATGCTACTGACATATGCCCAAGAGCTAGGAGGCACATAAAATCCAGCACTCTAGCCTGCAGCGCGGGACATCTTAAACGGGACCGGAGACTGTGAACTCGCTTCCCTAGCATTCCTCACGGCCAGGGACATGCCTCTGACATTTGCCCAAGCGGCAGAAGATGCATAAAATCCAGCACGCTCAACCGCAGCGCGGGACACCTTGAACAAGACGGTGGTAGTGAACTCGCTTCCCAAGCATTCCTCCCAGCCAGGGACGTGAAGCTGACATATGCCCAAGCGCCAGGAGGTGCGTAAAATCCAGCACACTCACCCGCATCAGGGGACACGCATGGGTTGCAATAGGGTGCATGCCCGGGCTAAGACCGGGTCAAGAGCAGGCCCGTCTGTGCCAAGGCTGGGCTTGGCCACCTCATTGAGTTTGGTTTTTGGGTAATTGTTGAATAGTTTCTTTATTTTTCTTTATTCTTTTTTCCTTATTCTCCTACTCTAGGCCCCTCCGAACCAATTAGCATCCTTCTGTAGTGATGGGTAAAAGAAAAGGCGACTGAAGGTGGCTTGGGGACAGGGGAGAAAAAACATTAGAAAGATTCTTACATGTCAGGCGGTAATGATGTACTCGATCTCATTGATAACCTCCTGGCAGATTGCATAGAAATACTAGTTCCAACATCTGTTACAGCTCAACCCAAGAGTCCCAAACATTGCCTAGTACCTCAGCCGCTGACTAACAAACAGGAAAGTATATCTCACATGTTTCGTAAAGCTAGGGAACAGCTGCAGAGTAAAATCAATAGAGTAGCCCAAAATTCAACACTTTCATTTCTCAGTCCCAACTCCATCCATGACACAGTGACATTGTTGCCTCCCTCTCCCATCCCTTGTACTATTCGCTTTTCACCACTTACAAGTCCATAGATATATCCACAACTCAGTATTCTGCAGCTTCTTCTGCACAAGCTGGAGTAGGCTGCCCTTCTAATAATCAGGCCTATCCTTCTCTCCTAAATGATGACGTGGCAGGCTGCATCTAAATACTTAGGTCAGAAATAGCAGCCCTTAAGTGTATGATTGCTGATCTTGTGGTTACTGTGGGGTGCCTTTTGGAAGAGAGGGGGAGAAAATGCAGGGAGGGCGTTGCTAACCCAGTCACGACTAATGCTCCAGCTCTGGCACCCGCCATTCCTACTGTGCTCCCCCCTGCAAAACACAACATGGGCCACCCAGGTTCGCGACATGAGGACATCATTCCCAAGACACCTGTCGGAGCTTGTATCATGGGTTGTCAAGCATCCGCTGGTGTGTTATGTGAATCCGCTCCTAACCATTCACGGAGCAAAGGTCACAGCATCTTACTTCCCACACCAGGGGATGGCCGACACCCCTGCAGAACACAAGATGACAGAACTACCATCTCTTTTCCTCATAAAATATTTATGATAAATGTACCCAAACCTAATTCTCTGGGGTGAAAGGGGAGGACTCCTTGATTAACAAGGTCACCTACTGGATTCGTCACAGTAGAGGATGTCTTTCAGTAATCAGAAATTGCATTCTCAGGGACAGGCGGCACAGGCTCCCGAACTCCCTGTGCGATTGTATTGAAATTCTTTTAGAGAATGTGCAGATAGTCGATGATCTACTGGCCCTTGACCAAAGAAGTAATCCTCTGGATGAGTCTATTATTCAGTTCAAATTTATTTACCCCTCGCATCATATGTGACACCCCCTCATGATGTTCTTGACGACAAGTTCTGTCTGTTCCAAGCTAGATTGGCCCTTGGAGGCTGAGGCACAGGCCATTTATGATAGCTTTAATAGCTATGCAAGTCCTGACAGCTGCTGCAGCGTTATCAGCCAACCAGTGGGTCTGGGCTACCCGAGAGGTAAGAAGGTCTCTATTGCTCCTCTCAAAGCAGCGGTACCAGCCGCCAAGGATGCTTGTAGACTATTGGCAGGCTGCTTAAATTCCCTGGCTAATTTTACTTCTCCGCCCAACACCATGACTACTTGCTGGAAAGTAAACATCATTTTCTGTAATGTGGCAGGTCTTAAGTCCAAACTCTCATTGCCCCACTGGAATACCTTCATGGACTCCATCAACATATGCATCTTTCAGGAAACTTGACTCGTCGAACCCCCCTATAAATCTGGCCATGCAACCTATCATCTTCCAGCTATCCCTAGTAAGGCGGGCCACCCATTTGGGGACCTTTCAATCTAGGTAAAAACTGCATTGCAGTGCGCAGTGAAATTGCTGCCTACCGACAGCCCTGATATTCTAGGCATCAGCCTCAAGGGACCCAGGACTACTATCATTGACATATTTAACATCCACGCCAGTGGGACAAAGGTCTCAACAATTCTGCCACTTCGCAGTCTCTTGAGAGTTTGCTGGGTGAGAGATCTTCCAACCATGCTCTTATCGTAGTGGGGGACTTCAATGTTACGTTCAAACCTCTTGGTTTGAACAATATGCGTCATTATCCGGAAGAAGATAATTTATGGCATATACCCTTGCTTGAGCTCCCCCCCATTAAGAAGTGGTATCAGACCGCTCTGGAGCTAAAGGCCTTGACTCTCGGCCTTAATGAGGGCAGTTAATGGAAGAACAAAATCTAATAGGCATACTGCCTATATGTTTAATGGTCCACAGGGGAAGAGTTGAATCGATTATATCTTGATGGATCTTAGACATTGCACTTAGTAGGTGATAGGGCAGTCTGGAACCAAACAGACAGCGATCATAACCCACTTTGTCTTAGTCTAGAGTCCCCATGGGAATTGGTGCATACTGTGCCCCCTCCCGCTCATGTAACCAGGAAGGTGCAGCCCACAAACAATAGACGGGACCTAAGATGGAGCAGGGTCGTCCTCTAAGGTGATATCCTTAGTACCATCAGCCAAGACCTGACACATTGTGTAGCACTGATATCTGTGATGGATGAGGAAGTGGGAAATTGGTCCTGCCTCCTACACATTCACACTGGGTTTTTCAAAAGATTGGAACAGCTATTTACTACGCCAATTATCCATACCTCTTGTAGTTCATTACCCTGTGATGGAGACCAGTAGTTCAAATGCGACTGTCGTCTTGCTCGGGCAAACCTAATCAAGCAAAAAGATGTTTCCCTTGATTCTGTGAAAACAGTACAAGCACATGCAGAATAAGGCTAGGCGGGATTGGGATGAGGAGAGATGGAGGTGCATAAATGATGCTTGTGAACGTAAGGAGTCCAAATCCTTCTGCTCCATGGTAAGCAATAGCAACCACAGGGGAGCTCCTGCATCTGGTAATAACATCCATCCCTCGGACTGGTTCAAAATTTTTAATTTCCTTTATAATGCAGAGAGCCAACTTCCGACCAGCCCCCCTCACTCCTTCTACAGCTGGGTGTTAGCCACTGTGATGGTGTGTTTAATCTGGAATATATATGCTATGCAATTAACAACATAGTACGTTTTAAAGCTGCTGGCCCCAATGGTATTCCTCGTGATCTTTTTTTACACAACATAGACAAGAGGGTTGAGTATATTCTCCTCCTATCTAACGCAATTGCTAGGGGAGCTTTGATTCCCGAGTCATGGAGGGGTGCCGATGTAATACTAACCTACACGAAAGGCGACAGGTCTCTACCCGGTAATTATAGTCCCATAAGCCTTATTGATACAATTCAAAAGGTATGTTGCCTTGCTCTATTATCTAAAATTCACGACTGTATTACCAATAACAACATCCCGTCACCATTCCAGGCTGGCTTCAGGTCCAAAACGAGCACCATAGATAACATGTTTCACTTTTTGCTCATGTATTGGAAGGTGGTAGTGATGGAGGGGAGTCTTTATGTAGCTTTTATAAACCTGAAATCTGCTTTTGACTTGGTCCACAGAGGTAAAGTCAGTGATATGGAAGTTCCCCCTGAAATCTTGGCCATAATCGTTCGACTCCATGAAGCTAATTTTGCAAGAGTACGTTGAGGGAAGCAAGGTGAGCTTACCGAACCAAACCAATTGCTGAACCAATTAGGGTAGTCAGGGGCGTCTCACAGGGTTGTGTACTGGCTCCAACCCACTTCTCTTTATATCTGAACCAGGTCATCCAGCACCTTACCTCCCCGCCCTCTGGGACATCAGCCCTAGGCAGGGAAAAAATCATGACACTCCTGTTTGCTGATGACACCCTGATAGTGTCCAAAACTCTCATGGGTCTCCAACTTCTGCTGAATTTATTTGAAGACTTTTGTTCTCAGAGAGGCTTAGAAATAAACACTTTCAAAACCAGGTTTATGGTTATCAACCCACATAGATCCTACAGGGGGAACCCTTCCCTAGGTGGGTCGAAACTAGAATGAGTTATTACCTTTGAATATCTTGGGATTAACCTATCAGACACAATGTCCTAGAAACCTCATATCAATTCTACATCCCTAAAGTTCATCCAGTTGGTGGGAGTTCTTTTAAGGGAGCACCATGCATCCACTACCCGACCTATAGCTGCAGCTCTCCAGATGTATAATATGAAGCTGGTTAGTGCAGCACTGGGGAGGAACTCTGGGCCTTTGAGGACGTTAAGGAGCTCACCTGTATAGAACATATGCTGCAGAGTAAGCTTGCTTCCCTGTCCCCAAGTACCCTGCTCCTTCCCTTGCATATGGACACGGCTCGCAAACCACTAGCTGCTATAGTTAGACTAAGACCGTTGCTGTTTTGAAGGAGAATCATGGCTACTCCTGAACTATCCTCCTATGCCACTGCTTTTAGTGAAGTCTGTCTGTTGGACACCTCCAAAAAGATCAAGTGGATCAATTCAGTCAGATCATCTTTGATCGCCATTGGGTTGGGAGATTTATGGAACTGCCCGTCCACAGGGCTCCTACCCACCAAAGAAAGAGTCAAGTCCTGCTATTGGGAGTGGGTAATGTAGTCTGTGTCTCCCTCATGCTTTGTAGTGTGACTAATGAGTGAGTTTTTGGTTTCAAATCCACCTGGTTGTTGGAGCACTACCTCGATGGTACCCTAGACCCGAATGATAGGAAGCCCTACTTGCAATTTAGATTTGTCTGCCTTCCCCTCAATACTTTTACTAATAGATGGCAGAATAGGGCCTCCGCTAACTCACTCTGTCCTAGTTGTAATTTATTCCAGGAGTCCATTGCCCATGTTTTCTTTGTATACCCTTCAAACATCTCCCCACGCAGGAGATGGCTTGTTCGAACCTATAAACGGTTGGGGATTCGAGATCAGGCTGTAGCTATAAGGATTCTAAAATCAGATTCAAGCCTTCCTATTGCCATCGCAGTTGCTAAATTTCTTGGAGGCATGTGGCGCATTAGAAGGAAGCTGGCTAAGACTTCCTAGTTTTTTACATTTTTCCATGTAGTTGCACTTGCACTTTCCAGATTTTATAATGTAACCTGGGACTGTACTTTGCAATGCACTGAATTTTGTGATGTGTTTTTATTTATATGAATGGAATATTGTATGAATTTATTATTTATTGTAGTGTAATGCGACTTTGATGGCACTGGATGCCGAAATAAAGCATTTTTGGATAAATCCTAATCCTTGCTATGCAGGGATTTTGAAACATATTTTTCTAATGGTTAATAGAAGCAAGGACTGTTTTACAGAACATTATTACCAGGATCAGAATATTTAGTCAGAGTTCACACACAGGGCAATTTGGTGGTCATCATATTCATGAGAATTTCAACAATTACATCGGTCATTCAGGTAGCATTTTATCATGGAAGAGGGCAAAACTGATCTTAATTTATGTAAGTGTGTCCAATCCGAATCCAATAAAGGTAGGTGGTTGAAAAACCTCTTTCCCAAAAAGTGTAAAATAAATCACTTCTGATCCCTGGCTTCTGAGAAGTCTTCGGGGTTTTATGAAACATTTAATCGTGTTCCTACACAGCCCTTATTCTGTGATCTCTTTGCGGTATGTGTTTGTTTTGTATTTTAATTTTATTGAGTGCGCTGATACCAGAATGTGTTCGGACGCTATAAACTGTAAGACGCTGTTGGTCAGAAGATGATAATTTTACTGGTGCATGGTGCTTAAGCAATATCTCCATTGTAAAAAAGGACTACATTGAATGAGTTTGCAACTTGAATGCTTTTGTCCTTTAGCATCATTTCAAAATGGATATTATAATTAGGATGTTTCAGGTTTTCAAGTGTGACAATATTTTGTTTAAGAAATGTTATCCTGCTTTGCTAACTGCTAAGCTGAGAACGATTTGTTAAAAAAAAAAAAAAAATCTACAATTTGCATGGGCAAGTTACTCTTCTTAGCATTTTGTGATTGATCAGCAGGCTTGGTGCTTCACATAGCTGTTAAAGTCTTTCAATTTGTTTCTCAGAACTCGAGGCATAAAGATGTTGATTTTTGTAAATAATATGCTGTTCATGGCACAAATTCAATTAATTTTTCAACAACACAGGGACATATATATCAATCTTCTCTAGGAGACGTTCTAATGAATTCAGAAAAATCAGATTTCCAAACATGCCAGAAGATGGAATTTCTGGGTGTCATATTTCATACAAGGACATCGTGGCTGCAGACACCATTTTCCAAGCTGATAAAGAAGGAGCTGACACATATTTTCCTTCCCACACCTAACAAGAATACTGAGTTTATAAACAGCTTAAACAAGTGAACCTTCATTATAGAGCTCTGGTGGGTTAGGTTAAGAACATGACCCTCATTACAACCCTGGCGGTCGGTGATAAAGCGGCGGTAATACCGCCAACAGGCCGGCGATAAAATGGAATCATGGCCATGGCGGAAACCGTCAACACAGACAGCCACTTTAACACTCAGACCGCCACGGAGGTAGCAACAAGCACCGCGGCGGTAACTGCCAACAGCCAGGCAGAAGACAATGTACCACCCACCGTATTACAACAAGCCAATCCTCCAGCTTTTCCGGGGCGGTACCAACACCATCAAAAGCATGGCAGAAACAGTACACTGAAGGGAAACGACTCACCTCTCAACACTCAAGGAAGAACCACAACGCCATGGAGCCCGAGCTGCACATTTTTCCAATGCTGGTGTACCTTCTCTTACACCAGGAACACGAACAGCGGCCACAAGGGAGAGGAGGAGGAAAAAGAGAGTGACACACACATGCAACACTCAATACCCCTACCCCCACCCTCAACCCCAACACCATACACACAAACAGATGCAACAACATTACATATACACCCCATAACCCTCAGGAATAACGCAAGGACAAAAGGAATTGAGTAAAGTGAGTGTAATAATACAATTTTAGATAAATACGTCAGTAAAGCAATAAACAGTATGTACAATATATACAAAAGGAGGGACAATGCCCACTCCAAAACGTCCGTGCCCCTTGGGGCCAAAACACATAGGCAAGGCCACACTGGACTCCTGCCTCAATATGGAGAGAACACTGCAGGGGCATCAGGTCGAAAACACACAGCCACCTCAGGGGGACGGGGAATGGGGGGGAACCTCAGCCAGAAGATGGTACAACGCCAATGCTCCTGGAGGGAGCTACATGCCCACTGCTTGGTCCTGGGGAGTGCAAAGCCACAGTCTCTCTAGTGGGTGGGTTGCCCACTGCTTGGTCCTGGGGAGTGCAAAGCCACAGTCTCTCTAGTGGGTGGTTTGCCCACTGCTTGGTCCTGGGGAGTGCCAGGCCACAGTCCATGGAGTGGATGCCTTCTTCCACTGGTTCTGGAGGGGGCTTTGTGCCCAGTGTGCTTCATCCTGCCAAGGACGGGGTGAGTGGATGCCTTCTTCCACTGGTTCCGGAGGGGGCTTTGTGCCCAGTGTGCTTCATCCTGGATGGTGCAAGGTCACAGTCTCTCACCTGGGTGTCACACCTACAGATGTTGCAGGGGCCAGGACGTACTGCAGCCCATGCGGCTGCCCACTGGGGATGCTGCTGCTGGCTGTGGTGCTGCTGGCAGTGCAGGTGGCGGTGCTGGCCGCAGTGCAGATGGCTGTGCTGGCCATGGTGCAGGTGGCGGTGCTGTCAGTGGGGGGGAGGCTCCAGCCCTTCCCCTGCAGCCTCGGACGGCAGCCCACAGTGGCTGCTGCTGCTAGCAGTGGTGCTGCTGGCAGTGCAGGTGGCGGTGCTGGCCGCAGTGCAGGTGGCGGTGCTGGCCGCGGTGGTGGGAGGCTCCACCCCTTCCCCTGCAGCCTCGGACGGCTGAAGTGCCATGGCTGGTGTTGTGTGCCCCTTCCTGCGCTTGGCAGACTGTGCTGCCTCCTTGCTTCTGCCAGCTGGTGTTCCTTTCCTGCCCTTGCTGGCTGGTGGTGCCCCCTTCCCCTTCCTGGCTGGTGTCCCCTTCTTGCCCTTGTTAGGTGGCGGCCCCTTCTTGCCCTTGGCAGGTGGTGCAGGCACCTTGGCTGTGCTGACGGGTGCCTCCGTGGAGCCTCTCACACCTGCAGTAGCTGCAGAAACCACAGTGGCCGTGGACTGGGTGGCTGAGGTGCTGGTCTGGGTTCTGGCCACCCTGGCCGAAGTGAAGAACGGGGGTAGGGAATAGGTCAAGTGTGGCGAGGAAAAGCTTCTTAGGGAAACTGGGGTGGGAAGAGGGTGAAGGTTTGGGATTGGAGGAAGAGGGAGTGGTTGTAGGAGGTGTCTGTCTGCTGTGTTTGGGTGCAGGTGCATGGGCTGGATGCTGTGGTGAGGTGGATGGCTGTTGGGTGTCGGAGTGCTTGCGTTTGTGTACTTTGGGAGGAGGGGTCACAGACACAGTGGGCGAGGACACAGGGGATGTGTGCATGGATGTGGGGATGGTGACTGCCAGTCAGGGGCGTGTAGTAATAGGTGTGCTGGTGATGGAGAGAGTGGATGAGGATGTAGTGCATGCAGGTGTGAGTGGAGACACTACTGGGAGGGAGGTGGACGACAAGGAGGAGGGGGACACAGTGGATGCTGTGGATGTGGGTATGTCTGCATCTGGATAGTGCTTGTGTGAGTGCCTGTGGGATGAAGTGTGGTGCTTGTGTTTGCCTGAGCTACTTCTGTGTGTTGATTTGGGTGAATGCAGATCTGAAGGTGTGCTTGGGATAGGCTGGGGTTGAGGGGATTGGGACTGGGTAGAGGAAATTTGAGGGGGGAGGCTAGAAACAGGGACAATGGCTGCCATCAGTGAGTTGGCCAGAGCCTGGAATGCTCTCTGTTAGGCTGCCACGCCAGAGTGAATGCCCCCAGGTATGCATTTGTTTGTTGCAAATGCTCTGCAAGACCCTGGATGACATTAAGTATGGTTGACTGCCCAACAGAGAGGGATCTCAGGAGGTGAATAGCCTCCTGACTGAGGGCAGCAGGGCGGACAGGGGCAGGGCCTGAGGTGCCTGGGGTGAAGGAGATGCCCACCCTCCTGGGTGAGCGGGCACGGGAAACACAGTGAAGGGCATCTGGGTGGGCAGTGCTGGCTCAGGGGGTGGCGGCTGTACCTGTAGTTGGGGTGGCCACAGAGGTGTCCGCCACTGCCAGGGAGCTTCCATCGGAGGAGGAGTTGCTGTTGGTACTGTCCCCTCCTGTCTCTGTCGTGGTGCTCCCCTCACCCTCTGTCCCATTGGTGCCCTCACCGTCGGTGGATTCCGCCTCCAGGCCCATGTGGGATGCACCTCCCTCCGTCACCGGTGCTTCTGCCCCTCCGCCAGATGATGCTGATGCACACAAGGACAGGGTGACAAAACAAAAAGGGGAGGGAGAGATAGAGGATACACTAGGTCAATGCCAGCGATAACACTACAGTTGGAGTACGCAACTCACAGGGAACAGCCCTATGCACTAGGCCATGCACTACCAGTTACAATGCTAGTCAGCACGCCATGGGGTACAATGCCTAATGCCATTAGCTGCACACCTGAAACCCACAGGACCCTTCCCTAGCAGTAGATGCCCAATAACATTATTGGGGTTGGAGTGTATCTGAGCTTGCCCATCATGGAACCTACCCTGCCATGTTTGACCTGGCCTAGGGGCACCCATAGCCAACATCCCCCTCCCAGGTAACACCTTAACGTGTGCAAAGTCACAAATCTGAATCTGTACTCACCCCCTTATGGCTGCTGAGATGCCTTCAAGCGCCCATCCAACTCCAGATAGGCCACTGCCCGGATGCGGAACATCAGGGGGGTCAGGGTACGACAGGCACCCCTACCTCGTTGGGAGGCCAGCCCCAGCTGGGCCTCCGCCGTCTTCCTTTCCCAGCAGCGCAGGTCCTCCCACCGTTTGCGGCAGTGGGTGCTCTGCCTGTCAAAGACCCCCAGGGTCCACACCTCCTTGGCGAGGGCACACCAAATACCCTTTTCTGATGGGCGCTGACCTGCAGAAAAAAATACAGCAGAAAAAGTATTATTCATACCGTCCGGAATGTTATAATGATGGCCCCACATATCCTTCCCATCCCCTTACGCACATACATTGACCACCATGCATGCAGCACTCTGCCCAGGACCCTTGAACCCCCCCCACACAAGGCGTACACACACAGCACTCCATACATTCATGCCCCACACATCATGCTCACAGTGTACTCACCTTTTGGTCTGGAGGACCATAAAGTAAAGGGTACTGGGGTAGGACTCCATCCACCAGTCTCTCCAACTCCTCCGGAGTGAAGGCAGGGGCCATTTCCCCAGACACTCGAGCCATGGTCGCTTCCAGACACAAGTCACAGCAGCACTTGCAGTGTAGGTCCTCTCCTGTTGAAGGTCAGGTAGCAAGTGAGTGAACAGATAGAAAATGGCGTCCGCGTCCGCGGCGGTGCATACTGTCACCACTGGCGTACATGACCATTGGCTCTTGGAACCCGTATGCCCCAATGATAACCAATGCGGTGTTGCATGGCGGTCGTCGACCGCCGCCCACAATGGCGCACAATGCCAGCGGAATTACCTCATTTCCACTTGTCCCTCCTCACAGGTCCGGCGGCTGCCATTTCAAGGGGGCACAGGCCATGGCACCTAACTGCGTCACACCAGATATAGGCACGTCAACTGACTTACAAGTTCACATACTGTTTCTGTAAAACAAAAATAGCATATTAATCTGAGTATATGTTTGAATATGACTATCTGCTCACCGTTTTTCACCGTGGAATTCAACCTTTGAGGATGAATAGGAGATCAAGACATACCGCCGTGTACAGACCCCTGGTGGACCTTGCAACATTGGAGGACAGGCACATTATCCTAACCTACAGACTTGATAGAGCCACAGTCCAAGAGCTGTGTGCCCAATTGGAGCCAGACCTGATTTCAGCCATCCGCCATCCCACAGGCATCCCCCTCTAGTGCAGTTCCTGTCACTGCTCCATTTCTTGCCAAGTGGTTCCTTCCAAGCGACAGAGCATCAGGTATGTCACAACCTATGTTCTCAAACGTGCTGACCAGACTGTTGTCTGCCCTGATGAAAAAATGAACAGCTACATTGTATTCCCCCAGGTGGATGATGTGGCCACAGTGAAGGCCGACTTCTATGCAATGGGACATATCCCAAACATCATTGGTGCCATTGATGGTACACATATTGCCTTAGTCCCACCCCGGAGAAATGAACAGGTGTTCAGAAATCGAAAGAATGTGCAGATGGTGTGTTTGGCGGACCAGTACATTTCCCATGCGAATGCAAAGCATCCTGGCTCTGTGCATGATGCCTTTGTCTTGAAGAATAGCAGCATCCCATATGTGATGTCTCAACTCCAGAGGCACAGGGTGTGGCTAATAGGTGAGCCCATGCTCCCCACCCAGTTGATGTAGGTATATGGGTGTGGGTTTGGCCCTAAGGGTGAGTGTCTGGCTAACAGGTATCCCTCGATATTTACAGGTGGCTCTGGTTACCCCAACCTCTCATGGATACTGACTCCAGTGAGGAATGCCAGGACAAGGGCAGAGGAACGTTACAATGAGGCACATGGGCAAACAAGGAGGATAATTGAGCGCACCTTTGGCCTCCTGAAGGCCAGATTCCAGTGCCTCCATCTGACAGGTGGATCCCTGTACTACTCACCCAAGAAGGTGTGCCAGACAATCGTTGCATGTTGCATGTTGCACAACCTGGCCTTGAGACCCCAGGTGCCTTTTCTGCAGGAGGATGAGCCTGGAGATGGTCGTGTGGAAGAGGTAGAGCCTGTAGACAGTGATGAAGAGGAGGCAGAGGAAGAAGATGTGGACAACAGAAATACTATAATTCAACAGTACTTCCAGCGACACACAGGTAAGACACTGTAACTTCACCTTCCATTGCAGGTTTGTGTGGGACACTGCACATGGCAGCCTGATTTCCATATTTCTATGGCCACTTACTGTACCCTTTGGCATCTCTATTTCAGATATCTGTGCCCAACTCTGGCTCCTGGTGTGTTTACTCCTGCCCACTACAGGTCATACCTATGTAAATATTACTGTACATTTGGATTGTAATGTTCAGCTCTTTGAACTAATATATTTCAATCAATTGAAAGACTCCATACTTGTATTAGTTCCAAGGGTGTTTATTTCTGTGATAATAAGTGTAGGGGGTATTGCAATGGGCTGGGTTGATGGTGGAGAAATGTCCAGGATAGAGTCCAGTCTATTGGTATCACAGATGCATTGTCCAAGGGGGCATAGGAAGTAGAGCAATGTCAGTTCAAGGTGGACAGGGTGACAGAGTGGGACACAAGGGTGACATTCAGGGGAGTCTTATTTCCTGGCGGGGGTCTTGGCAATGTTCTGTGGCTTCTGCCTGGATCGCAGGGACCCTTTGCGTGGTGGTTCTCCTTCTGCAGGGGGAGGAGTGCTGGTGGCCTGTTGTTCCTGTGGCGGGGCCTCCTGTCCACTAGTGTTGGCGGAGGTGGAGGGCTGTTCATCGGTGTGGCTAGTTCAGGGGCCCGTTGGTGTTCCACTGCCTCCCTCATGGTGTTGGCCATATCTGCCAGCACCCCTGCAATGGTGACCAGGGTGGTGTGGATGTCTCTCAGGTCCTCCCTGATCCCCAGGTACTGTCCTGCAGCCGCTAGGTCTCCTGCAGCTTGGCCAGTATCTGGCCCATCGTGTCCTGGGAATGGTGGTATGCTTCCAGGGTGTTGGTGAGTGCCTCGTGGAGAGTGGGTTCCCTTGGCCTGTCCTCCCCCACTGTCGCACAGCCGTCCTCCCAGCTTCCCAGTTGTCCTGTGCCTCTGTCCCCTGAACCATGTGCCCACTGCCACTGATCCCAGGTCCCTGATCGTCCTGTGTTTGTGGGGTTGCCTGGGGTCCCTGTAGTGGTGGACACACTGCTGATTGATGTGCCCTGGGGACAGAGGTATGGGCCCGCTGGGTGGGTGCTGTGGTGGTGTTTCCAGAGGGGGGAGGCTCTGTGGTGGTTTGGGACTGTGCCTGGGTCACCGACTGTCCAGAGGTCCCTGATGGGCCAGGTTGGTCATCCTGATCCAGGTGTGCAGAGCTGCTGTTGTCACTGTGGGTCTCTTCTGGAAGGGGCTGGATGTGGCTGGCACCTCCTCTCCGGTGATGTTGTGTGGGGGTCCTATGGGGATGTAAATGCAGTGTTATTGTTTCTGCATATGACATCTTGTGCATGGGTATGTTTCCCTCTATGGTTTTAATTAGCAAGGCAGCTTTGGCTTGTGTGATTTCTGATTTGGTTGGCTAAATGATTGTCAGTAGTGTGCATGCTGTGGGGATGGGTGTACATGCAGGTCTGTGATGGGGGTCCATGCATTGGTATAGCATGCAGGTCTTGGTATTGGGATGGGTGGGTTGTGATGGTGCGGTGTATGTGAGGTGGTGGAGTGATGGGGTGAGGGTAGGAATTTGTGATGGCATGCAGGTAGGGGGGGATAAAGTAGTAAAGATTTGACTTACCAGAGTCCAGTCCTCCTGCTACTCCTGCCAGGCCCTCAGGATGCATGATCATCAAGACTTGTTCCTCCCATGTTGTTAGTTGTGGGGTAGGAGGTGGGGGTTCACCGCCAATCCTCTGTACAGCTATCTCGTATCTTGCAATCATGAACCCACCTACCCCCGTAGGTCATTCCACTTCTTCCTGATGTCATCCCTTGTTCTGGGTTGCTGTCCCACGGCGTTGACCCTGTCCACGACTCTCCGCCATAGCTCCATCTTCCTAGTAATGGATGTCTGTTGCACCTGTGATCCTAATAGCTGTGGCTCTACCCGGATGATTTCCTCCACCATGACCCTTAGCTCCTCCTCTGAGAACCTGGGGTGTCTTTATGGTGCCATGGATGTAGCGTGAGTGGTGTGTGTGAGGGTGTGTGTAATGATGTGTTGGGGTGTGTGCTGTGAGGTGCGTGGATGGTGTATGGGTGATGGTGTTTTGTGGCTCTGATTCAGTGGGTGCTCCTGGCTTGTCTCTCTCTCTCTCAGTTGTCAAATTCTTGGGTCGTAAAGTGTTGTGGGTAGTGTGGGTGTGTGTTTTATATTAGTGGGGGTGTGTGGGTGTGGTGTGTGTATGTATGTCAGGTGTGTGTAGTTTGAATTGTCCAATGTGGTGGTGTTTTATATGTGTGTGTGTACTATGTGCTTGGCGGTCTGTACCGCCAATGGTTTACCGTGGTTGAATGTCCGCTGTGGTGATTCGTGGGTCATGATGCTGTGGGTGTATTTCTGTTGAAGTAATGGTGTGGGTTATGGTACTGCCAGTTTATCACTGACCTTTGGGCTGGCGGACTTATGTGTGTGTCTATATGGTGGTGGATTTCTATGTGTGGGTCATAATACGTGTAGCGGTATACCGCCGCGGTATGTTGGCGGCAGTCAGCATGGTGGTAAGCAGCACTTACCGCCAATGTCATAATGAGGGCCAATATGTTTGAGAAAAGGCCTCATTGGGTTTCCACAAACAAAGAGTAAGCCAATAGGTGGCTAGAGCACTTGTGATGTGGTTATGAGTGTGCTGTAAATCGTCCCCTTATTTCTCTCATGCTCCATGTTACCCATAGAGGGAGCAGCAGTAATAAGGTGTGGTAGGGGGCTATCTGTTAGATTTTTTTGAACAATAGTTTGCTCCAGCAATGATTCACTCAGGTTTTGCCTAGAGTTTCACACTTAAGGCCATATTTGCCAAAGATTCACACAATGTAAAGCAGCAAGTTACCTTGCTGCGCTGCATGAAAGGGAAAGGGCAGGAATGCAGGATATTTACCAGAATGCAGCGCATGTGGAAAGAGGAAAAAACAAGGAGAAACAAACATATTTCTCCTTGTTGCACCTCCTCTACATAGGCATAGAATTTTGACGCATTTCCAGGTCTACAACTTATGGTAAATCAGGGAATGTGCCAAAATATATGGGTGGATGCATGGGAACACCTACGGCCCACTCATGTAACTCCTCCCTGGGGCACAGTAATGCAAGGCAGTGATTTGCACTGCCTTAAGTTACTCCAGATTTATCAAGTTATGCATGGCCACGGAAGGTGGCCTTCCATGGTTTGATAAATCTCTCTTAGGTTTTAGGTCACTCTTGAACCCCTTTGCGTGGCACAAGGGGGATACAAAACCCTAATAAATCTGGCCCTGTGATTTCATCTGTCTTCAACAGCTGTAGTCTTTGGGTGAAACAGGAAAATGTACAATCCTGCTGTGCCCAGTAGTACCTGCTACCAGACCCATCAGCATTACAGATGGCACTCCAAGTGAGGCCTTCGAAGTCTTGGAATGGCAAGTGTATCTTCAATTTGTTCTCCGATGATTTAATAAATAGGAGCCCGCTTCCAATATGTCAGGCTTGGTATCTTGCAGCGGATTCATGGCTGGCAGAGCATGCCTTCAATGGCATCCAGAATGCACATCTCAGTCAGAGTAGAATATATCCTAGCTCTACGGCACATATTGGATGATTAGCATTATCTAAAGCTAGAAGACTATGTTTGTCAATTGCAGATTGTGGCTTTGAAGAGTAGCTAATCACTACAGGGACCATTTTCCATTACCTATCCCTCTAAGTAATCAATTACCTCAAACATTTATGCAAAGTGACATAATTCAGTGCCTTAAACCACATACAATTTCCTCAGCATGAAATATTTTTCCTCCAATTGCAGCAATATTCAGCTGTCTATCAGAGCAGATGACGAGTGTTGACCTCAGTAGCCATACAGATTTCTGGAGCTGCATGGTGTGATTCCCATACTTGCTAGCATCGCCTATAAGCATTTGTAGGGCTAAATGCACAATCTGGCAAACAATCAGGGACAGTAGACTTTATTGCTTGTAATGTTTCATGTTGCATGGGCCCTCCCAGTCTTTCTGTTGCAGGCTATGGGATTCATCAACATCTCTAGGGCTTTAGGCACCTCAAAAATCTTTAAAGAGGTGGGGACTCTATGGTCTCTCTGGTGTACGGATACAAATACTGATCCTTTTTCAGCAAAAGTCATGTACATTGTCAAATCAAATGGAATGGAAAGGTAAATGAAATATAATATTGCCTTGAAACTCACTGTTTTGATATTTCATTTGAGCATAGGTTTTTTTAACAGAAGCCCATTGGGCTTTACTCGCCTACATAACTACATAATCTCTAATTCCAGAGTACTCTTCTTTGTTGCATGTTAATTTAGTTTTCCAAACCATAATAGTCAGCTGCCACTCAAAGCCTTGACAACTGAACTTACTGCTCTGTTGTTTTTGATTCCTTTCAAAAGAGTCTTGGAATTAAGGGCCCTAGACATAAAGTCAAAATGTTTCTCCTCAGAGAATTTCTTTCCAACATTTCTAGATCAGCAACATCTAAGCCCTTCCCAAAACAAGCAGCATAGTCAGTTATCTTGGAAAACAACATGGTTCAATGTCCCCCCTCACTTTAACTTTCAGACTTTAAGGGGCTAAGTAAATTTCATGTGGTCATACAAATTCCTCTGGAGCTCAATCTCCAAAGAAAGAAATGAAATCCAAAGCATTTTGTGATGGACTACAGTCACAGGGCATTTTTCCCAAATCTTTCAGAGGTTTATTTCACAATACAACAAAGCATTTGGACAGTTTCTGTAATGTCTATAATAGTAAAACAAATAACAACCCCCCACCCTCTTACCCATTTAAGCAGGAGTAAAATAAATCCCAGTAAGCGGTAACATTGTGAAAATAGAAGTAGACAAACAGAGAGGAGGGAATAGTTGTAGGGTGCTTCAGAGAAGGGGGAGGACATGAAAGGAATGGAAGGGGGAGAGTGGACAAAGGTAGAATGCTAAGCACCTTAGTTTCTGGGTTTAGGCTATTCCTCTAGGAGTGTTTAAAAAGTTGTAGCTCCCTGAGTCGCAATGGTGTGAGGCTTTTGTATTCGCACTGCTACATGTATTCTATAAGGGGTTGCCAATGCTGGGTAAGTTTCTTGTCTGTGTTAGCTGGACTGCATTATATGTGCCAAGGCAAGGACCTGCCACATCATAAAGAACCATAAAGAGCTAGGAGCTGGGTGGGTCCTTTTTCGTCCAGTAAAGCACAATCAGTTCCTTGTCAACTCAAATCATACAGTGTGTAAGCACCCACTCTGAGCTCATTATGCCCTCTACCTCGATCAATCTCATCCATAAGAGAATAGTGGCAGGATCAGCTGGGATAGGGTAGCCTAGAGTTTTCTTGACATGTCTCAGGATCTCCTTCCAGAGTGTTTAGATAACCTTCCTCATGTTGATGCAAGTGTCCAGCTCTTAGTTGCATTGCCAACAGAGAGGAAAGACAGTGGGGTACATGCAGCGTAGCCTACTTGGGGTGAAGTGCTACTGGTAAATGAATTTGGATGCTGATTCCCTCTGTGGGATCCTTCAGAGGGATATCTCCATATGACATTCCAGTCCTTTGGGGATATGTCTTTCCGCAAGTCTGCTGCCCATCTTGGGGTATCCTGAATAGAACAGTACTTTTTGGAGTTCAGTCCCCTTGGTCCCTCAAATGACCTCACCAATTTGTAAAAGTGGGTGAGTGAGAGGGGGCTGCCATGAGATTGGTTGGGTATAGTGTCTGAGCTGGTAGTACTGAAGCTATGTTTTCTATGAAATGTGAAAGTTTTGTTTTCATTGCTCAAACAATCTAATGTCCTTTCGAGGATAGCTTACACAGGGTTCACAGTCTCCCCTTTCCCATTCCGGAAAAACTGTGGGGTGCAGGGTAGGCGTAAATTCCGGATTGCAGTGCATCCGTAAAGCAATCGATAATTCAAGAGAATGAGCACTGAGAACATTTTATTCCAAACTGGTGCTGCATGCTTCTTTGCAAGTTGTCAATTTACTTTGAAGGAACACAACATTACCTTTCAGAGCTGCTTTAAGATGCTAGTTTTTCCAGTGTTAGAGGAGGAATTCTTGATTTTATTAATGTCATAGAGGCAAGTATTATCCCCCCACTATATCTATAATATAACTTCAAAAAATAAATTTAATATAGCCACCTGGAAAATCTGTTTCTTAAAGTGTGGGTAAATAATAATTTTCTCTTTCAGCTCCCCTCTGTCCAATATTCTAAAAACCCAGAAGATAGTGAATCAGGAAGATTATTGTTCACTGTCCTTCCTCAGGATGTGTTAATTGATGAGGTTTTTACCATCTCTTTATACTGATGGAGTCTGGGGGCATATATTTCCATCTGGGGTCTGATCAATCTTTTCTTCTCTTGTCCCAGGGGTGAGGTGATAATTTTACCAAATCATTCAAAACAATTAAAGTAAAACTCAATAGTCACACAATAAACCTCAGAGTCCAAATTAAAGTTTCAAAGGGCTTTATTTCAGACTCAGAGCCAAAGTTACATAGGTGAGTTTCAAAACCACACTATAGATATACAAAATCACCAGTGGAGAATTCAGACATTGCACATAATTAAAACAATTTTTTTTATGAAAGACCAAGATTTCAATAGCAGCAATGCAGAAAATCAGAAAAAGTACATGGTGTCCAGATTCTAAAATTAAGATCTCCTACATAACCATTGAATCTAGCTTCTAAATTATTATAATACTAATGGAATATCTGAGAAAGATTAGCAAACAGAACTTCAGTAGAAGATTCTGTTTAAGAGAGTTTTGTGGTGTATAGCCACAATAAAAATATATGTGGTCTGTATCTCAAAAAGGTCCACTCTGAGCAAAGGGCAGAGAAAGCCTGAATCGCTCACCAACTAAACCAAACTAAAATCTTAATTTTTCCAGGTGTGATGACATCATGAAAAAAGCTCTCATTCAAAAAAACAAAACTGCAAGTCTATTCTAAATAACAACTCTATGTTCCAAAGTCATCAACGCCGACCTTGAAACACCCTTGCATTCAGGAATCTCTAAGCTATGGCTGCCAGGATACTCCTTTCATCCGGTAGCCTACCTCTCGGACCCTCTTATCTCTTGTGAACAATGAACTCCTTATTTACTTCAGCTTTGGAAAAACAAGCTTTAAAATTGAAGATTAGAACATACAAAAAAGAATGTGGCCTTCATTCGGACAAACTAAAATGAACTCAAATATACTTTTAGTTCAAATATTTTTTAAATGTCAAAACTTGTTCAATATAAAATGATTTGAAGGAGTAACATTTCTGAAATACTATAACATTGACATTCCTGCAAACGAGTATTTAAGTGACTTACGTAAATGTTGACTTTCACTGCGCTCTTTCACTAATATATTTCAGTGCACCAAATTTAACAATTTGTTTTACATGTTACAAAAAGAAAAATAACCACCTCTTCTTCTCACGATTTAGGAAGCATATTGGTGCAGCCAGGTTATGTTCCTTCAACTCTCCATCTGATGACGTATAATGTCATCACAAAACAACTTAATTTTTTAATGAGACTCTCTAAAACCTAGCAGTTCTGAGCAGCTTTCATCTGGATTCTTCCAAACGCTTCATGTCATCGTGATAGTTACACTGACTATCTTCCAACTCAACCTCTACTCTCCTTATTTTTCTGCCTTGCTGAGTCCTCATTAATTGGAAAATTTTGTATCTAACGAACAAGACTATTATGGAAATAATCAGCATGGTCTCAACATGAACCCTACAATTCCACTTCCCAAATTTAAAAAACATCTACCCATACCAGAAAACCCAGTTCCAATTGCTTCCCATGCACCAGTTGCTCCCAACTCTTTCAAATCCTTTGTCAACCTTGAAATATTCCGGATATACTTCGGCAAATCCTTACTTTTATCTGAAGTAAAGGTACAACACTACAAGCTTCTGAAAGACTCGGTCCTCTTTTGCTAGCAACATATCTAATGCAAGTTTTATAAAAACCATTGATCCGATCGCTATCATCTCAGAGTTTTTTTACCAATAACACTCCAGCAGTACTATTGGCTGGTTTATCCACTATAGTAGACAGCCTTCTCACCTTGAAATAATTCAAAATCACTTTTACAGATGGGATTAAATCGCCAAACCACTTAAAGCTACCACTAATCCTGCACTCACACCTCACTTAGATCTAGAAACTTGTGTACAAACAGAATAATCAAAATGCTCCACATGATAAATTCTGGGTAAAACAATCCCTAAGTAACACATTCCATACCATCCTTTTGGCAAGCTAAAATAAGCACAATTTCCACAAACAAAATAAACTTCAGGGATAACAGCAGTCTCTCCATCTAAATATAACTTATAGTTCCTTCGGACTTCATAAGTGTGTTCACATTCACTCTCTCCCACAAACACATCAATCTCAGATTTTCCATCCAGATGCACAATCTTCCTTTGTGTTCCCAATCTAGAGTTAAGGCAGCTAAGTTACTCGCTAAGGGATTTTTTATTTATGTCTTTGTCCACTTATTTAGACTCCGGAAACGTTCATCAAACTGTGAGTCAACTTTCAACCCTCTTCTTCTGTCCTCAACTGAATTCAGGAATTTCTTCTACACATCTGATAATGCACAAGTTAAATTGTGTTGATGTGCACAAACTGTGTCTAGACTTAAAACAGGTTTGAAAAATCTTGCAACTATTTTTATTTCCATAGGAGCTGGACATCTGCTGAAATGGTCAATAATAGGGATCTCTGAAAGAACTAACTCATAGTTTAAAAAAGTATTAGTGATAATGTTCTGTCCCATAAAACAGACTCAACAAAAGACTACTAGAAATCCCATAATTCATGGGAATATGATGATAGGTAATGCCTTCTGAAACAGGAGCAACAATTGAGTGCATGCATAGCAATCCCTCACTTTCATTGTCTCTACATATCCACATAAAAAGCAGACAATAGATTTGCAGAATGAATTCCCCTAGATGCATCTAAGTGTAATGCTTTCTCATCTAACTTACTACTTTTCTTAGGATTTATAATTGGGTGGGTCACTAGAAGATATCTTTGCTCCTATAGAGCTAGTAGGGGACAACATCCTACTACTAGAATTATGAGTATTACAAAGGAAATGAGCAATAATGCACCTTCTAGGTATTTTAATCTATTTCTCTTGTTTAGCTCTCCATTATGTCTTTAGAATCAGATCTATTGTTAAGCAAATATGGCAGCAGCAAAATATTTCTTTGTTGCTCTCACCAATGCAAGCAACAAAAGAAAGTTCAAAAGTTATTTCATTGACAGTATAAAATCTTTGTTAGACTTCCCTGGCTCTTCTCCATGTTCTTCTAAATGACAACCCTCTTTCTTCTACTGGGGCTGAAGATATTTTCCAAACTCTCAGTCTCATTAATGTAAATGTCTCTAATATGCATGCAAACTAAACTCATAGATGACAATGAAAGTTCAAGGTATAGTTCAATCATAATGTTCAGTTCATGGAGGTTCGGCTGAACCTGCATGTTGACTCCAATACTTCCAGAGTTCTTGATCTGTGTCATTTGCAAAGTAGGTCTACTCAGGTGAAGAATACCTACGACTAGGCACTCTTGTTCTTTTTGACTTTCTCAATGCCACACCTTCATCTTCACTTTCACTCAGATCAGAGCTCTCAGTTTCCTCAGCAATCAGCGGTGACATATGCTCTTTAGGAAGACCCACTTTTCCTCGTTCTTGTCTTCTGGACCAATGGTCTCCAGCTTCCACTCACTTTCTTCCAGTACTCGTTGCTTCCCCCGCATCTGATTCTGAATCTGACTAGCTCACCACAGAACAGTACTCTACTGTTTTAGCTTCAGAGTCAGTCATGACTTGCTCAAGATCCTCTTCAACTTCATTGAGTGCTACTTCTGGCTCTGCTTGAGCCCCGACAGCTTGGCTGACCTGTTCCAGTTGTCTTTCTCACAACACTGTTTTCTCTTGGACAGGCGCTATCATATCAAGGGAGTAAGCAGTCATGGTCACTAGGATCACTTGGTAAGGTCCACACCATACACCTTTTTGGATGTGTTTCTTCATCAACATCCAGTCGTCGGTACTAAGGTTGTGACAATGTTCCTGTAGTGGCGAAGCTGTAGTCAATCCGACTCGATGAAACACTAATGTACTGCATCAGCTAGTCCTTTGCAATAGTCTAGGACCATACAATCTGCTGTATTCACAAGTGCATTCACAGGAATCACTGGCAGTCTCGTTGCCCTCCCCATCAGGATTTCGTGGGGGTACAGTTCAGTCTTTTGATCACGTACACTCTGAAGGCTCATCAACACAAGGGGCAAAGCATCAGGCCATGTCAAGGAGGTTGAAGCTTACACCATTGCTAATCATGATGCTAATCATGATTTCAGCATGTCATTCACTTTCTCAACAATACCCGAAGCCTCAGGTCTATAACTGCAGTGCAATCTCTGCTCCATTTGCAATGCTGCACACAATAATTTCACAACCTCATTGTTTAAATGAGTTCCTTGGTCTGATTCTAAAAAGGATGGGAGGCCAAACCTAGGTATGAGCTCCCTCAGCAGCAGTTTGGCTAGAGTAAGACTATCATTTCACTTAGTTGGGTATGCCTCAACCCAATGGGGAAAGATACAAACAATAACCAAATAATACCTCAATCAGTTGCACACTGGCATCTAAATGAAATCCATCCCCCTGACCTTCCTATGTGGCTCAATGTAACTGCAGTTCTCTTTCCAACATTGTTCTGTTGACACACAACACATCAGTGACACAACGCTTCAGCCATCAATCTGAATTCAGGATTTAACCAAGTCTGTCTGAACCACCTCGTCATAGCTAGTCTGTCAGAACAATCTCACCATGGCATCCCTAACAACATGAGCAGGACCATGAAAATGTCCAGTTATAGGAGGCAACATGCTATTTATTTTTATGTATTTATTTGGCAAAACTGGTCTTCCATTTATTGAAACCCAAATATCATCATCTCTTTTGGGTCAACCTCCCCTGACCCAACCTTGCTGTTCCTCTTCAGACACTTCCTCTTGGAGCCTCTTTGAATGATCCTGTCATGTAGGCTCTCATTACCATGGCGGTTGGTGTTAAAGCGGCGGTAAGACCGGCAACAGGCCGGCGGTAAAAAAATTGCAATTACGACCGTGGCGGAAACCGCCAACATAGACAGCCACTTTAACACTACAACCGCCACGGCGGTACAAACAAACAGCGCAGCGGTCACCGCCAACAGACAGGCGGGAGACAATGTACCGCCCACACTATTATGACAGGCCAATCCGCCACCTTTTCCGGGGCGGATTCACCGTGGATAAAACCACGGCGGAAACAGGAATCCCAAAGGAAAAACGCTCACCTCTACATACCCCACGAGGAACGAGGATGCCATGGATCCGGAACTCCAAATTCTCCCTGTAATAGTCTTCCTGCATCTCTACCAGGAGCACGAACGCCGGCGGCGAAGACCACGGTGAGTACTGCACCTACGACACAGGGGAGGGGAGAGGGAAAAAACAGGGACATACACACGCAACACCCCCACCCTCACCCACTACAACACACACACTAATGCAAATCAATACATCACAGTTACACCCCCCAAACAAACCCCCCGGAAGAATGCAAAGACAATAGAAAATGAGTGTAACCATTGTAATATATTAAAAGCAAGTAGGCAGCAATATATATATACACCATGTACAAAATATATACCAAGCATAGTAGTCCAGGTAGTGCTCTAAGAAAGTCCGTGGAACACTGGGACCACACGGTATGCGCGAGGCCCACACAAGATCCCCGACCATGACGGAGAGAACACTGCAGGGGCATCAGAGAGCAACTAAACAGGCACCTCAGGGGGAGGGAAAGGGGGGGCACCTCAGCCGCTTGAGTGCACAACGCCAAATCCATGAGGGGGCCACATGCCCACTGTTCCATCCTGGGGAGTCAAAGCCACAGTCTCTCAAGTCTCTACAGTGGGTGGGTTGCCCACTGTTCAATCCTGGGGAGTGCAAAGCCACAGTCTCTCAAGTCACTACAGTGGGTGGGTTGCCCACTGTTCCATCCTGGGGAGTGCAAAGCCACAGTCTCACAAGTCTCTACAGTGGGTGGTTTGCCCACTGTTCAATCCTGGGGAGTGCAAAGCCACAGTCTCTCAAGTCTCTACAGTGGGTGGTATGCCCACTGTTCCATCCTGGGGAGTGCAAAGCCACAGTCTCTCAAGTCTCTACAGTGGGTGGGTTGCCCACTGTTCAATCCTGGGGAGTGCAAAGCCACAGTCTCTCAAGTGGATGACAGTCTCCACTGGTTCTGGAGGGGGCATGGTGCCCAGAGTGCTTCATCCTACTAAGGACAGAGGTAGTGGATGACAGTCTCCACTGGTTCTGGAGGGGGCATGGTGCCCAGAGTGCTTCATTCTGCCTGTGACAGACTCAGTAGCGTCAGTGCCCTTGGCGCTAATTGGTTAGCGTTGCTTGAGACAGCTGTTCCCTGTTCAGCAGTGTTTGAGATGGCGGTGCCCTGTTCAGCGGTGCTTGAGGCGGCGGTGCCCTGTGCAGCGGTGCTTGAGATGGCGGTGCCCTGTGCAGCGGTGCTTGAGACGGCGGTGGCCTGTTCAGCGGTGCTTGAGACGGCGGTGCCCTGTTCAGCGGTGCTTGAGATGGCGGTGCCCTGTGGAGCGGTGCTTGAGACGGCGGTGCCCTGTTCAGCGGTGCTTGAGGTGGCGATGCCCTGTGCAGCAGTGCTTGAGATGGCGGTGCCCTGTTCAGCGGTGTTTGAGACGGCGGTGCCCTGTTCAGCGGTGCTTGAGAAGGCGGTGCCCTGTGCAGCGGTGCTTGAGATGGCGGTGCCCTGTTGAGCGGTGTTTGAGACGGCGGTGCCCTGTTCAGCGGTGCTTGAGATGGCGGTGCCCTGTGCAGCGGTGCTTGAGACGGCGGTGCCCTGTTCAGCGGTGCTTGAGACTGCGGTGCCCTGTGCAGCGGTGCTTGAGATGGCGGTGCCCTGTTCAGCGGTGCTTGAGATGGCAGTGCCCTGTGCAGGGTGCTTGAGATGGCGGTGCCGTATTCAGTGGTGCTTGAGACGGCGGTGCCCTGTGCAGCGGTGCTTGAGATGGCGGTGCCCTGTTCAGCGGTGCATGAGATGGCGGTGCCCTGTGCAGCGGTGCTTGAGATGGCGGTGCCCTGTTCAGCGGTGCTTGAGGCAGCAGTCTCCATTGCAGGGACTCAGCTGCTGGCGGTCCTTCATGGCCCAACGGGGCTTTTGCTGGCGGTCCTTCATGGCCCAGCGGGGCTTGTGCTTGTGCTGGCAGTCCTTCATGGCCCAGCAGGGCTTTTGCTGGCGGTCCTTCATGGCCCAGCGGGGCTTGTGCTGGCGGTCCTTCATGGCCCAGCGGGGCTTTTGCTAGCGGTCCTTCATGGCCCAGCGGGTCTTTTGCTGGGGTCCTTCATGGCCCAGCGGGGCTTGTGCCGGCGGTCCTTCATGGCCCAGCGGGGCTTTTGGTGGCGGTCCTTCATGGCCCAGCGGGGCTTGTGCTGGCGGTTCTTCATGGCCCAGCGGGGCTTGTGCTGGCGGTGGCCTCCTGGGCAGCTGGGCTTGTGCTGGCGGGCCACTCCTGGGCAGCTGGGCTTGTGCTGGCGGGCCACTCCTGGGCAGCTGGGCTTGTGCTGGCGGTCCTGTCCTGGGCAGCTGGGCTTGTGCTGGCGGGCCTGTCCTGGGCAGCTGGGCTTGTGCTGACGGTCCTGTCCTGGGCAGCTGGGCTTGTGCTGGCGGGCCTGTCCTGGGCAGCTGGGCTTGTGCTGGCGGTCCTGTCCTGGGCAGCTGGGCTTGTGCTGGCAGTCCTGTCCTAGGCAGCTGGGCTTGTGCTGGCGGTCCTGTCCTGGGTAGCTGGGCTTGTGCTGGAGGTGGCCTCCTGGGCAGCGGGGATGATGGCGGTCTTCTCCGCTGTGCTGCGCTTCCCAGACTTGCCGGGTTTCTTGTGGCCCTTCCCCACCTTGGAAGGTGTCACAGCTGACTCCACACTCCCACAGGGACCCCTGGGAGAAGCTTTGGTGGCTGGAGTCTTCCCCCTCTCCCTCCGGGCACTGGCCAACTTCTGATGCTTCACAGGTGGGGGACTGTCTGTGCTGTGGCTCCGTGCCACACTGGCTGCCCTGGTGGCCGATGCACTCCAGATTCCGGTGACTACAGGCACCACTGGTCCCGGAGATGTTGTGGCTGAGGTGCTAGTTCGGGACCTATGAGACGGACAGGGTGGGGGAGGTGTGGGAAAGAGTTCAAGGTTGGACAGGAAAAGTTTTTGGGACACACTAGGACAGGTAGCTGGAGGGGGTTTGGGAGTGGAGGAAGAGGTGGTGGTTGTAGGAGGTGTACGTTTGGTGACTTTGGTGAAGGTGCATGTGCTGGAGGCTGTCGTGAGGTGGATGGCTGTTGGGTGGCTGTGTGCCTGCGTTTGTGTATCTTGGGAGGGGGCGTCACAGACACACTGGGAGAGGACATAGGGGACGTGTGAATGGTAGTGGGGGTGGTGACTGCACATGAGCGGGGTGTGGTGGTGGGTGTGCTGGACAGGGGCGTAGTGGCTGTAGAGGTAGTGCATGCAGGTGTGAGTGTAGACGAGACTGGGAGGGAGGAGGGGGATGAGGAGGTGGGGGACACAGTAGAGGCAGTGGATGTTGGTGTGTCTGCATGTGTGTGATGCTTGCATGAGTGCCTGTGGGATGTGTGGTACTTATGTTTGCCTGAGCTTCCCTTGTGTATTGACGTGTGTGCATGCTGGTCTGTAGGTGTGCTTGGGATAGGCTGAGGTACATGGGATTGGGTCAGGGTGGAGGAAGTTGGAGGGGGGAGGCTAGACACAGGGAAAATGGCTGCCATCAGTGCTGAGGCCAGAGTCTGAAAAGCTCGCTGAAGGGCAGCCTGACCAGAATGAATGCACTCCAGGAATGCAGTTGTTTGTTGCAACTGCCTTTCTACACCCTCAATGGCATTCAAAATGGTAGACTGCCCAACAGTGAGGGACCTGAGGAGGTCAATGGCCTCCTCACTGAGGGCAGCAGGGGTGACTGGGACAGGGCCTGAGGTGCCTGGGGCGAAGGTGATGCCCACCCTCACGGGTGAGCGGGCATGGGGCGAAGGCTGAGGGGCTGCTGGGAGGGCGGTGCTGGAAGGGGGGGTGGCGGCAGTACCTGTAGATGGGGGTGGCACAGATGTTGCCGCCACCACAAGGGAGCTCTCATCAGAGGACAAGTCCGTGTCACTGGTGTCAGCTCCTGTCCCTGCCGTGGAGTTCCCCTCACACTCCATCCCACTGGTGAGGTCCGATTCCGTAGTGTGGCCCTCCATGGCCATGTGGGATGCAGCCCCCTGGTGCTCCAGTGCCACTGCTCCTCCGCCTGATGATGCTAATGCACACAAGAACAGGGAGACCACAAAAAGGGGGGGACGACATGTTGAGTGCATGCATTACCGCTACCATTGGTGGACACAACAGACACAGAAGCCCCCTGCACTACGGCGCGCTCTTGGGCTCCACTGTTCAATTCCTGGAAAATGGCCTACAAGGCTATGGACGCCATCTGCACACATGGATGACACAGGAGCATGACTAGGTGTAGTTGTTACTCTACAGAGGTGGGGTGGGGTGCCACATGGCCTGCCTTACAGAGGGGCCTTGCCTACGGAACTCGCCCTGGCCTAGGGAAACACACAGCCCACCTCCCCCACCCAGACACCTCCACTGCGCGCATAGTCAGCAGAATGAGAGTGTACTCACCCCCTTGTGGCTGCTGTGATGCCCTCAAGCGCCCATCCAACTCCGGGTAGGCCACCGCCAGGATCCTGAACATCAGGGGGGTCATGGTGCGACGGGCACCCCTCCCACGTTGGGAGGCCATCCCCAGCTGAGCCTCCGCTGTCTTCTTGCTCCAGCGGCAAATGTCCTCCCATCTTATCCGGCAGTGGGTGCTCCGTCTGTGGTAGACCCCCAGGGTCCGGACGTCCTTGGCGATGGCACGCCAAATATCTTTTTTCTGGTGGGCGCTGACCTACATGAAATGTACAGGGGAAAAAGAGAAGTTATTACCAACTGCACCGTCAAACTGATTGGCCCCCATCCCTACCCTTGCCATGTGGCACATGCATTCACCGTCTTTCATGCACGCAGCACTGTCCCCCCTTCCTTCTTACATCCAGCCTTCTCCACACAGGCATAGCCCATACAACATGCTCCCTGTGTACTTACCTGTTTGTCTGGAGGACTGTAGAGTAGCGCATACTGGGGGAGGACCCCATCCACGAGTTTCTCCAACTCCTCCGATGTGAAGGCAGGGGCCCTTTCCCCAGACACTCGAGCCACTGTCTCTTCCAGACCGAGGTCACAGCAGCACTTGCAGTGTAGGTCCTCTCCTGTCGAAGATCAGGTATCGAGTGATTGAACAGATAGAAAATGGCAGTCACGTCTGCGGCAGTGCGTACCGTCACTGCCGGCGTACAGCGTCATTGGCTCCTGGGACCCATGGGGTCCAATGTTAACCAATGCAGCATTGCGCCGCGGTCTTCGACCGCCTACTGCGACTGTGTACAACGCCAGCGCAGTTACCTCACATCCCATTGTCCCACTTTAGAGGTCAGGCAGCCGCCATTTCAGGGGCCCACATGGCTTCATTTTCAACTGCGTCACACATACCTAGGCCTAGACTTAACACACATACAGGCCACCGTTTGTGTATGAATGGTGTTCTGTGTAAACTGTGGGTACGTACCTCTGAGTTGTTTGACTCTGTGCTCGCTGTTGTCCTTCATAGGCACCGTCTGCTGGGACATGTGAGGAGATGGCGGCATCCTCCGGTGTACCGACCGTTGGTGGACCTGTCAACAATGGAGGAGTGACATGTGATTATCACATACAGGCCTGACCGTGCCACAATCCAGGAACTGTGTACACAGTTGGAGCCAGACCTGATGTCAGCAATCCGCCATCCCACAGGAATCCCCCCTCAAGTGCAGGTGCTGTCAGTGCTCTATTTCCTTGCAAGTGGGTCTTTTCAAACAACAGTGGCCATAGCATCAGGGATGTCCCAGCCTATGTTTTCCAACGTATTGTCCAGAGTGTTGTCTGCCCTTCTGAAACACATGCGGAGCTACATCGTTTTTCCTCAGGTGGAGGATTTGCCTTCAGTGAAAGGTGATTTCTATGCCCTGGGACACATCCCCAACATCATAGGTGTCATTGATGGGACCCATGTGGCCTTGGTCCCCCCCCACAGGAGTGAACAGGTGTACAGAAACCGGAAGAGTTATCATTCGATGAATGTATAGATGGTATGTTTGGCAGACCAGTACATCTCCCATATGAATGCCATGTTCCCTGGCTCAGTGCATGACGCCTACATCCTGCGGAATAGCAGCATCCCTTATGTGATGGGGCAACTCCAGAAGCACCGGGTGTGGCTATTAGGTGAGCACCTGGAAGCAAGACAGTGGGAATGGTTGTCTGGGTCTGGGGATATCCCTCCAGGTTAGTGCGTGTCTAACAGTTGTCCCTCGCCATTTGCAGGTGACTCTGGTTACCCCAACCTGTCATGGCTACTGACCCCAGTGCGGAATCCCAGGACAAGGGCAGAGGAACTCTACAATGAGGCCCATGGGTGAACTAGGAGGGTGATTGAGCGGACCTTCGGCCTCCTAAAGGCCAGCTTCCGGTGCCTCCATATGACAGGTGGATCCCTATTCTACTTACCAAAGAAGGTGTGCCGGATCATCATGGCCTGCTGTATGCTTCACAACTTGGCTTTGCGATGACAGGTGCCTTTTCTGCAGGAGGATGGTCCAGATGGCAGTGTTGTGGCAGCTGTGGAGCCTGTGGACAGTGAAGACGATGAAGCAGAGGAAGAAGGCATGAACAACAGGGACTCAGTGATCCATCAATATTTCCAGTGAGACACAGGTAAGAGTACAGACCTGCCTACTACATGTACTTTAACACTACTACCTCTCTACTGTCTGTCGTTTTCACCCAGTGTATGGTCACTGAGTTGTCACTTTCCCTTACGATTTCACAGATGTGGGTCCCACTGTGTGACATCTGCTTAGATTCCTCATGGACTAGAGCTGTGTGACATAGGTATGTTGACATTACAATTGAAAGAGCATTTTGTCACTTAAATTGCTAATACACTATTTCGAAATCACAGACTGACTCCAGATTGTTTTGTGCTTTAAGTGTGTTTATTTAAGTGCTCAATATTGGAGGGGGTAGTAAAATGGTAAGGGGTGATGGCGGAGGAATGTCCGTGGCAGAGTCCAGTCTATTAGTCTCACAAGTGCATTGCCCAAGTGGGCATAGGAAGTGGAGCTGGGGCAGTTTAAGGATGGACAGGGTGACAAAGTGGGACAGTAGGATGACAATCAGGGTGGTCTCATTTCTTGGCGGGGGTCTTGGCATCGACCTCTGTCTTGTTCCTGGATCTCAGGGACCGTTTGCGGGGTGGTTCTCCCTCTGCAGGGTGTGGGGTGCTGGTGTGGGGGTCCTGTGGCGGGGCGATCTGTCCACTAGCGGATGTGGTGGGCAGTTCATCTTCCATGCTAGTGTCAGGGGCCCCTTGTAGTGCCACAGTGTCCCTCCTGGTGTTGACGAGTTCCTTCAGCACCCCTACGATGGTGCCCAGGGTGGAGCTGATGGTTCTGAGTTCCTCCCTGAAGCCTATTTACTGTTCCTCCTGCAGGCACTGGTCTCCAGAAACTTGGCCAGTACCGTTGCCATCATCTCCTGGTAGTGGTGGTAGGCTCCCATGATGGAGGAGAGGGCCTCGTGGAGAGTGGGTTCCCTTGGCCTGTCCGCCCCCTGTCTCACAGCAGCCCTCCCAGTTCCCCTGTGTTCCTGGGCCTCCGTCACCTGGACCGTGTGCCCACTACCACTGCCCCCAGGTCCCTGTTGTTGTTGGGGTGGTGGGTTAGCCTGGGTTCCCTGTAGTGGTGGACACACAGCTGATTGACGTGTCCTGGGGACGGAGGTATGGGCCCGCTGGGTGGGTGCTGTGCTGGTTTTTCCAGAGGGGGGAAGGTCTGTGGTGGCCTGTGACTGGGTGAGGGGAACCTACCGGGGAAGTGGCGTTCCGTGGTCTCAAAACACCACATTGTGGTTCAGAGGACTGGCGGCGGACCCCCACTTCCTCCCCCACAACTAACAACATGGGAGGAGCAGGTCTTGGCTATACTGCATACTGAGGGCCTCGCAGGAGTAGCTGGAGGAATGGACTCTGGTAAGTCAACTCTTAACTATTCCATCCCCACCCTACCTGCATTCTATCACATACCCTCACCCTCGCCCTCACCCCCATCACTTTAACTCCTCACATATGTTCCACTATCACAAACCACACATCCCCACACCAAGCCCTGCATGCAACAACAAAGCATGGACACCCATCACCAATGCATGGCCACTACACATACCCACACAGACCCCTAAACAATTAGCACACAAGGTCCTACACAGGAATGCAAGCACCAGGGTACAGGGTCACACACCCATTGCACACCATGTCACACGCAGATGCAATAATCATGCCTTTACACCCCTGCAGGACCCCTACCCAACGTCACCGGACAGGAGGATCCAGACATGTCCACTTCCCCCACAGAAGAGGCCCACTGTGATGACAGCAGCTCTGTCCAACTAGATCTAGATGACCAGCCCGGCCCATCTGGGACCTCGGGACAGTCGGTTCCCCTCACACTGGCACAAGCCACAACAGAGCTTCCCCTCTCTGGAAACACCAGCGCAGCACCCACCCAGCGGGCCCATACCTCTGTCCCCAGGACACGTCAAGCAGCAGTGTGTACACCACTACAGGGAACCCAGGCTAACCCACCACCCCAAGAACAGCAGGGACCTGGGGGCAGTGGTAGTGGGCACACAGCTCAGGGGACAGAGGCCCAGGAACACAGGGGAACAGGGAAGGCTGCTGTGCAACAGGGGGAGGACAGGCCCAGGGAACCCACTCTCCACGAGGCCCTCTCCAACATCATGGGAGCCTACCACCATTCCCAGGAGACGATGGCAACGGTACTGGCCAAGTTTCAGGAGACCCAGCAGCTGCAGGAGGAACAGTATTTGGGCTTCAGGGAGGAACTCAAATCCATCAATACCACCCTGGGCACCATTGTAGGGGTGCTGAAGGAACTCGTGAACACCAGGAGGGACACTGTGGCACAACAAGGGGCCCCTGACGCTAGTCTGGACGATGAACTGTCCACCACCTCCACCGGCGCTAGTGGACAGGAGGCACCGCCACAGGACCACGACACCAGCACCCCACCCCCTGCAGATGGAGAACCACCCCACAAGCGGTCCCTGAGATCCAGGACAAAGACAGAGAACAATGCCAAGACCCCCGCCAAGAAATGAGACCACCCTGATTGTCATCCTTCTGTCCCACTTCTTCACCTTGTCCATCCTTAAACTGCCCCTGCTCCACTTCCTATGCCCCTTTGGACAATGCACCTGTGAGACTAATAGACTGGACTCTGCCATGGACATTCCTCCACCATCACCCCTCACCATTTTACAACCCCCTCCACTATTTAGCACTTAAATAAACACCCTTAAATCACAAAACTATCTGGAGTCAGTCTGTGCTTTCACAAATGTGTATTTGCAATAACTGAGGGAAATAGTAATGTCCATTGTATTGTCAACATACCTATGTCACACAGCTCTAGTCCATGAGGTAACATAGCAGAGGTCACACAGTGGGACCCACATCTGTGAAATTGAAAGGGAAAGTGACAAATCAGGGTCCATACACTGGGTGAAAGTGACAGACAGATGAGATGTAGAACAAGTGTATCAGATGTAGGAGGCAGTGATGTCTTCTTACCTGTGTCTCACTGGAAGTATTGATAAATCACGGTGTTTCTGCTGTCGATATCCTCTTCTTCTGCCTCCTCTTCCTCACTGTCCACAGGCTCCACAGCAGCCACAACACCTCCTTCAGGACCATCCTCCTGCAGAAAAGGCACCTGTCGTCGCAAAGCCAAGTTGTGAAGCATACAGCAGGCCACAATGATCTGGCACACCTTCTTTGGTGAGTAGAGTAGGGAACCACCTGTCATATGGAGGCACCTGAACCTGGCCTTCAGGAGGCCGAAGGTCCTCGCTATAACCCTCCTAGTTCGCCCATGTGCCTCATTGTAGCGTTACTCTGCCCTTGTCCTGGGATTCCTCACTGGGGTCAGTAGCCATGACAGTTTGGGGTAGCCAGAGTCACTTGCAAATGTCGCGGGACAACTGTTAGACACACACTAACCCTTAGGGACAACCCCAGACCCAGACAAATATTCACACTGTATAGGGTCCATGTCCTCACCTAATAGCCACACACAGTGACTCTGGAGTTGCCCCATCACAAAAGGGATGCTGCGTCATGCACTGAGCCAGGAAACTTGGCATTCACATGGGAGATGTACTGGTCGGCCAAACACACCATCTGCACATGCATCGAATGGTAACTCTTCCGGTTTCTGTACACCTGTTCACTCCTGCGGGGGGACCAAGGCCACATGTGTCCCATCAATGGCACCTATGATGTTGGGGATATGTCCCAAAGCATAGAAGTCACCTTTCACTGTAGGCAGATCCTCCACCTGAGGCAAAACGATGTAGCTGTGCATGTGTTTCAGAAGGGCAGACAACACTCTGGACAACACGTTGGAGAACATAGGCTGGGACATCCCTGATGCAATGGCCACTGTTGTTTGAGAAGACCCACTTGCCAGGAAATGGAGTACTGACAGGACCTGCACTAAAGGGAGGATACCTGTGTAATGGCAGATAGGTGACATCAGGTCTTGCTCCAACTGGGCACACAGTTCATGGATTGTGGCACGGTCAGGTCTGTAGGTGACAATTACATGTCGCTCTTCCGTGGCGACAGGTCCACCAGCGGTCTGTACACCGGAGGATGGTGCCATCTCCTCACCTGCCCCAGCGGACGTGTTCTATGGATGAGAACAGCGAGCAGAGGGTGAGCCAACACTGAGGTACGAAATAAGCAACTTTATTCCACACATTTGTCAATCCGCTATGTGCCTGTCTTAGTGTGTATGCAAGGCCTAGATATGTGTCACACATTTACAATTAATGCCATGTGGGCCCCTGAAATGGCGGCTGCCTGACCTGTAAGGTGGGACAAGGGGATATGAGGTAACAGCGCTGGTGTTGTACACCGTCGCGGTAGGCGGTCGAAGACCGCGGCGCAATCCTGCATTGGTTAACATTGCACCTTATGGGTCCCAGGAGCCAATGACGATGTACGCCGGCGGTGACGGTACGCACCGCCGCAGATGTGACTGCCATTTTCTCTCTGTTCACTCACTTGATACCTGATCTTCGACATGAGTGGACCTACACTGCAAGTGCTGCTGTGACCTCAGTCTGGAAGCGACAATGGCTCAAGTGTCTGGGGAAAGGGCAAGCTAGTGGATGGGGTCCTCCCCCAGTACACGCTACTCTACGGTCCTCCAGACGAACAGGTGAGTACACTGTGAGCGTGCTGTATGGGCAATGCCTGTTTGGAGTGGTGTGGATGGGAGATTGGGGGGAGGGGGAATGAGGTGTGCTTGAAACAACAGTGAGTGTATGTGCGTCATAGCAAGGGTAGGAACGTGGGCCAATGACTATGACGGTCCGGACGGTTATATCTTCTCCTTTTCCCCTGTACTATTCCTGTAGGTCAGCGCTCACCAGAAGAAGGATATTTGGCGTGCCATCGCCAACGAAGTCCCAACCCTGGGGGTCCACCACAGACGGAGCACCCACTGCCGGAAAAGATGGGAGGACATTCGCCGCTGGAGCAAGAAGACAGCAGAGGCCCAGCTGGGGATGGCCTCCCAATGTGGCGGTGGCGTATCCAGAGTTGGTTGGGCACTTGAGGGCATCACAGCAGCCACAAGGGGGTGAGTACAGTCACATTCATCTGATTCAGCGCGCATGGGAGGTGTCTGGGTGGGGGAGGTGGGCTGTGGCTACCCCTAGGCCAGGGCGAGTTTTGTAGGCAAGGTCCCTTCGTAAGGCAGGCCATGTGGCACCCCACCCCACCAGTGTTCAGAGCCATCTACAACTAGTCAGGCTCCTGTGACTTCCATGTGTGCAGCAATCGGGCATAGGCCTTGTACCATGGCCCTGTGATTAATTAGGGAACTCTAAGTGCATGGCGTAGTGCAGAGGGCTGCTGTGTCTGTAGTGTCCGCCAATGGCAGCGGTATTGCATGCACTCAACATGTCTTTCTACTTTCTCCCCCCCCCCTTTTTGTGGTCTCCCTGTTCTTGTGTGAATTAGCATCATCACGCGGAGGAGCAGTGCCACCGGAGCAGGAGGGAGCTGCATCCCACACGGCCCTGGAGGGCGACACTACAGACTCCGAATTCGCCAGTGGGATGGAGGGCGAGGGGAGCTCCACGGCGGGGACAGGAGCTGAGACCAGCGACACCGACTCCTCCTCTGATGGGAGCTCCCTTGCGGTGGCAGTCCCCTCTGTGCCCACCGCATCTACAGGTACAGCCACCACCCCCCTACTAGCACCGCCCTCCCAGCAGCCCCTCAGCGTATGCCCCGTGGCCCCTCACCCAGGGGGGTGGGCATCTCCTTTGCCCAGGCACCTGAGCCCCTGCCCCTGTCAGCCCTGCTGTCCTAAGTGAGGAGGCCATTGACATCCTCTGATCCCTCACTGTTGGAAAGTCTACCATTCAGCATGCCATCCAGGGTGTAGAGAGGCAGTTGCAATAGACGAATACATACTTGGAGGGCATTCATTCTGGTCAGGCAGCCCAACAGCGAGCTTTTCAGACTCTGGCCTCAGCACTGATGGCAGCCATTGTCCCTGTGTCCAGCCTCCCCCTCCAACTTCCTCCACCCAGCCCCAATCCCCAGTACCTCAGCCTATCCCAAGCACACCATCAGACCAGCATGCACACATCTCAACACACAAGGGTAGCTCTGGCAAACATAAGCACCACACATCCCACAGGCACTCACACAAGCATCATTCCCATGCACAAATACCAACATCCACTCCCCCCAGTGTCCCCCTCCTCCTTGTCTCCCTCCTCTCTCCCTGTCACGTCTCCACTCACACCTGCATGCACTACATCTTCAGCCACTACGTCCATCACCAGCACGCCCATCACCACACACCGCTCATGTGCACTCACCACCCCCACTACCATTCACACATCCCCTGTGTCCTCTACCAGTGTGTCTGTGAGCCCACCTCCCAAACTACACAAACGCAGTCACATGCCCACCCAACAGCCATCCACCTCACGACAGTCTACAGCCCATGCACCTTCACCCAAAGTCAGCAAACGAACACCTCCTACAACCACTACCTCTTCCTCCACTCCCAAACCCCCTCCATCTACCCGTCCCAGTGTGTCAAAAAAACTTTTCCTCTTAAATGTTGACCTCTTCCCTACACCGCCCCCACCCCTTCCGTCCCCTAGGGCATGCCTTTCCAGGTCCCAACCCAGTACCTCAGCCACCACATTACCGGGAACAGTGGTGCCAGCAGTAACCAGCTTCTGGAGTGCGCCAAGCAGCAGGGCAGCCAGTGTGCCAAGGAGCCAGGCCAAGGATATTCCCCCTCCTCAGAAACATAAGAAGATGGCCACAGCCGGTAGGGAGAAGAGCAAAACACCTGCCACCAAGGGATCTCCCAGAACTACAGTTGGGAGTGGCAAGACATCTGCACCACCATCCAAGGTGGGGAAAGGGCAGAGAAAGAAAGGGAAGTCGCCGCCAACCTGCATGGCGGACAAGACCGCCACATGCACCGCCACATGCACCGCCGCCACCAGCACCGCTGCCCAGGACACCGCCGCCACCAGCACCGCTGCCCAGGACACCGCCGCCACCAGCACTGCTTCCCTGGACACCGTCACCACCAGCACCACTGCCCAGGACACCGCCTCCATCAGCACCGCTGCCCAGGACACCGCCGCCACCAGCACGCTCACTGAGCCACCCACCAGCACCGCTGGCCAATGAGCGCCGCAAGCACCGTCGCTACTGAGCCCACTGCAGGCACTGCCAGCGGCCACGCCAAATCATGTGCCAGTGGCACCCCCGCAGACATGGCTGCCATCCCCAGTGGTCAGTCGTACGAAGCTGGTGGTCAGTTCCAGGGGCCTGGACAGCTTTCATGTAGGCCCACCGTCAGTGGAGTGTCACATCCACTACCTCAGTCCTGAGCAGGATGAAGCACTCTAGGCACCAAGCCCCCTCCAGAAACAGTGGAGTATCACATCCACTACCTCCGTCCTTGGCAGGATGAAGCACTCTGGGCACCAAGCCCCCTCCAGAACCAGTGGAGTATCAGATCCACTACCTCTGTCCTTGGCAGGATGAAGCACTCTGGGCACCAAGCCCCCTCCAGAAGCAGTGGAGAAAGGCATCAACTACCTCAGTCCTTGGCAGGATGAAGCACTCTGGGCACCAAACCCCCTCCAGAACCAGTGGAGTATCACATCCACTACCTCAGTCCTTGGCAGGATGAAGCACTCTGGGCACCAAGCCCCCTCTAGAACCAGTGGAGAAAGGCATCCACTACCTCAGTCCTTGGCAGGATGAAGCACTCTGGGCACAAAGCCCCCTCCAGAACCAGTGGAGAAAATCATCCACTAACCAAGTCCTTGGCAGGATGAAGCACTCTGGGCACCAAGCCCCCTCCAGAACCAGTGGAGAAAGGCATCCACTACCTCAGTCCTTGGCAGGATGAAGCACTCTGGGCACAAAGCCCCCTCCAGAAAAAGTAGAGAACTGTTATGCACTTGAGAGACTGTGGCTTTGCACTCCCCAGGATGCAGCAGTGGGCAAACCACCCACTGGAGAGACTTGAGAGACTGTGGCTTTGCACTCCCCAGGATGTAGCAGTGGGCAAACCACCCACTGGAGAGACTTGAGAGACTGTGGCTTTGCACTCCCCAGGATAAAGCAGTGGGCAAACCACCCACTTTAAAGGCTTGAGAGACTGTGGCTTTGCACTCCGCAGGATAAAGCAGTGGGCAAACCACCCACTGGAGAGACTTGAGAGACTGTGGCTTTGCACTCCCCATGACAAAGCAGTGGGCAAACCACCCACTGGAGAGACTTGAGAGACTGTGGCTTTGCACTCCCCAGGATAAAGCAGTGGGCAAACCACCCACTGGAGAGACTTGTGAGACTGTGCCTTTGCACTCCCCAGGTTACATCAATGGGCATGGTGCCCCCTCGTGGAGCTGGCGTCATGCACTCATCCGGCTGAGATGCCCCCACTTCCCTTCTCCCTGAGGTGCCTGTTTTATTTCGATCTGATGCCCCTGCAGTGTCCTCTCCGTTTTGATCGAGTATCTTGTGTGGGCCTTGCCCATGCATTTTGGGCCCAGTGGTCTACAGACTATGCAGGTGCAGTACATGGACTTGAATTCTTGGTGTATATATTTGTTAATAGTGTATATATATTTTTGAGTAATGGATTTTTATTGATTACAATCATTCAACTCATATCCTTTTGTCCTTGCGTTCTTCCAGGTGGGGTTGGGGGGGGTGTAAATGTAATGTATTAACATGTATTTGTGTGTGTGTTGTAGTGGGTGTGGGTGGGGGTATTGCGTGTTGCGTGTGTGTGTCACTCTCGTTTCCCTCCCCTCTCCCCTGTGTCGTAGGTGCAGTACTCACTGTGGTCGTCGCCGCCGGCGTTCGTGCTCCTGGTAGAGGAGCAGGAAGACAATGGCTGGTAGAATTTGGAGTTCCGGCTCCATGGCGTCCTGGTTCCTCGTGGGGTGTGTAGAGGTGAGCGTTTTCCCTTTCAAGTCCTGTTTCCAATGTGTTTTTGTTCGCAGTGAATCTGCCCCAGAAAAGGTGGCGGATTGTCCTCTCATGATACTGCGGGCGGTACATTGTCTTCCGCCTGTCTGTTGGCGGTGACCGCCACGCTGTTTGTTTGTACTGTCGTGGCGGTCGGAGTGTTAAAGTGGCTGTCTATGCTGGCGGTTTCCGCCACGGTCGTGATTCCATTTTTTTTACCGCCGGCCTGTTGGCGGTTTTACCGCCGCTTTAACACCGACCACCAGGGTTGTAATGAGGGCCATAGTTTGCTAAAATAACGTGTATAATGCTATAACTAAAATGGCTACACAACAATCCCAAGTATCAGCTGTTGTCAACAAAAGTTTAAAGTTAGTCTCATCCATTTCTACATTTATTAATTCACCATTAAAGGTACAGACATTATGGGGATAGTATCTTATAACCTTGTCAGCATACCTATTAAACAAAGTCACATGATCATTTCCAGAGCAGTGTGCAGGGAACTTGAGCACTGCAACTTGTTCAGGCAATTTTAGTGTTTAAAGGAGGTTTTTCACTTGTTCGCCGTTCAAGATCGGACATCCAGAGGACATCATAAAACCTTGCTGAGACCACAGTTATACAAAATCATGAACAACGCCAAAGCCATATTGACTATTGGTAAATATTGTCACTCTCAAACACAGCATGCTCTAGTAAGAGCAATCAATTCAGGTACTTGGGCAGAAAATATTCCTTGAAGCCAAGAAGCTTCGACAACTCCAGACAAAGTATAAACAGCATAAGCTGCTCCCAAACTTCCGCCGTTGTCTTTCAAGCATGAACCATCAACATAAAGGACATAATCAGGTTCAAGTAATGGTTCATCTTGTATGTCTCATCTCGGTTTGGTACATAATTTTGTGACATTAAGACAATCTTGGTCCCCTTCACAATCTGTAGTAGTTCCCTGATCCACTATAAGCATCAGAGTAACAGGATTCAAAATCTCTCATTTGATTGTGACGTTTTGAATGGCCAATGTAACTTGCTCTAACTTAGTAAGTTGACTGTTTGTCAGATGCTGCGTCCTAGTTCTGGTCAATAAAAGATCTATGGAATGAGGGACGTACACAGTTGTGGGTGTCCCATTACACTATTGTGCACCCCTCTATGCTATCGCTAACCGCAGCTACTGATTTCAAACCTCCAGGCAATGTAGATGCAACAGGATCCAGTATGGTGACAAAATATGCCACAGGTCTCTTAGCATTTCCATGCATTTGAGTCAGCACTGAGAGAGCACAGACGTCCCTCTCACTACAGAAAAATTCAAAAGAGTTTTTATAATCGGGCATCCCTAGAGCTGGGGCACGACAGAGACATTTTCTCAGCTCTAGAAATGCGACAAGACAATCATTGTCCCTGGGTAACAGATCAGACACATCCTTGTGTGTCAGCCTCTGTAAAGGCTTAGCCACCAGCGAAAAGCTGGGTATCCACTGTTGACAGTAGCCTACCATTCCCAAAAACATCCTAACTTCTCTGTGTGTAGTTGGTAGACCCATTTTCAGTATTGCTTAATTTCTTTCTTGTGACACCTTTCTCACTGCTTTCTCAAGGTGGTGTCCAATGTACTGGGCTTGTTTTTTATAACATTGTACCTTTCCTGGAGATACTTAGGGCCTCATTACAACCCTGGCGGTTGGTGTTAAAGCAGCGGTAATAACGCCATCAGGCCGGCGGTAAAAAAAATGGGTTCACGACCACAGCGGAAACCGCCAACACCGACAGCCACTTTAACACACTGACCGCCACGGCGGAAGCAACAAACACCGCGGCAGTCACCGCCAACAGACAGGCAGAAGACAATGTACCACCCACCCCATCACAACCCACCAATCCACCAGCTTTTCCAGGGCGGTACCAGCGCCATCAAAAGCACGGCAGAAACAGGACTTGGAAAGGAAACCATTCACCTCTAGACACTCAACGAAGAACCAGGACGCCATGGAGCCCGAGCTGCACGTTCTGCCCATGCTGGTCTACCTCCTCATACACGAGGAATATCACAGGAGGCGGCGGCGATGACCACGCTGAGTACTGCACCTACCACACAGGGGAGGTGGGGGAGAAAAAGAGAGTGACACACACATGCAAAACGCAACACTCCCACCCTCACCCACAACACCATACACACAAAAACATGCATCAACATTACATTTACATCCCGTAACCCCCTGGAAGAACGCAAGGACAAAAGGAATTGAGTCAAATCTTTGATATATTAGAAATAGATATACCTAACAAATCCAAAAACAGTATATACAATTATTTACAATATGTACAGAAGGCCGTACACTGTCCGTTGTAAATGTCCGTGGCCCACTGGGCCAAAAATCATGGGCAAAGCCTACACATAAATCCTGTCTCAATATGGAGAGAACACTGCAGGGGCATCAGATAGAAAACACACAGGCACCTCAGGGGGACGGGGAAGGGGAGGGCACCTCAGCCGGAAGATGGTACTATACCACTGCTCCTCGAGGGGGCTCCATGCCCAGAGCGATCTCCTGGGGAGTGCAAAGCCACAGTCTCTCAAGTGGGTGGTTTGCCCACTACTTGGTCCTGGGGAGTGCTAAGCCACAGCCTCTCAAGTGGGTGGGTTGCCCACTGCTTGATCCTGGGGAGTGCAAAGCCACAGTCTCTCAAGGGGGCGGCGTCTCCACTGGTTCTGGAGGGGGCTTTGTGACCAGTCTGCTTCATCCTGCCAAGGATAGGGGGAGTGGATGCATTTCTCCCCTGGTTCTGGAAGGGGCTGTGTGCCCAGTCTGCTTCATCCTGCCAAGGATAGGGGGAGTGGATGCATTTCTCCACTGGTTCTGGAGGGGGCTTGGTGCCCAGCCTGCTTCATCCTGCCAAGGATAGGGGGAGTGGATGCATTTCTCCATTGGTTCTGGAGGGGGCTTGGTGCCCAGTCTGCTTCATCCTGCCAAGGATAGGGGGAGTGGATGCATTAATCCACTGGTTCTGGAGGGGGCTTGGTGCCCAGCCTGCTTCATCCTGCCAAGGATAGGGGGAGTGGATGCATTTCTCCACTGGTTCTGGAGGGGGCTTGGTGCCCAGTCTGCTTCATCCTGCCAAGGATAGGGGGAGTGGATGCATTTCTCTACTGGTTCTGGAGGGGGCTTGGTGCCCAGTGATGCTGCACTTGGGATGTGGCAGTTCACATTCCCTCACCTAGGTGTCTGAGGCAGGAGATTAGCAGGGAACAGGTAGCATGATACTTCATGGAGGCAGGGCCCAACTCCATCCTGTGGCGACTAAGGCTGCATATTGATGGTAGTGCCGGTGCTGGTGGGGGTGCTTCCAGTGTTGGTTGGAGGCTCCAGGCTGCCTTCTGCAGCCTCGGACGGCTGCCCACTGAGGATGCTGCTGCTGACAGTTGTTGTGGCAGCGGCGGGGCAGGTGGCGGTGCCTGCGGCGAGGATGCTGGGGGTGCTGTCTGTCGTAGAGGTGCTGGTAGTGGTGGAGGGAGGCACCAGCCCGTCTCCTGCAGCCTCGGACGGCTGCCCACTGGGGATGCTGCTGCTGACAGCTGTTGTGGCAGAGTTGGGGCAGGTGACAGTGCAGGTGGCGGGGCAGGTGGCGATGCAGATGAGGGTGCAGGTGGCGGTGCTTGCGGCGGTACAGGTGGCGGGGCTGTCGGTTCTGATGGTGGGCACAAGGCCCTCACCTGGTGCCGCCGAGGCCTGAAGTGCCTTCCCTTGGCTTTTCTGCCCCATCCTCACCTTGGCAGATGCTGCTGGGACCTTGGCACTGGCAGCTTGAGTTTTGGAGGAGGCCTTGCTGGGTGGGTCATGCTCCTTAGCCGTGCTGCATGCTGGGCCCTTCTTCACCTTGGCAGGTGGTGGAATGGGTTGCTCTTTTGAAGGGGTTGGTGGCACACTGCCTGGCCTGACGGGTTCCCCCTTTGATCCTCTGGGAGTTGCAGTGAGCACAGCGGAAGCCAACTTGGTGGCTGAGGTGCTGGCCTGGGATCTGGACACCCTGACCCGAGGGGAAGGACGGGGGGTAGGGAAGAGGTCAACGTTAGCCAGGAAACGTTTTTTAGACACATTGGGACAGAAAGATGGAGAGGGTTTGGGAGTGGAGGAAGAGGGAGTGGTTGTAGGAGGTGTCGGTCTGCTGAGTTTGAGTGAAGGTGCATGGGCTGGATGCTGTTGTGAGGTTGATGGCTGTTGGGTGGGTGGGTGCTTGCATTTGTGTACTTTGGGAGGAGGGGTCACAGACACACTGGGAGAGAACACAGGGGTCATGTGCATGGTTGTGTGGGTGGTGACTGCCAGTGAGGGGTGTGTTGTGATGGGCGTGCTGGTGATGCAGGTAGTGGATGAGAATGTAGTGCATGCAGGTGTGAGTGGAGACGCTACTGGGAGGGAGGTGGACGATGAGGAGGAGGGGGACACAGTGTCGGCAGTGGATGTTGGTATGTCTGCATTGGAATGGTGCTTGTGTGAGTGCCTGTGAGATGAGGTATGGTGCTTATGTTTGCCTGAGCCACTTTGAAGGTGTGCTTGGGATAGGCTGAGGTTGAGGGGATTGAGACTGGGTAGAGGAAGTTGGTAGGGGGGAGTTTAGACACAGGGACAATGGCTGCCATCAGTGCTGAGGCCAGAGCCTGAAATGCTCTGTTGGGCCGCCACACCAGAGTGAATACCCTACATATATGCATTTGTTTGTTTAAAATGCCTCTTGACACCCTGGATGGCATTCAGAATGGTTGACTGTCCAACAGAGAGGGATCTCAGGAGGTCAATAGCCTCCTCCCTGAGGGCAGCAGAGCTGACTGGGGCAGGGCCTGCGGTGCCTGGGGCGAGATGCCCACCCTCTTGGGTGAACGGGCACGGGAAACACGCTGAGGGGCTGCTGGGAAGGCGGTGCTGGTAATGGGGGTGGCGGCTGTAGCTGTTGTTGGGGTGGGCACAGAGGTGTCCACCACCATCAGGGAGCTTCCATCAGAGGAGGAGTCGCTGTCTGTGGTCTCCCCTCCATTCCCCATCATGATGCTCCCTCGCCCTCCGTCCCACTGGTGCCTTCACCCTCGGTGGATTCGGCCTCCAGGCCCATGTGGGATGCAGCGTCCTCCGTCGCCGGTGCCTCTGCTCCTCTGCCAGATGATGCTAATGCAGGGTGACAAAAGAAAAAGGTGAGTGAAGAGATAGAGGATACACTTGGTCAATTGCAGCAACAACACTACAGTTGGAGTACATTACACACAGGTATCAGCCCTGTGCACTACGCCATGCACTACCAGTTACACAGATAGTCACCAGCCCATGGGGTACAATGCCTAACGCCAGCATCTGCACACCAGAAACCCACAGGACTCTGACCAATAGTAGATGGCCACTTACACTATTGGAGTAGGAGTGCTCCAGAGCCTGCACAACAAGGGGCATACACTGTCACGTTCGCCCTGGCCTAGGGGCACCCACAGCCCACATCCCCCACCCAGGTAACACCTAAGCGCGTGCAAAGTCATGACTCTGAATCTGTACTCACCCCCTTGCGGCTGCTATGATGCCCTCAAGTGCCCATCCAACTCCGGATAGGCCACCGCCAGGATGCAGAACATTAGGGGGGGTCATGGTGCGACGGAACCCCTTCCACGTTGGGAGGCCAGCCCCAGCTGGGCCTCCGCCTTCTTCTTTGACCAGCGGCGCAGGTAGTCCGCTCTGTTGTGGCACTGGATGCTCCGCCTGTGAAAGACCCCCAGGGTCCGCACTTCCTTGGCAATGGCACACCAAATACCCTTCTTCTGGTGGGCGCTGACCTGCAGGGAGAAGACAGCAGAAAAAAGGGTTAGTCATACCGTCCGGACTGTCATTCTCATGGCCCACCATATCCCTTCCCATCTCCTTACGCACATACATTGACCACCATACCTGCAGCACTCTGCCAAGGACCCCTCAGCCCCCCCCCACCTGTGGCTTACGCACACAGCAGTCCATACATTCATAGCCCATGTATCATGCTCACAGTGTGCTCACCTGTTTGTCTGGAGGACTGTAGAGTAACGTGTACTGGGGTAGGACCCCATCCACTAGTTTCTCCAACTCCTCTGCAGTGAAGGCAGGGGCCCTTTCTCCCGACACATAAGCCATTGTCGCTTCCAGACACAGGTCACAGCAGTACTTGCAGTGTAGGTCATCTCCTGTTGAAGGTCAAGTAGCAAGTGAGTGAATAGTTAGAAAATGGTGGTCACATCCGCGGCGCTGTGTACCGTCACCACCGGCGTACATCACCATTGGCTCATGGAACTCATGGAACTCATAGAGCTCAATGATAACCAATGCGAAGTTGGGTGGTGGTCATCGACCGCCTAACGCAACGGTGCACAGCTCCAGCACAATTACCTCATTTCCACCTGCCCCTCATCACAGTTCGGGCAGCCGCCATTTCAGGGGGGCATGGGGCATGGCACCTAACTGCGTCACAGCAGACATTGGCTCATCAACTGACTCTCGAGGTCACATACTGATTCTGTAAAGTAAAAAAATCAACATTAGTGCAAAAGATGTGGAATGATGACCCTCTGCTCACCGTTCTCTTCCAGAGGCTTCAACCGCTGAGGCAGCATATGAGATGGCAGCATCCTCCGGTGTACGGACCCCTGGTGGTCCTTGTGACACTGGAAGACAGACACATTATCATCACATACAGACTTGATCGTGCCACAATCCTAGAACTGTGTGCCTAATTGAAGCCAGACCTGATGTCAGCTATCTGCCAGCCCACAGGAATCCCCCTCTAGTGCAAGTTCTGTCAGTACTCCATTTCCTAGCAAGTGGTTCCTTTCAAGCAACAGTGGCCATGGCATCAGGGATGTCTCAGCCAATGTTCTCCAACGTGTTGACCAGAGTGTTGTCTGCCCTGCTGAAACACATGCGCAGCTACATTGTATTCCCCCAGCTGGAGGATCTGGCCACAGTGAAAGCTGACTTTTATGCCCTGGGACATATCTCCAACATCATCGGTGCCATTGATGGTACACATGTAGCATTTGTCCCCCCCCCCCCGGAGAAATCAACAGGTTTACAGGAATAGAAAAAGCTATCACTCGATGAATGTGCAGATGGGGTGTCTGGCGGACCAGTACATCTCCCATGTGAATGCCATATATCCTGGCTCTGTGCATGACGCCTATATATTGAGGAATAGCAGCATCCCATATGTGATGAGCCAACTCCAGAGGCACCGGGTGTGGCTATTAGGTGAGCCAAAGGTCCCCATCCAATTATATGTTGATGTATGGGTATGGGATTGCCCCTAAGGGTTAGTGTGAGTCCAACAATTGTCCCTCGGAATCTGCACATGACTCTGGTTACCCCAACCTCTCATGCTACTGACCCCAGTGAGGAATGCCAGGACAAGGCAGAGGAACGTTACAATGAGACACATGGGCGAACAAGGAGGATTGTAGAAAGGACCTTTGGCCTCCTGAAGGCCAGGTTCCGGTGCCTCCATCTGACAGGTGGATCCCTGTACTACTCACCCAAGAAGGTGTGCCAGATCATCGTGGCATGCTGTATGTTGCACAACCTGACCTTAAGACGCCAGGTGGCTTTTCTGCAGGAGGATGTGCCTGGAGATGGTCTTGTGGCAGCGGTGGAGCCTGTGGACAGTGATGAAGAGGAGGCAGAGGAAGAAGATGTGGACAACAGAACAAACATAATATAGCAGTATTTCCAGTGACACACAGGTAAGACACTGTAACTTCACTTTACATTACAGTTTTCTGTTGGACATTGTACATGGCAGCCTGTTTCCCTATGTCTATGGCCACTGACGGTTCCCTTTGGAATCTCTATTTTCAGATCACTGTGCCCCATTCTGGCTCCTGCTACATGTACTGCTGCCCACCAAAGGTCATCCTGTAGTATATTTCACTGTACATATATGTTGCAATGCTTTGCGAATGTTGTACTAATACATTTGTGAAGCATTAGACTGACTCCAGATTGTTATTTGTTTCAAGTGTGTTTATTTAGGTGCTTATAAGTATAGAGGTATGTGCAAGGGGCTGGGGCGATGGTGGAGGAAAGTCCATGGTAGAGTCCAGTCTCCTGGTATCACAGGTGCATTGTCAAAGAGGCATGGGAAGGGGAGCAATGGCAGTTCAAGGTGGATAGGGTAACACTGTGGGACAGAAGGGTGACAATCAGGAGTGTCCTATTTCCTGGCCGGGTCTTGGCAATGGTCTCTGTCTTCTGTCTGGATCGCAGGGACCATTTGCGTGGTGGTTCTCCTTCTGCAGGGGTGGGGTGCTGGTGCCCTTTTGTTCCTGTGGCGGGGTCTCCTGTCTACTAGCGCCGGCAGAATTGGAAGTCTGTTCCTCGGTTTGGCTAGTGTCAGGCACCGTTTGTTGTGCCACGGACTCCCATATGATCTTGCACTTGTCAGCCAGCACCCCTGCAATGGTGACCAGGATGGTGTAGATTTTTGTAAGGTCATCCCTGATCTCCAAGTACTGTCCCTCCTGCAGCCGCTGGGTCTCCTGCAACTTGGCCAGTATCTGCCCCATGGTCTTCTGGGAATGGTGGTACGCTCCCAGGATGTTGGAGAGTGCCTCATGGAGAGTGGGTTCCCTGGGCCTGTCCTCCCTCTGTCGCACAACAGTCCTTCCAGCTTCCCTGTTGTCCTGTGCCTCTGTCCCCTGAACTGTGTGCCCACTGCCACTGACCCCAGGTCCCTGGGTTTGTGGGGTTGCCTGGTGTCCCTGTAGTGGTGGACACACTGCTGATTGATGTGTCCTGGGGACAGTGGCATGGGCCCGCTGGGTTGGTGCTGTGCTGGTGTTTCCTGAGGGGGGAGGCTCTGTGGTGGTTTGGGACTGTGGCAGGGGAACCGACTGTCCAGAGGCCCCTGATGGGCCAGGTTGGTCACCGTGATCCAGGCGTGCAGAGCTGCTGTCATCACTGTGGGCCTCTTCAGGGGGGGACTGGATGTAGCTGGCTTTTTTTCGCTGTAAGGGGATGTGGGTAATGTGGTGGTGTGTGTATATGTGGTGTGAGTATGTGGGTGGGGTGTGTGTATATGTGTCAGGTGTGTGTATTTTGAATTGTCCAATGTGGTGTAGTTTTGTTTGGGTGTGTGTAATTTGAGCGCGGCTGTGTACTGCCAATTGTTTACAGTGATTGAAAGACCGCTGCATTGATTCGTGGGTCGTGATAATGTGGGTGTATTCCTGTTGGCGTAATGGTGTGGGTTTTGGTACCGCCAGTTTATCACTGGCCTCTGGTGTGGCAGACTTGTGTGGGTGTCTGTATAGTGGTGGATTTCTCTGTGTGGGTCATAATACCCGTGGCGTATTACCGCCACGGTCACGGTATGTTGGCGGCCATCAGTACGGCGGTAGGCAGCATTTACCTCCAGGGTCGTAATGAGGGCCTTTATGTCCATTCTCAGCCAGGTGGTTCAGTAATGTAAGGGTATCCTGTTTACAAGCTTCTTGAGTATTGATGTCACAATGAGGTCATCAATTTACAGAATCAAGACCGAATTGCATGGCATGGCCAAGGACTCCAAATTTTTCTTTAAGATCTGATTGAACATTGATGGTTACTCAGTATACCCCTATTGAACTCAGCACCATGCCAAAACCCTGTTCTGAGCCGGAATGTGGAAGGGAATTGACTATCCTCATGCAACGGTATTGAAAAGAAGCCTTGATACAAATCAATGACAGTGAACCACTCAGCCTCTCATGGAATCTGAAACAGTATTATAGCTAGATTCGGTACCACAGGGCAACAAGGGACAATATTGTTTATTTTCCTAAGTCCCGTTCAATTCTGTATTGCCCACTTGGTTTCTGAAGACCCATGAGGGGAGAGTTACAAGGACTTCCCATGATCTCCTTCAGAATTCCCTGCTGTATCCTGGAGTCAATCACATGAGTTATTCCAGCAATAGTTTTGGGGTCAGACTATGGTGGGTTTTTTGGAAATTCAGCATTTGGTTTAACAGTAATCCAGAAAGGTTCTACACCTTTTATCAGTTCGATATCTTTTCCTGAAAAATCCCACACTTCAATTTTAACTGGTTCTCTTAAATCTGGAGGCAAATCATCAACTGTTAACAAAGTCATTAAGGTGCATTGCATCTCACTTTTCATCGACTTAAAGACAGCATCCTCATCTTGGGTATGAACATCTGTTCCTGCTGTAGTACAATAGATGACATAAGAAATCCACTGGACTGCGATCACATATTATAAACTTGTGCTTCTGTTCAAAAGATCCTATTTTTACTGTGACTGGGGCAGTTTTTTGAACTGCCATTTGTTTATTCTCCACACCAACAACTTGGACTGCGTTTCTGAGAGGGATAGTTTTGGGACTTCTACTGTTTTCAGAGTAGAATGAGTAGCATCAGTGTCAAACAAAAATGGCACTGGATGGCATTTCACTTCACTACCTATGAGTGGTCCGCTCTGGTCTAACTCTAAGGCTGCGCCAAGTACCCAGTCTTCCTTCCCTCTCAGACACCATCAAGCTGATTGATCTGAGCTATTTATTTCACCTGTGTCAAACACAGGGAACTGCTAAAAAAGATTATTTTAATGTACCTCATTCACATTCATGCTCATGTCCCGATTTATATTCTGGTGCGATCCAACAGCATTCTGCTGTGGAATTTGGGGTTGGGGTACCTGCAACACCGGAGCTTTGGGCACATTAAAAAAGTGGCTACTAGGTCTTTGGACACCCTCCATATGGTTAGGATTGTTATTCTGAGAAGGCACAAATCCTGCATTTTGGCCCTGATTAGCTAGATTTAAATGACATTCCAGATTCCAGTGTCCCAGCTTATTGCAGAGGTGACAAGGAGTTGACCTTTTTAGACTATTTACATCCATTCCTACACTAGGGTCTATTGGGACTCCTTGGCTTATACCTTGCATTGGATTCTGTGGCTGTTGATATATACTTTGCATTGCACTGGCTTTGTTTACAGCCATGGGCATCAGCCTACTTCCTTGAGCATCTTTCATTTGGGCAAGCATCAATCTTTTCCTTTAACTTTTTTTGCTTCTTGTCTATTTCATCATGGCAATATTTAGCATAATGCAACATCTCATAAATCGTCTTATTCCTCCACCAGATTAAATTCTGCTGAATCATAAGACTTACCTCTGGTCTCAACCTTGTCACAAACCTCTACACAAAATGTCCCATATCCTTTACCTCTAAAGTCTGCATGCCACTATACTGTTTAAATGCTTGTAACAGCCTTTCAAAGTGAGCATGGATTGACTCCTTTGGTTCTTGAGTTGTTCTATCGATTTTGACCCAAACAACAGCTTGATGAGCACCTTCACTTTCAGGAATGTCATGACCTCCTGATATTTCTTCATCACCAATAGCGAAGGACCCTTAGTCACTACATTCCTAGTCGATTCTGTCTCAGGCCATCGAACAGTTATTTTGCAATCAGTCCATAATTCACTCGAAATGGCAATGTCAAAAAATGTATTAAAATCAATCTACAATATCTGTGAAATTTTTAGAAATCTTTCAACCTGTTGGTATCATTATACTGGCTTTTTTCTCAATGTTGGGAAATCATTGGTAAATGATGCAAGATCACTTTGACTCCACGGCACATGAACATAACCAACACCAGGCACTTCTCTCAAGGGGAAGGTTGTAACACTTCCCTCTGCTCCAATGGATGACGGTTCACCCAAAGGTTTCTTCACCTCATTCTTTTTCACCGATTTGGTCTCCCACTTATCTAATTAATTCCATTTCCTAATGTTCTGAATCATTTCTTTATTCTGTGTTTTTGATCCCCGAGTTCCCATATCGGCAATGTCTTTTTCACTGAAGCACACTTGATAACTCATTTGCAAAGCATTGGTTTTATACCTCATATTTTTTAGCCAATTCTGCTAATGTATCATGAACTTGGCCTGCTCGCTTAGTATTATCTCTACACATGAATGCAAGCTCATCTTTTTGATAAGTCTCTAACTGTTCCAAGCCAAGATTTCCAACAATCACGGCGTCCAATTCTATGTCAACTTTGCTGTTTTTAAAGTCCTCTCTTTCTCTGTCTTGATGGAAGTGTTCCCAGACTGACTTCTGAACTAGCATTCTCCATAGATGGGGTGTTTCCATTAAAGAATTGTTCCCAGTCATCTACCTCCTTCCCAGTAATGGATCATGCACCACAGGAATTATAGGTGTGAAACCATTTTCCTCAGCACCATTTCTGAAATTCAAAGGTGGTTCTCCTTCAAAAGGTTTATGTGTGGGTATCTTCTGATATGTACCTATCGAAGTGCATCCTGACATATTCAAAGTCGTGTCTGCACTCGCTACACATGGAGTGCTACTTTATGTTGGAACTAAAGGAACAAACTCTCTAACACCTGAAGTGTTTGGAACTCCACTCGGCCTTTCAGCATTATTGGGTACAGTCAAATTGTACAGATTTCTCCCAGAGCCATCTGTTTTTTACATAGGAACTACCGGGCCTATAGTAACTGGTACTGTAAGAGCATCAACAGCACTCACCGTAGGATCAACGGGGGCAGATCTCTCAAACCTTCAGTTCTGAGCAGGGTACACTAGCGGCAGTAACTACCACAGGACTAGGGGTCATTGTAGTTGGAGCAGTTGCGACGTTAGTCAGACCATTACCCCTAATATTCTGATTTCCACTTCATCCCTAACTTCATTGTTTGTATGTGGACATTCGGAAATTAAAACTTCCAAAAGACTATTCCCAGAGTCTTCACTGCTGTCCATACTTATATCATCAGGCTCTTTTTGTTTTCTCTCTTTCAATTTCTGGGTCATTTTCCTTTCCCCTTCTCCCTCATCTGCATCTGTCGTCAAAGCTGGATTTAATCTAATTCCTTCTATCATGTTAGTTCTCCATCTTCTCTGCTTGGCATCCCATATAGCATCTGCATAAGTATGCATAGCTTTCTTCACTCTGCCCTGATATGTTTCTTTTTCTCTTGCATGAGCAGCACATTCCCAAGCATCTCATTCTGTGGGTCTAGGTGGTGGCTTAATTTCATGTAAGGTTCTCCTCAAATTTTCAATAATTCTCCAGTTAAATGTGTCATATTGTGGGAATCTCAATGTCTATTATCGTGTACCATTGACAAAGCAAACACGTATGAAGCCCCACATTAATTGCCATATAGTTACCTTGAGTACCATCCGTAGGCGTCACTTCTCCCTCCTACTGAGAATATGAACATCTCCTCTAAACATATCTCATATAATTTTAAAGCATTTCATGTTTCAAAACTTTTCACAGTATTACAATTTGATTAAAAATAATGCTGTATCCACAGTCCTTTGCTTTGATACAGCCACCAATTGCAGTGTGGCACCTTATGACGTTGCCCACCAATAGCAGCCCAATACCAGACGAACCAACGTATACCAGTGTGGCACACTGTGAGGTAGATCACGCTCTTTGCAGCATTTCCCCCTCCCTTACAATCGTCATGCACACTTGTTCCGAAACAGCACACGCATACAAAATACAATACAATAACCTTTGTCTGCTTCACTAAAGAATGAACAATTGTAATCACACAAGAAAGTTCACAATCACTTCTGATGAGACCTGCGGGGTAACATCTAAATCAGTATAGTTTCTCTCTGTGGATTAAAATCCACTATACCAATTTGCCTCAAACACGCGTAAGGTAAGTCATTATTTTAACAGTGCCATTGATGACATCTCACAATGAACACAACCACTCAGCAGACAATATAAACTGTGTCTTCCACACTGTTTAAACTATCCCGGGATCTTAGGCCATGTCGGACCCGATAACCATTTCAACATCTCTGTAAATCACTACAGTCACACAACATTCAAACATCTCTGAAAAACACCACCCAATTTCACTTTCATCACAAGTTGAATGCAAACCGCTGCAATCCACAACCTTATTCATACTCACTCTTCCGCGTCCAGTACAACTCTCTTCTGATCTTCCACAACTTCGCCAATTCTCCAACTCTGGACATGGACACTAGGGTTTGGGCTCTGAGACTAACTGTTCTAGAGCCTAATTTCAGTTGTCCTTAATTAAAAAAAAGAACCGTCCTTATTTGCTGCAATCTGACAGAGCCTTGAAACCATAGTATAGATTTACAAAATCACCAATGGAGAATTCAGGCGTTGCACAATATCAAATCAAAGCAACATATAAAAGATCAAGACTTCAATGGCAACAATGCAAGAATTCAGAAAATGTATGTGGTGTCTGGATTCTAAAATGAAGTTCTCTTGCCTTACCATTGAATCGAGCTCCTAAACTGTTATAGTACTAAAGGAATATCTGAGAAAGGTTAGAAAACAGAACTTCAGTCAAAGATTCTGTTTAAGAGACGTGCAGTCGTATAAGGTCACATAAAAATATGAGGTCTGTATCTCAAAAGGTCCGCTCTGAACACGGGGCAGAGAGAATTCAAATGTTTCACTAGCTAAACCACACTTAAATCTCAATGTTTCCAGTTGTGAGGACATCATGACAAAAACCCCTTATTAGAAGAAAAAAACTGCAAGTCAATTATAATTAGCAGTTCAATCATCCGAAGCCTTCCACACGGGACCTTGATACACCCTTTTATTCAAGAATCTCAAAGCTATAGCTGCCAGTGCCAGAAAACTCCTTTTTTGTTTCTCTCAGACCCTCTCATCTCTCATGCACATTGAGCTCCTTATTAGCTTTATCACCTGCTGCTTTGGAAAAACAAGCTTTCATGTTGAAGATTAGAACATATGTAAAAGAATGTGGCCTTCACTCCGACCAACTAAAATTAGCAAGAATATACTTTTAGTTTTCAAATGTTTTTTAAATGTCTAAATTTTGAATATAAAATAATGATAAGGAATAACATTTCTAAAATATTATACATTTTACATTCCTTCAAACTTATATTAATGTGACTTACATAAACGATAACTTTCATTGTGCACTTTTACTAATATATTTCAGTGCACCATGTTTAACAATTTGTTTCACACATTACAGAAATAATCATAACCACCCCTTCCTCTCATGTTTTAGAAAGCATAATGGGGCAGTCAGGTTATGCTGCTTCAATACCTTTTTCTGACATGCACCCAAAAAGAAAGTTGACTTGGTAACTAAGATAGGATTTTACAAAGACTTTCATTATCACCAATTGTTTGAGACTTTATTTAAAGTTATTTCTAGTTTTTCTTCCAGTAAATTCAAGGAACTATAGTTTCACTTTTCTTGTGAATCGTGGTGCTGCTCATAAATACGGCAAGAATTGAGAGAATATCTCTTTTCCTTTAATTCTTTTAGTTACACAAGGAAAAATCTGATAATCTTTTCTCTCAATAAGAAAGTAAATGAAGACTTGATAGTTCGAACTTTGGGCAATTTCCAGTTTTCTTTTCCAAGCTACTGATCCCAAAACATGTTGTATATGATCTTTCTCATACAGTTTTAAATTCATTCAGTGTAAGCTTTTGTCTATTTGTTTTGCACGTAAAATGTATCTGTCTTGATGCCCATATAATTGGGCAGCAAACTGTGACATGGGAGCAAACGACACAGGGTCATATTTATGAGAAGTCACTGAACATTGTGTTGCGTCAGCATTGCGTCAAAAAAACTTGTGCCATTATTTTGGGATATGGACATGTCGGATTTATGGTCTGGCACACCTAGTCGTAAAATCCAAAGGTGTGTTAGAAAATTTGATGCATTTAAAAAAAAAAATGAAGCAACTTGTCATAAGATAACTGGCCCCTACGAGACACAACGTTGATTTACAAGTCCTAAAGCACTTAGAAGTGCCGAAAATCAGCAGTGCATCACCCAGGAGAGTGTTGCTTCCTAGGAAGTGTAAAAACAAATGAATCAATTAAAAATCAGAACAGCAATCAATAAATCAATCAATCGGTAATTTGTTAAGCGCGCTACTCACCCGGGAGGGTCTCAAGGCACTGGGGGGGAGGGGTTGCTACTGCTCGAAAAAAGCCAGTTCTTGAGGTGCATCCTGAAGGTCAGGAGGTCCTGGGTCATATGTAGGTTGGCGGGGAGGGGGTTCCAGGTTTTGGCGGCAAGGTGGGAGAAGGATCTGCCGCCGGTTGTGGTACGGTGAATGCGGGAGACTGTTGCGAGGGCGAGAGTGGCGGAGCGGAGCTGGTGTGTCGGGTTGTGGAAGTTGAGGCGATCGTTGAGGTAGGCCGGACCGGTGTCGTGGAGAGCTTTGTGAGCGTGGATTAGGATTTTGAAGACGATCCTTTTGTTGACGGGTAGCCAGTGGAGGTCTCTGAGGTGGGCTGAGATGTGTTCGTGGCGAGGGAGGTTGAGGATGAGACGTGCTGAGGCAATCTGGATGCGCTGGAGTTTTTTCTGGAGCTTGGCCATTGATCTCGCATAGAGGGCGTTGCCGTAGTCAAGTCTGCTGCTGACGAGGGAGTTTGTGACCGTTCTTCTGGTTTCCACGGGAATCCACCTGAAAGTCTTGCGGAGCATTCGAAGGGTGTTGAAACATGAGGACGAGATGGTGTTGACTTGCTGCGTCATGGAGAGCGAAGAGTCTAGTATGAAGCTGAGGTTGCGTGCGTGGGTGGTGGATGTTGGGGACGACCCCAGGGAGGCCGGCCACCAGGAGTCGTCCCATGCTGACCTGTTGGGGCCGAAGATGATGATCTCGGTCTTTTCTGAATTCAGCTTGAGGTGGCTTGTTTTCATCCAGTTGGCGATGGCGTGGAGTCCGTTGTGGAGGTCGTTCTTGGAGGTTGTGGGGTTCTTCGTGAGAGAGAGGATGAGCTGAGTGTCGTCTGCGTAGGAGATGATGTTGAGGGGGTGGGATCGGACGATGTTGGCGAGCGGAGCCAGGTAGATATTGAAAGCAGACCAAAACAACTGAACAAAATGGAGGGAGCACCATCTACAAGCCAGGAGGACAACAATCCCATCCCCAGCCAAGATGACCAGACAGCAGGCCAAGGGAGGAGGAAGAGGAAGACCATTTTCAGTGAGGAGGAGAACCAAATATCAATAGAAGAGGTGCCAAAAAAAGAATACCTTCTTTTTATCGCTTCCAAATTACGGTTAGAGAAAAAAGAAAGCCTTTTGAAAATCCATATTGGCCAAAATCATCAGTGTAGGGCAAACAAAGAGGACAGTGCTGGAGATGAAAAAAAGGTGGCATAACTACAAGCATAGGACCAAAGAGAAACTTGCCAAGAACATCAGGTCAGCCATGAGGACCGGATCTCCGGGAGGAGTGGGACCCATTTGAGGAACAGGTGGCATCACTCATCCCAACCGAGCTGGTGGCAGGAGTCGAAGGATAGGTTAGTGCTGCTATTGAGGACCACCAAGAACTATATGGTAAGAGAAAACAAGGGACCATAGGGCATGTCAAAGTGATTTGGAACACAACGCAGAAGAAAGTCACTTAGCTGCTCTGCACTGCACTGTGTGCATATGAAAGGGCAGTAATGTCTCACATATGAATTCATAAATCACATAACTCTGAAATAATTCCCTTGTCACATATGTTGTCAACTTTCACTCATCTATGTGGGATGTATTAGTGCAGTTCAGGTTGTCCAATTTATCATTGGACTTGTGGTTTATTCTACAACATGATAGACAGGGACTACAAATTCCACAATACAAAGCATAACACTGTCACTGGAGCAGCACATCATGCCTCATTATTGGAAACTGTGCAGATTTGCCAGTATCAATGCCTGCCCCCTTGCATCATCTAGCAAGTGTTTTTGTTTTGGGTGTCTGCAGACAAAAGTGTAATGGAATGGATTGTTTAGTACTGTGTTTTACTGGAGTGCTAACTCACTAAGAGGGTATTCGGGGGCTGAGTTTGAGCCGACTCACCAGGTAGGCTTATCTGAAGAGCACGGTGTACAGAGCTTTGAACTAAACCATTTTCACTAAGCTGTCCTGATGTGATGGATGAGGTTGTTACAGGTGTTGGCTGCCAGGTAAGAGACCAACCTACATCCTGCCTTTCTCATATGGAGTTTGGGAGAGAGAGTTAAGGCAAGTGATGCACAGCAGAGGGCCATGATTTTTTGTTAGGAGCATAGATGGTGTGTGAGCTAGGTGGGGTCTGGATAGAGTAGTGCCTTGCAGGGGTGGTGGATCAGATTGAACTGTCATTACCTCTTAATGGGGGCACATAATTGTATCTCAAGAAGGCAAGGGGTGATGCGTGTTCCCACAAGGTATGGCCAGTTAGAGTCAGGCACTGCGATGTGTGATAGTTTAACACTTGTTTTACAGTTGTGCAGAGATGTTGTGATAGAGGTAATCGGTGTCTACTTGTGATTGGGGCCTGGAAAAAGGTGACACAGGTGGCAGGATGAAAAAAGTCTGGCTATTCAACATATGTGAAAACAGGTGGATGTGATACTGCGATACGTGAATTGTAAGGCTGCATGTGAGGCTGATGTAGGCACCCAGGATGATGATCAGGTGTCTGCGATGGTTGGACGGTGAGGGCCTAATTCTGTGTGCAAACAGGGTAGGTTCATGATGCAGATTATCCTCACTAACTTCTACTGAGGTTCAGTATGACCATTACTCTCACATACAGGTAGGCATGCTGGAGAACATCATCATTTAACAAATATTGGTGGTGTTTGTGTCTTCTGAGGGTCATTGTTTCCTATGTGTGTCATCAGAGTTTGAGATTAAGTAAAGTGTCTGGGTCTTGAATGATCATTGCCTGAGGACTCATGTAGAAGTACAACTAAATGTGGATGAGTGGAGAGTTAGTGGAACTCTGCAGATAAGCATCTTGGTTCCAGAATCAATGGACTGAGCTTCAGATGTTGCATTTTCAATGTGGATTTTTGTAATCGCATTCAGAAATAGGGGTCAGTGTCTACTGTTCTATACTCTGGAGTTGAATGTGTGTGCTAGTGAACAAGTGGATTTCAAGTAAAATTGAAGTATTGCATATGCTTGTCCATGCAGTGCAGCATGGTTGCTTACTGTGTAGAGTTTTATGGATGTGTGACACATATGACCCCTATGCCACATACTTTGGTACAATTGCATGCAAGACAGTACAGCAAGGCAGATTTTTTTATTTTACTGTATGTGAGGGAGAGTACAGGATAATTCCCTGGTGATGTGGTTCAATGGTCTCAGAAGTGGGGTGAAGAACCTATTGCAATATCAGTGTAGGCACTAACCACAAAAATCATATTCAGTTTAAGAAGTGTCCATTACCTGTTCTCACATTTCCATGCAGGGCCAGCCAGCAACATTGTGTTTCATTACACTATGGTACCCCACCCCTTGATCATACAGAGGAAGTCTGAACAATGTCAAGGTTTCTGCCATGTGTAATGCAGCAATAGTCTAACATGGCCTAAATACTTCTTGTAACATATGTGCTGCACCTCCATGTGCATTTGACAACTGAAAAAAACAGTATGAATGTCAGAAAAAATATTTATATCTACATATTAAAATAGCAATATTGACAAATTCCTATCTCTTTCCAGCGGAACAAACAACACCTCCTGTAGAGCTGCCTGCCCTTGATGACCGACCTGTTGTGGACACCATTCTGCACCCCATGGATGATGACACCTTGCGACAGCTCCTGGACTCTACTAAATCTCCTACTCCTGTCTTGCTAAGTGAGGACGACATTGCATGGTCTCCAGGGGATCTGCCATCCACATGGCAGGCCCTATCTAGCTGTATAATCAGCCGAGGACCCCAAGTTGAATTTCAACAGCAAGTGGTAGGAGTCCAGCAGCAAGTAGATGATGAGATTCTAGGCAGGGATAGAGACCTTGGCGGAAACCCTAGAAGGAGTCTGTAGAAGTCCGAGTCCTAATAAGGCAATTATAGACACCTACACTTGGCTCCATTCGATTGCTGAGTCCCTAGCAGACATTGCCAATGTCGTGATGCAGAGAGAAGAACATCAACCTTCTACTTCTGACACCTGTGAAGTTGCCCCACAACTGGGGGGCTATCCATAAGATCTTGGAATCCATGGAGAGCAAGTTGGTTTCCTACAAAACAACAATGGGTGAACTCAATACCAACGTTGTTGCTTTATTGGCAAGCCACCATACTCTTGTCATGGATTTCAAGGCAGCTTTGCTGGCACTGATGAATTCCCATTGGGAAAGGGGAGTCACATTGTCAGCCCATGATGTGTGTGTGCCTCAAACACCCCCCATACAAACACCATCACCTGCAAGGGAAGCACATCACCCATCAGAGGAAGAAGATGTGGACTTCACCAGTTATCGGTGGCAATCTGCCCAATTGCATTTGTCAGTGCCTCCAGGCCAGTTTCCTACTGGTCCTATGTTTTGCATCATTTTACCTCTTTTATCACCCAGTGCTGTACTCTCTGTTTGGCCACCTGTTGATTATAAACACTTTTGGACTTTGAAACACTCATACCTTCCCTAGTGGCAATTTGTACCTTCTCACTGAAATTCTCATCACCTCTACATGCTGCATGACTTGTCTCCCAAATTGACTCTAGACATCCTTTACTCTCAATCAGCGTTGGCATTGTTGCCCCAAACACTGCAAAAATGCCCATGCTGACCAATCCCCATTTGAAAATAAATTCACTCCTACAAACCAGAGTGTTGTATGTCTGGACTACTTATACCATGATGGATGTGTATTAACAGAACCCACTTCATAGCATCTCAAAGGAGAGTGAGCTAAAGTCACTATCACCTGCTATCTTTGGATATGCACCAAGAACAAGTACATCCACTGTGATGGCATTACGTGGAATGTTTTGTCTACAAATGGTACATCACAGTGTGAAAATAGGCTTCAGTTACTTGACTGACACAAAGTAAAAAGTGCATACTAAACACACAAATGCCTTCCTGCTAAAAATTATGCCTAACATGACAACGTGAACAAACACATATGATAGCCTCAGTGCTCACACTGAAAAGTTCCTAAATTGCATAAATTATCCTGGGTGCACTGATAATATGCAGATACTAATGGTCAGACTCCTTCTGTGTTTGCATCCTCCCTGTGCCACACAATGATGTACAAGGTCAGTCCAATACCTTGGATGCCAGTATACATAAAATGCAAGGGATTATTTTGGGGGTTCTGTGTCAACTTAAAAGTGGTGTATAAAGCTACACAGGCATACATATGTGTTAGATATGGGGTCTCTGGTTGGCACTCATTTTACACTCTGTCAAAGCAGGGACCCTCGCTCTAGTTAGGGTACTGGAGATACACTCATAAGATAAACCCCGCTCACCCCCTTGGTAGCTTTGCACAAGCAGTCAGACTTATCTGAAAGGCATTAGGTAAAGGGTTTGTACCAGAACACACAGTATCACAGTGAAAACACTACAAAATGGACACCACACCACTTTAGAAAAATAGCCAATATGTATCTAAATCAAACAAGACAAAAATGACAAAAATCCAATATACACAAGTCAAGAAATGTTTTTTTTTACCCCTTTCTGCTTTTGCAGTAGGCAAACATCAAAGGAAAGTCTCTGTTATTTACAAGATACAGTCTTGCCCGGGCCTGGCTCCAGAATCACACCAACAGGTTACAGACTTCATTGTGTATCGGGCAGGCATAGCCCTTTCAGGCTTAAGTGACCACTAATCCTTCCACTGTAGCTCAAATGCAGACTACACCCCAGCTCCCTTTGTGTCACTGTCTATAGGAGATTCACAAACAGCCCAACTGTCAGTCTGCCCCAGACAGGGAATACAGAAGCAGGCAGAGTCACAGAATGGTTTCAGCAAGAAAATGCCTACTTTCTAAAGTGGCATTTTCAAATTGACAAACTAAAAATCAACTTCACTAAAAGATGTATTTTTAAATTGTGGGTTCAGAGACCCCAGACTCCACATCTCTACCTGATCCCAAAGGGAAATGGCACTTAAAAGATATTTAAAGGCAGCCCCCATGTTAACCTATGAGAGAGATAGGCCTTGCAACAGGGAAAACCGAATTTGGCAGTATTTCATTGCCAGGACATGTAAAACACATCAGTAGATGTCCCACCTTTAACATACACTCAACCTGCCCATCCAGCTACCTAGGGCCTACCTTAGGGGTGCCTTCCATGCGTAAAAGGGGAAGGTTTGGGCCTGGAAAGTGGGTACACTTGCCAGGTTGAATTGGCAGTTTAAAACTGAACACACAGACACAGCAGTAGCAGGTCTGAGCCATGTTTACAGGGCTACTCATGTGGGTGGCACAACTAGTGCTGCAGGCCCACTAGTAGCATTTGATTTACAGGCCCGGGGCACCTCTAGTGCACTTTACTAGGGACTTACTAATTTAGTTTGATGGGGTGGGGATTTGGGGGTTGGGATAGTCTTTTTTAGGGCTTAAGGTGGATGGGTGGTTCGGGGTAGTTTAATTATTGTGGGGGGAAAGGTTTTAAGACCCAGGGCAGGTGGGAGGTATCAGGGTAGTTTTTTTAGGGCTCAGGGTGGGTGGGGCTGTCAGGTAGTTTACATTTTAGGGGTGTGGGTGGGGGGTTTCTGTAGTTTTTTTAAGGCTCAGCGCGGGTGGGGATGTCAGGGTAGTTTAGTTTTTAAGGGTGGGGGTCAAGGTAGTTTCTTTTTTAGGGCTCAGGGTGTGTGGGGGGTCGCTGTAGTTTACATTTTAGGGGTTGGGGTTGAGGGTCGGAGTCATTTTTTTACGACTCAGGGTGGGTGGGGGTGTCTGGGTAGATTAGTTTAATGAGGCAGGGGTGGCGGGTTGGGCTAGTTGTTTTTTAGTGTTCAGGGCGAGTGGGGGTTGGGGTAATTTAGTTTATAGTGGCAGGGTAGAGGGTCAGGGTATTTTTTTGGCTCAGGGCGAGTGGGGGTTTGGGGTAGGTTAGGTATTAGGGGTGGGGGTAGTTTTGGGCCTCAGGGCGGGTGGTGTTTGCATGACAGAACAATGCATGGCATTTTGATTCCGTTTCCACACATGACTTTACTAGACATGCTTTTACAATGAAATTTGTTGTAAAGGCATGCATCATGAAGGTATGCGTAGAAACGGCAAAATCGTGGTTCTGACTGCATTGCTAAGGCATGCATTGTTCTAGTATGCGTGGTTCGATCATACAACTGGAAGGCACCAGTGTGTGTCCCAGCATAGCCAGGAATCTGTAATCTATAGTGAAAAAAACATCCCAACTATCCATGCTGTATCTCTTTCACAGGCAATGCTGCAGTAGGTGACTATCTGTGTTGGACCGTGTGTCAATCACACAAAGATGACCACTTACAGTGTCTATAAAATGGTAACGAGTTCTTAAGTGACTCAAATGTGAAGTACACTAACTCTTGTCAACAGGCCTCTCACAAAGCAACAAATACAGGGAGTGCAGAATTATTAGGCAAATGAGTATTTTGACCACATCATCCTCTTTATGCATGTTGTCTTACTCCAAGCTGTATAGGCTCGAAAGCCTACTACCAATTAAGCATATTAGGTGATGTGCATCTCTGTAATGAGAAGGGGTGTGGTCTAATGACATCAACACCCTATATCAGGTGTGCATAATTATTAGGCAACTTCCTTTCCTTTGGCAAAATGGGTCAAAAGAAGGACTTGACAGGCTCAGAAAAGTCAAAAATAGTGAGATATCTTGCAGAGGGATGCAGCACTCTTAAAATTGCAAAGCTTCTGAAGCGTGATCATCGAACAATCAAGCGTTTCATTCAAAATAGTCAACAGGGTCGCAAGAAGCGTGTGGAAAAACCAAGGCGCAAAATAACTGCCCATGAACTGAGAAAAGTCAAGCGTGCAGCTGCCACGATGCCACTTGCCACCAGTTTGGCCATATTTCAGAGCTGCAACATCACTGGAGTGCCCAAAAGCACAAGGTGTGCAATACTCAGAGACATGGCCAAGGTAAGAAAGGCTGAAAGACGACCACCACTGAACAAGACACACAAGCTGAAACGTCAAGACTGGGCCAAGAAATATCTCAAGACTGATTTTTCTAAGGTTTTATGGACTGATGAAATGAGAGTGAGTCTTGATGGGCCAGATGGATGGGCCCGTGGCTGGATTGGTAAAGGGCAGAGAGCTCCAGTCCGACTCAGACGCCAGCAAGGTGGAGGTGGAGTACTGGTTTGGGCTGGTATAATCAAAGATGAGCTTGTGGGGCCTTTTCGGGTTGAGGATGGAGTCAAGCTCAACTCCCAGTCCTACTGCCAGTTCCTGGAAGACACCTTCTTCAAGCAGTGGTACAGGAAGAAGTTTGCATCCTTCAAGAAAAACATGATTTTCATGCAGGACAATGCTCCATCACACGCGTCCAAGTACTCCACAGCGTGGCTGGCAAGAAAGGGTATAAAAGAAGGAAATCTAATGACATGGCCTCCTTGTTCACCTGATCTGAACCCCATTGAGAACCTGTGGTCCATCATCAAATGTGAGATTTACAAGGAGGGAAAACAGTACACCTCTCTGAACAGTGTCTGGGAGGCTGTGGTTGCTGCTGCACGTAATGTTGATGGTGAACAGATCAAAACACTGACAGAATCCATGGATGGCAGGCTTTTGAGTGTCCTTGCAAAGAAAGGTGGTTTTTTTGGTCACTGATTTGTTTTTGTTTTGTTTTTGAATGTCAGAAATGTATATTTGTGAATGTTGAGATGTTATATTGGTTTCACTGGTAATAATAAATAATTGAAATGGGTATATATTTTTTTTTTGTTAAGTTGCCTAATAATTATGCACAGTAATAGTCACCTGCACACACAGATATCCCCCTAACATAGCTAAAACTAAAAACAAACTAAAAACTACTTCCAAAAATATTCAGCTTTAATATTAATGAGTTTTTTGGGTTCATTGAGAACATGGTTGTTGTTCAATAATAAAATTAATCCTCAAAAATACAACTTGCCTAATAATTCTGCACTCCCTGTATCTTCATAGACTGCAGGGCAAAGGCTACATCATGTACTAAATTCAACATACTCAATGATAAAACATCTTTAAGATGCCATGATTACGATCTTGTCAAAGTATAAAAAAATTTAATACTGCAAACTCTATCCAGACAAACTACAACTACCTATCCTACACTAACTTTAACGCTACCTTACACTATCTGACCCTTTCCTAACCTACCTAGAGCTGCCTATCATACACTGGTTAACCTTAACGCTAACTTACACTAACTTAACATATCCTAAATTATCTTAAACACTAAACACAAATAACAAGTTAAACATCAACCCTCCCAAACCTCCTAACACACAAAGTACATTAAAAATAGCAACTATATACTAACTACACATGGAAAGCTAAACAAATTTATTTAGTTTTTTTAAACACTACACATCAATCCACCACACTCTAAAAAACAGAAAAGAAGAAAAACAGATTTTAAAACTACCACCTATTCAAATATCTAAAAGCTAAAACCTAACTACACTAAACCCATCCTAATCACTAACTTGCACTATGCCTAATTGCAATAAATGTAAACAACAAATGTTAAAAAGGGAAAGATAATGTCCAAGGGCAGAGTCTAAAGAAGTTACGAAACCTGCACCAGGGCCTCCTCCATGTTCTTGACACGTTCACACAGGCTGGTCTTCTCCTGCCGTAATCCATCCAGTCTCTTTGTTATCTTCTGCAAATCATGATAGATACAGTAATGGAACACAGAGTTTTTGCTTCTTCTGGGCTTCCTGGCCCATGTGGTTAGGGGCTGTGTGGTTGCATGTGTAGCTGCTGCTGCCTATGGTTGGGGTGGCTGCTGCTGGCTTTGCACACCTGTGGTTGGGCTTGTGACTAATGTAGTGACTGCTGTCTTTGATGTACCACGGATATTGCACAACCCAAATTACTTTGCCGGCTCATAAATCTTTCCCATCTTCCTGTATGCCTTAGAGACATTCCAGGTGTGGCTGTAATGGTCCCTGTGCATGTCAAACGTTTTCACCTCTTTAGCTCTCATGTTATCCATGGTTGTAATGTAACAACAGTCTTAGCTCAATCTGTACATTTACATGATGTGTGTCAAAGTAGGCTGAACTGGGATAGATATATTGACAATATACTGCCAATACATAGATGTCCCCTACTTGAGCAAGGAAAACTGAGACAGATGTGGTCTGTGTAGGTGCACATTATGGAAATATAGTCACAATGGGATAACAACCATATCATGCAGAACAGTGATAAATATTCATGATGATGTGCTGATTTTAAATAGAACACATTGTCCAGTAATTGAAAATTTGGGTGAATGGATTGCATCATGCAAGTGGGTTGAACATTGCTGATGAACATAAGTGAAGGTGGTGAAGGTGATGCAGTCCAAGTAGTGTGCCTTTGTGTTGCATCGCCCATCTGGAGTCACACAAGGCAAAACACATTGCTGACCTTCACTTATTCAGTGTCAGATAGCTAATACATGGATAAGGGGTTGTCATTTATATACTGTAAAACATGACTGGGGTATATTTCAAACACGTACCCTCAGGCAAATGTACTGGAATGTGGCACATAGCTTCTGGTTCACACTTGTTGCCAAAACATGTTGAATCTTACCTAAACATGTTTCGGTACTCAGATTATCACATTATTCCAGGGCTACATTCTTCTTCTCACATTGTAACTTACACAATGCATCTTTGTAGTGTGTGTATGCACGGTCTTGGTAGTGTGTGTATGCATGCTGGAGTACTCATCTGAACAAGAACTTTGTGAAATATAATGTGGGGACCCTTACACTGTGATACAGATTGACAATGTTGATGCTACCCAATCTCACTTGTCCCACCAGTAAATGCATTAATCTCAACTTTTACACAGTGCAGCAACATTACTGTTTATTTTGCACTGTATGAATGCCTTCCAGAAATGGGGCATAAGGGATATACGGGACATGGGTTTGTCATTTAAAGGCAAATAGATGTGCAGACTAGTGTGTTTGTCCAGCTGGACACACCATACCAATGAGAATCCATACAATGAGCCCTACTGGCACTCCATAGTTTTCACTGCAATTGCAATTGCACAATGAGGCTAAAGAAATACACATTGCACAGAAGCAGAAGACTGCCATCCAGTTAAGACCTGGAAAACAACATTGCCATGTGTACATCCACATTCACATTGACCATTGGTCAGTAATTCAGTCAATGATCTAGGCAACACCATGGTTACCTAGAGTTGCAGGCCTTCATTCTACAGCCTCTAGGGCATCAGTGTGAATATTCCTATGTCACACCATTTCACATAGTGATGACATGGCCTACTCTAAGTTGGGCTCAAGTACCCCTGAGGCTGGATTACAACAGCCATACCTCATGGTAGGCTTAGAAATTGAAGATAATGTACAAATACATGTACAGTCACAAATGTAGCCATGTCTTTTGATGTCGGGCATGGGTCAAATCCATCAATTATGAAGTATTGGCCCATCACAACAACATATATTCAAAATTGGCTAGATTGTGATGGCTACCCTGCTGGCACTATCATACATATTTTTACAATTTAGCTCTTGGTTTGACATACTGGTACAGTGACAGGTATGTTGTCTAAAAAACAAACTAAGGTCCTCATTATGACATTGGCGGGAAATCCCACATACCACAACGCTGACTGCCGCTAACATACCGCTGCCGCAGTGGATATCCGTCTATCATATTATGACACACACACACCAATCTGTCACTATTCATCTACATCCACAATTCTGCCACACCAAAGGTCAGTGATAAACTGGCGGTATCAAAACCTACACTTTTACGCCAACAGAACTACGCCCATCAAAATATGACCCACGAATCACTACGGCGGACATTCAATGACGGTAAACCATTGGAGGTACATACCGCCACGCTCAAAATACACACACATATACAAAACAACACCACATTGGACAATTCATACTCCACACACCTGACACCCATAAACACACCACACTCACACCACTATAAAACACACACCCACAATACCCACAATCCTTTACGAATACAAACCATTGACACGAGACAGACACCATGACTACAGACAAGACCAGAGCCAACCACCACCATCACCTACACACCACTCACGCACCCCACATCACACACCCCAACACAACACCCTCCACACCCTCACCCACACTACTCACACAACACCCGTGGCACCACAAAGACACCCCCGATTCTCAGAGGAGGAGCTAAGGGTCATGGTGGAGGAAATCATCAGGGTATAGCCACAGCTATTTGGAGCACAGGTGCATTAGATATCCATTGCTAGGAAGATGGAGCTATTGCAGAGAATCGTGGACAGGGTCAACGCCGTGGGACAGCACCCAAGAACAAGGGATGACATTAGGAACAACCTACGGGGGAAGGTACGTTCCATTGCAGCAAGACCAACTTGCTGAACAGAGGACTGATGGTGGACCCCCTATTGTCCCCCACAACTAACAACAGGGGAGGAGCAAGTCTTGGCAATCATGCATCCTGAGGGCCTGGCAGGAGTAGCAGGAGGACTGGACTCTGGTAAGACAACTCTCTATTACTATCACCCCCCTACCTGCATGCCATCACATACCTCCAGCCTCACTCTCACTCCCATCACTCCACCACCTCCCACACACCCCACCATCACATATCACCCATCCCGATGCCAAGCCCTGCATGCACCACTAAATGCATGGGCACCACTCACAGACCTGCATGGACAACTATAACCAAAGCATGCACACTAGAGAAAATCAGCTAGCCCACTACATACCAACTCACACAAGTTAAAGATGCCAGGGTAAATACAACCAAAGAGGGCAAACCATTGATATAATATGTAACACACAGAAACAATAACACTGCATTTACATTCCCACAGGTACCCCAGCCAATGTCATCGTCGAAGAGGTGCCAGCAATATCCAGTCCCCTAACAGAAGAGGCCCACAGTGATGACAATGACTCTGGTCGTCTGGATCTGAATGACCAACCTGGCAAATCAGGGACCTCTGGACAGTCGGTTACCCAGGCACAGTCACACACCACAACAGAGCCTCCTCCCTCAGGAAACACCACCACATCACCCACCCAGCGCACCCACACCTCTGTCCCCAGGACACATCAATCAGCAGTGTGTCCACCACTACAGGGACCCCAGGGCACATCTCACCCCCAAGACAATCAGGGACCTGGGGTCAGTGGCTGTGGGCACACGGTTCAGGGGACAGAGGCACAGGACAACAGGGACACTGGGAGGACTGCTGTGCACCAGGGGGAAGACAGGCCCAGGGAACCGACTCTCCAGGAGGCACTCATGCAATCCTGGGAGCATACCAACATTGCCAGGATATGCTGGGCCAGATCCTGGCCAACGAGCAGGAGAACAGGCGGCTGCAGGAGGGACAGTACCAGAGGATCAGGGAGGACTTGCAGGCCATTAACACCACCCTGGTCTCCATTGCAGGGGTGCTGGCAGACATGGCCAACATCATGAGGGAGGCAGTCTTACAACAGCGGGCCCCTGCCACTAGTCAGACATCTGAAATGCCTTCCACCTCTGCTGCCGTTAGTGGACAGAAGGCCCCACCACAGGACCAACAGGCCACCAGCACGCTAGCGGAAGGTGAACCATCCCGCAAACGTTCCCTGCGATTCAGGCAGGAAAAGAAAATGAGACTCTCCTGTTTGTCACCCTTGTGTCTCACCCTGTCACCCTGTCCACCTTGAACTGCCATTGCTCCCCTTCCTATGTCCCCATGGACAATGCATCTGTGAAACAAATAGACTGGAACTATACCCTGGACTTTCCTCCATCATCACCCCATCCCAATGCACTTGCCCCACTCCTCCTCATCACTTCAATAAATACCCTTTGAATAAATACAAGTATGGAGTATGTCAAATGATTTAAGTATGTATACGTTTAATCAGGTTCAAACATTGCAAAGCAACTGTACAGTAATATTGACATAGGAAAGACCTTTAGTTGGCGCTGTGATCACACCCGGAGCGATAGTGGGGCACCAACATCTGCAAAATTAGTTGCCAAAGGGTACAGTGAGTGAGCATAGAAGTGGGAAATAACAGCATGCCAGTGACAAAGATAAACCTAAAAAAGACAATGAAATATGAAGTAACACTGTCTGGAGAAGTGTGGCTCAATGGTTAGAGCGGCAGACCCTGAAGCAGAGATCTGGCTCAAGACCAGGGTTCAAGTCCTGCTTCAGCAGGTCTTGGGCTCAATTCCCCTTGACCAGATAATTCTCGCCTCGGTGCCTAATCTAATTCATGGGTCCCACTCTGCAACTCTGGGCAATAGCTTGCTTAATCTCCACAACGGCCCCAACAGCGCTTGGATGCCTGGCTTCACCCTGGAGGTGCTCAGGAGTGGGTGCCTCACAGGGAAAAGCCAGGAGGGGTTCCATAGCGGTATGAGTACAGCGCCTTGAGACCCTAACGGGTGAGTAGTGCGCTATACAAGTGCTAATTTACATTTTTACCTGTGTGTCATTGGAGGTATTGTCGAATCAATGCAGTTCTGTTGTCCTCATCCTCATCCTCTGCCTCCTCATCCTCACTGTCCACAGGGTCCACTGCTGCCACACGGCCATCTCCAGCCTCCTCCTCCTGCAGAAAAGATACATTGCATTTCAAGGCAAGGTTGTGCAACATGCAGCATGATACGATTATCTGGCAGACCTTCTTGGGTGAGTAGCACAGGGATCCACCTGTCAGATGGAGGCACTGAAACCTGGCCTTCAGGAGGCCAAAGGTATGTTTGATAATCCTTCTTGTTCGCCCATGTGCCTCATTGTAACGTTCTTCTGCCCTTGTTCTGGCATTCCTCATAGGGGTCAGTAGCCATGAGTTACCTGCAAATATCGAGGGACAACATTTAGCCACACACTATCCTATATGGCCCACACCATACCCATACACCAACATCCACTGGGTGGGAACCAAGGCTCTCCTATTAGCCACACCCTATGCCTCTGTAGTTGACCCATCACATTTGGGATGCTGCTATTCTTCAGGATAAAGGCATCATGCACCGACCCACCGTGGTAGAAGCATGATGCGTGGGAGATGTACCGGTCTACCAAGCACACCATCTGGACATTCATTGAGTGAAAACTCTTTCGATTTCTGAACACCTGTTCATTCTGACAGGAGGGGACAAATGCAATTTATGTTCCATCAATTGCCCCAATGATGTTGGGGATATGTCCCATTACATAGAAGTCAGCCTTCACTGTGGCCAAATCCTCCACCTGGGGGAATGAACCTGCACATGTGTTTAATCAGGGCAGGCGACACTCTGGTCAGCACTGTTGAGAACATTGGCTGTGACATTCCTGCTGCCAAGCCCACTGTCACTTGGAAGGAACCAGTTGCCAAGAAATGGAGCACAGATAGGACTTGCACAAGAGGGGCGATCCCAGTGGAGTGACGGATAGCCGATATAAATTCAGGCTCCAATTGGGCACACAGCTCCCTGATTGTGGCCATGTCAAGTCTTAGGTGAGGATAATGTGCCTGTCCTCCATTGTTGCCAAGTCCACCAGGGGTCTGTACACAGGGGTATGTCTCCATCTCCTATTCATCCACAGTGGTAGCAATCTATGGGGCAAAAGAGTGAGGAGCCGGTCACAAACTGTACAACGTATGCACTACTGTACAATGCAGGATGTTGATTTTTAATGTATAAGTGGCACTTGTCCCATATTTCCAACTGTGAAATGAGACGCAGTTATAATCCAGGGCCAGACCCCCCTCCTCCTGAAATGGCATCTGCTTGTCCCGTGTGGAGGGACAGGTGGAAGTGAGGTAATTCCGCTGATGTTGTGCGCCATTGCGGGAGGTGGTCGGGGAATGCCGTGCAATGCCTCATTGCTTAATATTGGCCCCTATGGGGTACAGTGGCCAATGGTGATGTACGCCGGCAGTGACGGTATGCATCGCCATGGACGTGACCGCCATTTTCTATCTGATCACTCACTTGCTACCTGACCTTCAACAGGAGAGGACCTACACTGCATGTGCTGCTATGACCTGTGTCTGGAACCTACCATGGCTCATGTGACTGGGGAAGGGCCCCTGCCTTCACTTCGGCGGAGTTGGAGTGACTGGTACGGACTGCTGTATGGGCCTCCAGACCAACAGGTGAGTACACTTTGAGCACGATGCATGGGGCATGAATGCATGGAGTGGAGTGTGTGAAGGCCATGTGTAAAGGGGGGGTTCGTGGATGGGCCCTGGGCGGCGGGTGGCTTGTGTGCTGGGCCCTCTGTGTGCAAATGGTGATGTGAAGGGGTATGGTGGGCCATAAGTGTAACAGGCAGGACGGTCTGACTGAAACCTTTTCTTGTCTGTATTTCTCTGCAGGTCAGCACCCATCAAAGGAAGGGTATATGGCGTGCCATCACCAAGGTTGTGTAGACCCTGGGGGTCTATGGCAGCCAGAGCACCCACTTTCGGAAACAGTGGGGGACCTGAGACGCTGGGCACAGAAGACGGTGGAGGCCCAGCTGGGGATGGGCCCCCAACGAGGAAGGGGTGCCCGTCGAACCCTGACCCCCCTGATGTCCTGCATACTGGTGGTGGCCTATCCAAAGCTGGATTCGTTCTTGAGGGCATCACAGCAGCCAATGGGGGGTCTGTACAGTGCCCATCATCACTACTTACGCATGTTAGGGGGGTAGCCGGGTGGGGGATGTATGTCAGTGGGTGCCCCTAGCCCAGGCCTAACATTGCAGAGTAGGTCCCATGTTGGGCAGGGTTCTGAAGTGATAATCCTTCTACCTAGCTTGTAGGCATCCACCATTGGTCAGGGCTGTGTGGGTCACAGGTATGCTGCAGTTGGCGGTATGTTCCCCTCCCCATGCCCTGGTGGCTAGCATTATAACTGGTAGTGCATTGCATAGTGCGTGGGGCTGTTCCCTGTGTGTGAGGGTGGTGTGTATGCCAATGGTGGTGTTGGTGCAGCCATTGACCCAGTGTATCCTTTGTCTCTCTACCCCCTTTATGTTTTTTCACCCTGTCCTTATGTGCATTAGCATCATCTGGCGGAGGAGCAGAGGCACCGGCAACGGAGGGAGCTGCATCCCACAGGACCCAGGAGGCAGAGTTCACCGACGGTGAGGGCACCAGTGGGATAAAGGGCGAGGGGAGCACCACGGCTGAGACTGGAGGGGACAGTTCAGACACAGATACCTCCTCCGATGGAAGCTCCCTGGTGGTGGCGGACACTTCTATGACCACCCCAGCTACAGATACAGCCGCCACCCCTGCTCCAGCACCGCCCTCCCAGTAGCCCCTCAGCAAGTTGCCCGTGCCCGCTCAGCCAGGAGGGTGGGCATCTCCTTCACCCCAGGCACCTCAGGCCCTGCCCCAGTGAGCCCTTATGTCCTGAGTGAGGAGGCTATTGACCTCCAGTGATCCATCTCTGTAGGGCAGTCAACCATTGTGAATGCCATCCAAGGGCTGGCAGCCCAAATGCAACAGACAAATGCATTCAAGGAGGGCATTCACATTGGCTTGGCGGCCCAACAGAGATCAATCCAGGCTCTGGCCTCCTCTCTGATGGCAGCCATTGTCCCTGTTTCCACCCTTCCCCCTTCAATGTCCTCCTCCCAATCCCATTCCTCTCAACCCCAACCTATCCTAAGCACACAGGCAGACGAGCATGCCCACAGGACAACACACAAGAGTGGCACAGGCAAACACAAGCACCACACATCATCCCACAGGCACTCACACAAACACCATCCAGATGCAGACATACCAACATCCACTGCCTCCACTGTGTCACCCTCCTCCTCCTCCACCTCCCTCCCAGTTGCATCTACACTCACACCTGCATGCACTACACCATCATACACTACCAGCATCACCAGCACACCTAGCAGAACACACACCTCACTGGCAGACACCACCACAACAGCCATGCACACGTCGCCTGTGTCCTCTCACATTGTATCTGTCCCCCCTCCCATGGTACACAAACGCAAGCACTCAGACACCCAACAGCCATCCACCTCACAACAGCATCCAGCCCATGCACCTTCACCCAAACACAGCAGACAGACACCTCCCACAACCACTCCCTCTTCCTCCACTCCCAAACCCACTCCCTCTTCCCTCCAATGTCCCTAAGCAGCTTTTCCTCTCCACCATTGACCTCTTCCCTACCCCACCCCCAACCCAGTCCTTCACGTCTGGCCAGTGTGCCAAAAACCCAGGCAAGCACCTCAGCCACACAGTCCATGGGCCCAGTAGCCTCCACACCAACTCATGGTGGGAAAGGATCCAGGGCACCAGGCAGCCTCATGGAAAGGGAGCCTGACGCAAGTGCTGCCCGGGAGGGCAGGAAGCCATCCCCAGCTGCTGCCAAGAAGACCAAGGAGACATCCCTCGGCTTCCAGGAAGGGCAAGGAGCCATCCCCAGCTGCTGCCAGGAAGGGCAAGGAGCCTGCCCCAAGTACAGACCTGAAGAGCAAGGAGCTTGCCCCAAGCGCTGCCAAGAAGACCAAGGAGCCATCCCCAGCTGCTGCCAGGAAGGGCAAGGGGTCTGCACCAGCAGGCAGGAAGGACAAGGGGCCTGGTGCAGGGACTCAGTCAGAGCCCCCAACACCAACCATGGTTGTGCAGCTGTCCGAGGCTGCAGGGGATGGGCTGGAGCCTCCCCTCACCACCAGCAGCAGCACCACCACCACCAGTGGGCAACCGTCCAAGGCTGCAGGAATGGGCTGGACCCCCCCCCCACCACCACCAGCAGCAGCACCACCAGTGGATATGTTGCCCCCCTCCAGAGCCAGTGGGCAAGTCACCCACTTGAGAGACTGTGACCTTGCACTCCCCAGGACCAAGCACAGGGCATGTTGCCCCTTCCAGGACCAGTGGTGTTATTCCATCTGCCGCCTGAGGAGCCCCCCCATTCCCCATTCCCCTGAGGTGCTTGCCTATTTTCCAACTGATGCCCCTGCAGTGTTCTTTCCATGCTGCTGCAGGCGACAAGTGGGGCCTTGGACTTTGGCATGTGGGACTGTGGCACACGCACATCGAGGACTGGGCAGTGCCGCTTGAACTGTACATATGTATATACCATTAGAATGAATGTTCTTATTTATATTGCATTTATATTATTACACTCACTTTCATTCATTCCTGTTGTCCTTGCATTATTCCAGAGGGGTACGGGGTAAATATGTATTCTTACTGCATCTGATTGTGTGTATGGTGTTGGGGGTGTGTGTGTGTGTGGTGCGTGTGTGTGTCACTCTCTTTTTCCTCCCTCTCTCCCCTGTGTGCTAGGCAGCTATACTCACTGTGGTCGTCTTCGCCATCGTTTGTGTTTGTGGTGGAGCAGGACGTAGAAAATCATTGGGAATATCTGAGGTTCAGGTTCCATGGCGGCGTGGTTCTTCCCTGTGTCTCCAAAGGTGAGTCCTTTCCCTTCTGAGCTCAGTTCCGCCAGGCTTTTGATGTCGTTGGTACCGCGGAGTGGGTTGTCATAATATGGTGGGCGGAACATTGACTTTCTCCTGGCTGTAGGCGCCTACAGCTGTGGTGGCTGTTGTTTCCGCCATGGCTGTCGGTGTGATAAAGTGAATGTCTATGGGAGTTGTCACTGCCTTGGTCATAATTTGGCGGTAGTGGCCGCCAGCCTGTTGGCTGTATTACCGCCACTTTATCACCGTTGTAATGAGGGCCTAAGTGTAGCACATCAGGTATGTTTGGCCATGCTTATGGTCAGTCACGCTGAAATAGTGTTGCAGGAGAGCTCAAAGTATGCTCAAAAGCATGCAGCATGTATAAGCACAGCATGCAGCAAATTGTTGGAACATAGGTAGCATATTGACACATTGTGTGTGACTGATTCGATTACACCTACCTGCTCATACTTGATAACAATGTCTGTGTATTAATATTGCACATCAGCAGCAACTGTGTCATACACAATTTTGGACATATGTAACAGAATCCTGCCCAGACATGCTTAGCAACATACATTTGACTGTGCTGCTACATGTGTAGAAACATGATTCATTTGTTTCATGCCATTTGTTGTATGACCTAATGGGTTTGTGTTGAACACATGCAGATTATGCATCAGATGATGATTACTGCGCCAAAAGCGGCATAACTATAGTTGTGCTAACATTAACAGAACTGTAAAGATGCTTAGGTAATTTGGCACTGGTTGCATACACCCTACATTCCCAGTGAAATGCCTCCTTCTTCATTACAAATGAATCTGTGAGCAGGTTCTGTCATGTTGTCACACTGACAGCAAAATGGTGGTAGGTGCTTGTTTCGGGCCAGAACACATCACAATGTTATAATTCACATAGATCACACATAGACATCAAAATGCTACATACAAGTACTTATGACACTTATTTCTAGCATTGGGGACCCAGAAACTATCCATCTTAGCCCAGGTGAATGGAAGATTTCCACCTGGAAGACAAGAAAGTGGGCATTGCATTATAAATAGGACATTTACATATGGTTACATTTACAAGTTAGAAACTATGTTATGCCAGTATTTTCAGATATATACAACAGCTTTGACATACATATCTAAATATTACATTAATGTGGGACGCATCTAGTCAGCTTGCAGGCTTGAGCTGGTTGGATGATGAAGGTCAGAGTTATTCATCATCACATGCCTGACGCATTTCGCAGGCATGTGACATATTTAGAAAAGCTGACAAGCATCATGTTAGACTCCATTGTACTATGACACATGGGTGACACCATTGACCCTCAACAGATCTATTTAGTGATTTGATGGGAAAGGACAGGTATACACCCTATGTGACATTGTAAAAGCCATACAAGAGTTTACTGGCATGGTGCACAGAGTACTGACCAACGGAAAATCTTTGTACCTTCCAAATTTGTGAAAGGATGCCTGCCTTGTCAGCAAGTATTATGCTTTTGTGTTGCACTGTAAAACTCACAGTTTTGCACATGAGCATTTTATAAGCCATATTATTCTGTGTACGTGTGTAGCACAATGCTGCACACATGGCGTATTACACATAAATGGAGTTTGGAGGTATATTTCCTGCTTAACCTTCAACAGTGGTGATCTGGCAATTTGAGAGAATCCCTTGGTCACTCATGTATGTTATATGAGAGAATGCATTTTCAGTGGAAAGAACCAGCCACATCTCATTGGCAGGATATGGCAATGGAGCTATTGCCACTGCACTTGCTTTAGGATTGCTTACTGTAGTCACTCTGTGGCACATCTAGTTCCCTCAGCTAGCTTAATTTGCTTACATTAAGTGAATTTTATGTATATGTAGTATGGTGCAATGTGAAAACTCAACAAAAAAAATGATGTATATTCCATGTTTATGTTTTGCATTATTCCTATTCCTACATTACTATATGCAAATGGAATTTACATACATACCTACTGGTCCTCTGATCTCCAGTCCAAGGTGGTCAACAACATCAGCATACTGTGTTACCACGTCAGCCCAACAATGTTTCATTTGGATAACGGTCCATATCTTGGCCAAATTTCTTAATGTGACGCACACGCTCCTACATATCCTTTTTGCCCTTGGGTTGTTAGCCATGGCTACCCCCAGAGGACAGTATCCTGGGGAGGTAATGGACTATAAGCCATATTAGTCCACCCAACTCCCCCTCCTAAAAAATATTTTCACTGCCTTACATGTCCCTATCCCTCCCAGACACAGCAAAACCCAAAATAACACACCTTGCATGCTATAACTACCCCTATAATTGTAAACCCCAAAAAGTCAAACTCCCAACAATGCAGAGACAAATATGTCAACAAAACAGTATTAAAAGATGAAAAAGTATTACATATACAGAGGAAAGGAATACATCACACACTGACAAGACCAAAAATTCACCACAAGCACACACATTCTCAGAAATACCTCGAACACCCAGCACAAACTAGCAGAGACTAAGAGAAAGTGAAACTAACTTCACCATTCCTAATAGGCAGTTTGCCACACCCATTGCATCATTTCCTGGGTGAATCCCACCCATTTGAAAAAATGCACTGTTTTTCATGATGCACGCTAATGACATGGCCATGCTTGATGAACGCACAGTGCATTACCACTTCTGCAGTCACTTCTATTCTTTGGCGTTGATGTGTGGCTTATGGCCAGCGCAATTGGTGTAATGTGCCATACAACAGAGGCGATACGTGGGTTCTGAACCATGCAATTGCCCTAATGTGTGAGATCTACCATTGGCATGGGCACTGCAGGGGCCCCCAGGGGCCCCGCGGCACCCCCTACCGCCATCCTGTTCATGGCGGCTTTCCCGCCATGAACAGGATGGCGGTAGGGGGTGTCTGAATCCCCATGGCGGCGGAGCGCGCTCCGCCGCCATGGAGGATTCAATGGGGCAGCGGTAAACCGGCGGGAGACCGCCGGTTTACCCTTTCTGACCGCGGCTGAACCGCCGCGGTCAGAATGCCCTCGGGAGCACCGCCAGCCTGTTGGCGGTGCTCCCGTGGTCGGTGACCCTGGCGGTCACCGGCCGCCAGGGTCAGAATGACCCCCATAGACTGGAGATCAAATCATCAGTATAACACATACATAGTAGGGATAGATATGCACCAATTACTTCCACAGTGACACTTTAATTGTTGACCGGAAACCACTGCATTTCATTTCATTGTATTTAGTATAATATTTTCCTCTTTTATTTCCATTGACTGTTCAAATAACAATTCATATAACAATTCTTATGTCCATATGACAATTCTTATGTACACCTCGTCTCTCATCTCTATGCGGCGCAACATCAAATCATATAACGAAACAAAACACATCAATGTATATCATTTATCACTAACGACAAAATAAACAAAGGCTTCAGGGTATTATGCTTCCCAATTGTTCCAACTGAGCTGCGCAGTATAGTTAAAAAAAGCAGTCCTCTCCTTTGAGGTAGCAGAATAAAATGTCCACAACAGTTGACAATTACACCATTGCGACTCATTTACATGGTCTCATCAATTCTTCTATTTGATTCACATATTTCCAATTCTCCTCAAAACTTTCTGTTGACGCATTTTCGGCCTTCAAAGCCTCTTCAGGACAGAGGAAGACATGGATACCCAGATAGAAAATTACACTCATGTGCATTTCTCTAATCAATAGGTGACAATCCCACCAGGGTCACATGTCACCCTGTTCACGAATACATATCTGTACATTTATTCAATTAGAGCACCCTGTGAGATTATTGCTATATTTATCCCTATGTGAGCCTATATGCCAATTAAAAAAAAAAATTAAGGTACCAGTGTATGGCACATACAACCCGTGATGTCAATTCCCTGGAGTTTAATGCCACATAAAATAAAGTAAATTATGTGGTCTAATCTACACCACCTTTCTCTCATATGTTGCTCAAAACCCAATAGCACTGACCTTATGAACTCATAATGTTCTATTTTGACCCTAGTCATGTTCTGGGAGGTCGGGCTATACGCTTCTCTACAAAGCCATTTCCAGCTTTCACACTTATTCGGCTTCAGATTAAACCTCACTTGGTGAAACCTCTTTTCTTAGGCAGTTGTAATGCTAGATGAACAAGTCGGGTGCAAAAAAGTTCTTTATATATTGTCTAACGTATCTCTTACGTCATAATCACCCTCAAACGTTCTTGCGCTCTTTACCTTAAAATGGGTGCAACCGTCACCTTCATTCAACTGCTACATTTCATGCCGCTCGGCGTCTAGGTAAATCTCTGTTTCACCGGCGTTGAATTGCTCTTTGACCTATTACATGCTTACCAGGGTAAAACACCCATCTTATGTTCATTCTACGGTGTTCAGGACGTAAGGAGCCTCTAGGATGGTGGCCATTGTTAAATGGAGAGTCTAAACATAATTTGCATAGGCATCATAGAATTTTCTATATTTTCGAGAGTTTGGTCTTATTGCTGTGGAGAGGCAAACAAAGGTCTATATTTAAACCCTTTGATACTTAAAACCAACTTGGTTTGTAAGGAGGTGGTGGTGGTCTCCTTTTGACTCCTAGCTGCAAGATCACAACCTCCATGGCATAGTTGAGCTTACCAAAGTGTTTTTGTTGTTTAGGTTTTTATATCACAGTCACTGCATCACTTCCTACACCTGGGTTGCCGATGTGCAGATTTTTTTGAGCTATTCAGGCTTTGCGTGCCACGTCCAAACAATGTGTCACACATTGCGAAACCCATGAAGATCACTATATTAGAGTTTCATTTGATACGTTGCATCTTTTAATTTGCGAGTGGCGTAGCTAGTTTAGGAGCAGCTTTTGCCCAATGCAAGCTTTCATAAATAACACATTTTAGCAAATGTGTTGTCTTGTAAATATGGAGTACTGCTTTTGCTGTTGTTGCCTCAAACGTTTTTCATAAACATGCCCCTAGGTGCTTCAAATATTCACAAATGTGACGGCTGTGACTACATTTTACAAATACTAAAGCAGACAGGACATTTTTATAATTGTCTTCCTGGGAAATTTGCCTCTGATATTCCTTGGAAAGGCAGGCCTAGCTGAAGAAAGAGGTTTTTATGTGCTTGCTTATATTTTACCAGTATTAACATGGACTAACAATTCAGTATAAATGCCACTTGTGCATTTGCATGACGTATGTAGAAATCAATGAGAGTGTAGTAGTGGTCTGGATCTGTGTTTTGGAGTAAGAGAATTCTTTACAGACTCTCACCCATGTAATTTCCTTGTTCTTACCATACCAGTCATGATTACAAACTGTGTTCTTTTACGTCTTGTGTTATAACCCTACTCTGTTCTTTCTCTGGTTACGTGTTTTTTATTTGCGCAACATGGCAGGATGCTCCAGAACACTGCCTTTTCAGAAGTGGTCACTTACCTTGTGAAGTGTGTGACTCTGTACCTTCTCAATACTCTGGAGAAGGGAATAAGGATACAGTCCCCCCAGAACAACTCAACATGCTTTGGAGCATGTATGATATCCTACTTTTGTCTCTTTTCTGCACTCTAATCTTTTTCTCTTTCCTGCTCCCCTTTTTTTCCTCTCCTTCTTCTTCCACACTCTCCTCCACCCTCCTCTCTTTTTGTCTGTCTTTCCTGCACTTGTCCCGTCTCACTGACCTTTCCTTCACTCTTATCTCTTCTCTTACCTTTATTACCATTCTCTTTCCCACAGGCTTTCGCTCATCTGCTTTCTGTGCACTACCTTCCTTTTCCTCTTCCTGCTCTTCTTCATACACACTCCTCTACCCCACTTCCCTGCATGTTTCCTTTCTATTCCTTACTCCTATCCACTTTCTTCTTCAGTACCCTCCTGTTTCTTGCATGCTTTCCCCTTTCTTGCTCTCGCTCCTTTTCTGCTAGATCTCCAACTACTTCTCCTAACACTCCCATTCCAAGCCTCTTTCCCTCCCAGTCACCCCTGCGCATGCAAACGTCTATCCTCTCCTTTCTCCTCTTTCATGTACTCGCCTTTTTTTCACTATCCTCTTCTCCTTTATCACACTCTTCCCTCTTTGCTTCTCTCCCTGCTCTAACTGTTATCCCTTCACTTATCCATTCAGCCATCTCTCCACCACTCTCCCTTTTTTGCAATGTTCTTGTCACCTTCTCTTGTATGCACTCGCGTGCACTATCCAGGCTTCTTTTCCTTTCATCGTTCTCCCTCTTAGACTTCTTTCCTGTCCATCTTTTCTGCATTCTTCTCTGTCTTTCTTTCTTTGTGTGAGCTCTAATTTTTTCTTTCACTTGAGAGAGCGTAGCTTATATAATCTATATTAACGTGAAACGTTTATGAATTAATGCGTGATAATGCCGCATAGAAACTGTAGTAATGAATTTTTGCTTAAACGTGCACTTGAAATGTGACCACAGGAAGTGGCCGTCAATGTATACGTGGACTAATAAAAATGACTAACTTTATGAATTGATATGAAGAATAAGTTTATACTAATTATTAATGATTACGTTATTGAATTTGTGCTGAAATCCTTGTAGGCCTTAAGTTAGCATGAGCCAAAGCTTAGCTTCCTGGCTCTCATATTAAATGTATTTTTCCTATCTTGCAGTGTGCTGACTCACAGAAGGACATGACCCTTGTTTTTTTCTTCAAACTAGAAGCTGAATGTAACCATAGTAGATCCGTTCTCACGAAATTCATAAAGCTTGTAGAAAATGTTAGTCAAAATGCAACAGTGTAGATTAATGTAATGTACAAGGTCGTTTGAACCGGTGAAGACAATGGAGCTACTGAACAAAAGATGTGCAAAGAATTACAGAAGGATGAAATCATACCGGACGTGCTACCTCTGAAGACGTCAACCATGTGGACCAATAAAAAGCTTGTAAAATAATATGGGGTGAAAGATTAATGACATAATCCATTTTCTAATCGGGTAAAGATAGTGGGGTATAACCAAGGACCAATAAAATTTTAGGGGAATGTACAACGAAAAAAGGGATAAAAACCCATGGCACAGAGAACCATTAGAATTAGGTAGGGAATGCTATTGATTTTATCCAGAAACTTTGTCACTCTGTTTGGTGACTTACTTTGGTTTTACCTAAACCATCCTTTTCTTAGAATTGCCCAATTTACACTTTACCTCCTTATGAGGGAAGTGCCCCCTTTTGCCCCGGAGCTGAGTTCTGATAGATGGCGATTTGACTGATGTCCTGAAGACGAAGACTGAACCTGTGTGCTGACCTAAGCCTTGGAGGGTAACTATGACAATGAAATCGTGATTTGTCTGTTTGCTTTTCCTTTCTAGGTACCAACTGCTTACTTTTGACAGAGACCGAAGCTAGATGTTTTCCAAATTGGTGTTCTAAATTGTTTTGCATGAAGCCCAACATGCTAATGCTAATCAGAGGTTAGGACAGGGGTTCACTACACCGACGCAAATAGACAAATGACTGAATCTATGCTTTGTTGAACTGACGCGTTCATGACACTCTGCTAAAATTGACTTCTGTTGACGCTGTGTTATGTTCTAATAATTGCGTTCCTCGCATTGTTTAAGTCTTATTCGAGTTGATAAATTATGACAATGTTATTGAGTGTTTTGGTTTTAGGATTAACACACATGTTTTTAGAATTGTAATCAAATAGGGAATAAACATCATAAAATTCTACTAAACTGGTGTGGTTATTCATGACTGCAAGGTCATGGTGGTGTCTTGAATCGATTAATGCCTTTGACTAAAGTAAAATGCATTGTGATAATGAATATTGATGACATTATTAACGTATTGATTGACATATTGATTAGCTATCTCGTCCTAAGGTGTCTCTCAACTGGGTCAAAAGATTCATTGGCCTAAAATGAGTCCTGATGTGTAATAAATTATCATAAAGGGACGCGTTATCAGTTCTGGTAGCAGAGCGACGGTTTGGCCCTTTGAGACCCTAGGACGGAGAATTATTGTTTAGATTGTTTTCTGAGATAATGCAAATTGGAGATATGATGTGTTTCTAAATTCACCATAACTTTCCCGGGATCTCGGACCCTGTCTAAGTGAGTTGGGAATGTTCTCGGCGTTTTAGCATGTGTGGTGTAGGATTTGCGCTTGCTCAGCTTATGCATTTTGCAGGTGATTTGAGAATTATGGGGGTCATTACAACCCTGGCGGACGGTGTTAAAGGTGCGGTAATACCGCAAACAGGCCGGCGGACAAAAAAAGGGAATCATGACCGTGGCGGAAACCGCCAACACAGACAGCCACTTTAACACTCCGACTGCCACGGCAGTACAGACAAGCAGCGCGGCGGTCACCGCCAAAAGACAGGCGGAAGACAATGTACCGCCCACAGTATCACAATCCGCCAATCCGCCACCTTTTCCGGGGCGGATTCACAGTGGATAAAAACACGTCGGAAACAGCTTTTGCAATGGGAAAACGCTCATCTTAACACACTCCACGAGGAAGGAGAACACCATGGAGCCGGAATTACAAATCCTACCTGCCCTTGTCTTCCTGCTCATTTATGAACACCAGCAATGGTGGCGGCGAAGACAACAGTGAGTACTGCACCTACGACATAGGGGAGGGGGGAGGCAAAAGTCAGGGGGACACACACGCAAAACCCCCACCCCCACCCTCGCACATTATAACACACACAGCTATGCATGTCAAAACATCACAGTAACAACCCACAACCCCCCCGGAAGAAAGCAAAGACCAAAGGAAATCAGTCAAAAAATTGTAATGTATCAAAATACAGTTAACAAATATATACAGATATATATATATGCACCTTCAAAAGTATATACATTACGAGAAGCAGTGCAGGCATGCACATATCAATGTCCGTGCACCACTGGTCCAAAAATGCATGGGCGAGCCCCACAATAGATACCTGTCCACAAACGGAGAGAATACTGCTGGGGCATCAGATAGAAATACAACAGGCACCTCAGGGGGAAGGGGGGGGGGCACCTCAGCCGGATTACAGCACCACGCCAGATCCACGACGGGGCTCCATGCCCATTGATGTATCCTGGGGAGTGCAAAGCCACAGTCTCTCAAGTCTCTACAGTGGTTGGTTTGCCCACTGAACAATCCTGGGGAGTGCAAAGCCACAGTCTCTCAAGTCTATACAGTGGTTGGTTTGCCCACTGAACAATCATGGGGAGTGCAAAGCCGCAGTCTCTCAAGTCTATACAGTGGTTGGTTTGCCCACTGAACAATCCTGGGGAGTGCAAAGCCGCAGTCTCTCAAGTCTATAGAGTGGTTGGTTTGCCCACTGAACAATCCTGGGGAGTGCAAAGCCACAGTCTCTCAAGTCTATACAGTGGTTGGTTTGCCCACTGAACAATCCTGGGGAGTGCAAAGCCACAGTCTCTCAAGTCTCTACAGTGGTTGGTTTGCCCACTGAACAATCCTGGGGAGTGCAAAGCCACAGTCTCTCAAGTCTCTACAGTGGGTGGGTTGCCCACTGAACAATCCTGGGGAGTGCAAAGCCACAGTCTCTCAAGTGGATAACAGTCTCCAACGGTTCTGGAGGGGGAATGGTGCCCACACTGCATTTAGCTCCCCGTGACGGTTCCTGTACCGTCACAGTCCCAGCTGTACATGGGATAACAATGCTTGATGTGGCGGTGTTTCCTTGTTCAGCGGTGCTTTGCCATGGCGGTCTCTGATCTGTTCATTGGTTCTCTGCCCTGTTTAGCGGTGCTGTGCCCTGTTCAGCGGTCTTCACCATGGCGGTGATTCCCTTGTTCAGTGGTGCTTTACCATGGCGGTCTCTGATCTGTTCAGCGGTTCTCTGCCCTGTTCAGCGGTCTTGACCATGGCGGTGATTCCCTTGTTCAGTGGTGCTTTGCCATGGTGGTCTCTGACCTGTGCATTGGTGTGTGGCATGACGGTCCCTCAGTTTCCAGCAGGGCTGTGGCAGCCGGGGCCCTCCTGGGCACTGACTCCGGCGGTGGTCTCCTGACCAGTGACGATACTCGTGCCCTCCTGGGCAATGACTCTGGCGGTCGTCTCCTGACCAGTGACGATACTCGTGCCCTCCTGGGCAATGACTCTGGCGGTGGTCTCCTGACCAGTGACGACGGTGCTGGCGGTGGCGTCCAGGCCGCCGGGGAGGATGGCGCCCTTCTCCGCCGTGCTGCTCTCAAAAGACTGTGCAGACTTCCTCTGGCCCTTCACCACCTTTGGAGGAGTCACAGCTGACTCTGCAATCCCCCTGGCACCCTTGTGAGCAGTTTGGCCGCCCGAAGTCTTCACCCTGTCCCGTCGGCCACTTTCCAACTTGAGATGCTTTACAGGGGGTGGACTGGCAGTGCTTTGGCTCCGTGTCACACTGCCTGCCCTGGTGGCCGGTGCAGTCCACACACCTGTAACACGCACCACTGGTACTGGAGTCTTTTTGGCTGAGGTGCTACTACAGGACTTATGAATTGGAGGGGTGGGGATGGGGGCAAAGAAGTCAACGTTGCTGAGGGAGAGTTTATGACGAACACTGGGATGGGTAGCTCGAGGGGGTCTGGGAGTGGAGGAAGAGGAGGTTGTTGTAGGAGGTGTCACTTTAGGTGTTTTAGGTGCAGGTGCAGGTACTGGAGGTTGTTGTGAGGTGGATGGATGTTGGGTGTGTGGGTGCCTGCGTTTGTGTACTTTGGGAGGGGGCGTCAAAGACACTCTGGGAGAGGACACAGGGGACGTGTAAATGGGAGTTGGGGTGGTGAGTGCAGGTGAGCGGGGTGTGGTGCTGGACGTTCTGGTGCGAGTCCTAGTGCCTGTAGATGTAGAGCATGCAGGTGAGAGTGTAGACGACACTGGGAGGGAGGAGGGAGACGATGAGGAGGGGGACACAGTGGAGGCAGTGGATGTTGCTGTGTCTGTATGTGTCTGATGCTTGTGTGAGTGCCTGTGGGATGTGTGGTGCCTATGTTTGCCTGAGCTACTTTTGTGTGTTGAGGTGTGTGCATGCTTGTCTGTTGGTGTGCTTGGGATAGGCTGGGGTACAGAGGATTGGGTCTGGGTGGAGGAAGTTGGAGGGGGGAGGCTAGACACAGGGACAATGGCTGCCATCAGTGCTGAGGCCAAAGATTGAAGGGTTCGATGAAGGGCAGCCTGACCAGAATGAATGCCCTTCAGGAATGCATTACCGTGTTGCAACTCCCTTTCTACACCCTGGATGGCATTCACAATGGTAGACTGCCCAACAGTGAGTGACCTGAGGAGGTCAATGGCCTCCTCACTGAGGGCAGCAGGGGTGACAGGGGCAGGGGCTGAGGTGCCTGGGGCGAAGGTGATGCCCACCCTCCTGGGTGAACGGTCACGGGTTGAGGGGCTGCTGGGAGGGCAATGCTGGTAGGGGAGGTGGCGGCTGTACCTGTAGAAGTGTGGGGCACAGATGGTGCCGCCACCACAAGGGAGCTCCCATCGGCGGACGAGTCCGTGTCGCTGGTTGGTGATCCGGTGCCCCGACGTGAAGCTCCCCTCGCCCTCCGTCCCACTGGTGCATTCTGAGTCCGTGGTGTGGCCCTCCATGGCCATGTGGGATGCAGCTCCCTCGTGCTCCGGTGCCACTGTACCTCCGCCTGATGATGCTGATGCACAAAAGAACATGGAGAGCAGAAAAAGGGGGGGACGACAGAAGAAAGACAGGTTGATTGCATGGCATACCGCTACCGTTGGCGGACAATACAGACACAGCAGCCCCCTGCACTACGCCGTGCTCCTGGCCTCTACAGATGCAATTCCTGGGATATGGTCTACATCGCTATGGTGGACATCTGCACACATGGATGCCACAGGGGCATGTATACCTGTACTTGGCACTCTACTGCAGTGGGGTGGAGTGCCACATGGCCTGCATTACAGAGGGGCCTAGCCTATGGAAGTCGCCCTGGCCTAGGGAAACCCACAGCCCTCCTCACACACTTAGACCCCTCAACTGCGCGGCAAGTCACCAGAATGATTGTGTACTCACCCCCTTGTGTCTGCTGTGATACCCTCAAGCACCCATCCAACTCAGGGTAGGCCACCGCCAGGATCCGGAACATCAGGGGGGTCATGGGGCTACGGGCACCCCTCCCACGTTGGGAGGCCATCCCCAGCTGAGCCTCCGCCGCCTTCTTGCTCCAGCGGCGAATGTCCTCCCATCTTTTACGGCAGTGGGTGCCCCGTCTCTGGTTGTCCCCCAGGGTCCGGACATCCTTGGCGATGGCACGCCAAATGTCCTTCTTCTGGTGGGCGCTGACCTACATCACATGCACAGGGGAAGAAGAGAAGTCATTAGCAAGAGCACCGTCGAAGTGAGTGGCCCCCATCCCTGCCCTTGCCATGTGGCACATGCATTCACAGTCCTTCATGTTCACTGCACTCTGCCCCCTTCCCTCTTACAACCAGCCCTCTCCACCCAGGCATAGCCCATACAACGTGCTCCCTGTGTACTTACCTGTTGGTCTGGAGGACCGTAGAGTAGCGTGTACTGGGGGAAGACCCCATCCACGAGCTTCTCCAACTCCTGAGCAGTGAAGGCAGGGGCCCTTTCCCCAGATGCAGCAGCCATTGTCTCTTCCAGACAGAGGTCACAGCAGCACTTGCAGTGTAGGTCCTCTCCTGTCGAAGATCAGGTATCAAGTGATTGAACAGCTAGAAAATGGCGGTCACGTCCGCGGTGGTGACGTCCGCGGCGGTGCGTCTCATCACCGCCGGCGCACTTCATCATTGGCTCCTGGGACCCATAGGGTCCAATGTTAACCAATGCAGCTTTGCGACGCGGTCTTCGACCGCCTACCGCGGCGGTGTACAACGCCAGCGCAGTTACCTCACATCCCACTGTCCCAGTTTAGAGGTCAGGCACCCGCCATTTCAGGGGCCCACATGGCTTAATTTGCAACTGCGTCACACATACCTGGGCCTACACTCGACACACATACAGGAAGATTTTTGTCTTTGGTGTCGTGTTCTGTGTATATGTGGGTACATACCTGGGATTGTGGTGACTCTGTGGTCGCTGTTGTCCTTCCTAGGCACTGTCAGCTTGGACATTTGAGAAGATGGCGGAATCCTCCGGTGTACCGACCGCTGGTGGACCTGTTGACAATGGATGAGCGACATTTATTCATCACCTACAGGTTTGACCGTGCCACAATCCTGGAACTGTGTACCCAGTTGGAGCCAGACCTGATGTCACCAATCCGCCATCCCACAGGAATCCCCCCTCAAGTGCAGGTGCTGTCAGTGCTCCATTTCCTTGCAAGTGGATCGTTTCAGACAACAGTGGCCATGGCATCAGGGATGTCCCAGCCTATGTTTTCCAACGTGTTGTCCAGAGTGTTGTCTGCCCTGCTGAAACACGTAAGGAGCTACATCGTTTTCCTTCAGGTGGAGGATTTGCCAACAGTGAAAGGTGACTTCTATGCCCTTGGACATATCCCCAACATCATAGGTGCTATTGATGGGACCCATGTAGCTCTGGTCCCCGCCCACAGGAGTGAACAGGTGTACAGGAACCGGAAGAGTTATCATTCCATGAATGTACAGATGGTATGTTTGGCAGACCAGTACATCTCCCAGGTAAATGCTATGTTCCCTGGATCAGTGCATGACGCCTACATCCTGCGCAATAGCAGCGTCCCTTATATGATGGGTCAACTCCAGATGCACCGGGTGTGGCTATTGGGGGACTCTGGTTACCCCAACCTGTCCTGGCTATTGACCCCAGTGAGGAATCCCAGGACCAGGGCAGAGGAACACTACAATGAGGCCCATGGGCGGACTAGGAGGCTGATCGAAAGCACCTTCGGCCTCCTGAAGGCCAGGTTCAGGTGCCTGCATATGACAGGTGGTTCCCTATTCTACTCACCAAGGAAGGTGTGCCAGATCATCATCACCTGCTCAATGCTTCACAATCTTGCTTTGCGACGCCAGGTGCCTTTTCTGCAGGAGGATGGTCCAGATGGCGGTGTTGTGGCAGCTGTGGAGCCTGTGGAGCCTGTGGACAGTGATGAGGAGGACACTGAGGAAGAAGACATAGACAACAGGGAGTCAGTCATATGGCAATATTTCCAGTGACACACAGGTGAGAACAGTTTTCTTTTTACCATTACATTCACTTTCACACTTTTACCTCTAACCTGTCTGTCATTTCATAGCAGTATTTGGTCACTGAGTTGTACCTTTCCATTACGGTTTCACAGGTGTGGTTGGCATCGTGTGTCATCTGCTTGCATCCTTCAAGGACTTGTGATGTGTGACATAGGTATGCTGGCTATAAAAATGGAAAGCATGTTGACACTGTCATTGATTATACATATTTACCAAATCACAGACTGACTCCAGAATGTTTTGTGGTTCAAGGGTGTTTATTTCAGTGCTCAAAAATGGAGGGGGGTAGTTATATGGTGATGGGGGACGGTGGAGGAATGTCCATGGCAGAGTCCAGTCCATTAGTCACACAGGTGCACTGACCATATGGGCATAGGAAGTGGAGATGGGGCAGTTCCAATCGGGACAGGGTAACAAAGTGAGACAGTGGGAGGACAATCAGGGTGGTCTCATTTCCTGGCGGGGGTCTTGCCATCTTGCTCTATCCTGTTCCTGGTTCTCAGGGACCGCTTGCGGGGTGGTTGTCCGTCTGCAGGGGGTGGAGTGCTGGTGTGGTGGTCCTGTGGCGGGGCGTCCTGTCCACTAGCGTCGGCGGAAGTGGTGGGTAGTTCATCGTCCATGCAAGTGTCAGGGGCCCCTTGGAGTGCCACGGTGTCCCTCATGGTCTTTTGTATGTCCTTCAGCACCCCTACGATGGTGCCCAGGGCAGAGCTGATGGTTCTGAGCTCCTTCCTGAACCCCAAATACAGTTCGTCCTGCAGGCGCTGGGTCTCCTGAAACTTTGCCAATACCATCACCATCGTCTCCTGGGAGTGGTGGTATGCTCCCATGATGGAGGAGAGGGCCTCGTGGAGGGTGGGTTCCCTTGGCCTGTCCGCCCCCTGTCACACAGCAGCCCTCCCAGTTCCCCTGTGTTCCTGTGCCTCCGTCCCCTGGACCGTGTGCCCACTACCACTGCCCCCAGGTCCCTGTTGTTGTTGGGGTGGTGGGTTATCCTGGGTTCCTTGTAGTGGTGGACACACGCTGATTGACGTGTCCTGGGTACGGAGGTATGGGCCCGCTGGGTGGGTGCTGTGCTGGTGTTACCAGAGGGTGGAAGGTCAGTGTTGGGCTGTGCCTGTGCAAGGGGAACCGACTGTCCAGAGGCCCCCGATGGTCCGGGCTGGTCATCAGGATCCAGTAGGGCAGAGCTGCTGTCGTCACTGTGGGCCTCTTCGTGGGTCGAGTGGAGTTGTCTGGACCCTGCGGTGTGGTGACGTATCCTGAAGGGATATAAGAGAATGATTAGTGCATGTGTGTGAGTGATGGTGTGCAATGGGTGGGTGTTTGTGTACCCCAGTGCAAGCATTCCTGTGTGTGGGTTTGTGTGATGATGGTTAGGGGGTGGTTATGGGTATGTGCAGTGAGCATGCTTTGTTGAGGGCTGACCATGCTTTGTTTTTCCATGCGGGGCTTGGTGTTGGGATGTGTGGTTTGTGTTACGAGTACATTAGTGAGGAGTTGGAGTGATAGGGGAGGGGGTGAGGGTGGGGGTGTGTGATGGCATGCAGGTAGGGTGGGGGATATAATAGTTGAGATTTAACTTACCAGTGTCCATTCCTCCACCGACTCCTCCGAGGCCCTCTGGATGCATGATGGTCAAGACTTGCTCCTCCCATGTTGTTAGTTGTGGGGGAGGAGGTGGGGGTCCGCTGCCAGTCTGCTGTACCGCGATGTTGTGCCTGGATACCACTGAACTCACCTTCCCCCGTAGGTCGTTCCACCTCTTCCTGATGTCCTCCCGATTTCTTGGATGCTGTCCCACTGCGTTGACCCTGTCCACGATTTTTTGCCATAGCTCCATCTTCCTGGCTATGGATTTGTGCTGCACCTGTGAGCCAAATAGCTGTGGCTCTACCCGTAGGATTTCTTCCACCATGACCCTGAGCTCCTCCTCCGAAAACCTGGGGTGTCTTTGGCGTGACATGAGGTGGTGTGGGTGATTTGTGGGGTGGTGTAATTGTTGATGTGTGTGGTGATGTGTAGTGGTGTGTGGTGTATTGTGCGTATAATGTTGTGTGGGTGATGGTGTGGTGTGCCTCTGTGTGGTGGGGTTGTCTATTGCTGTGCTCTCTCTGTCGCCTTCGTCTCTAATTTTTGGTCGTAGGGGTTTGTGGGTGATGTGGGTGTGTGTTTTATATTGTGTTGGGTGTGTGGGAGTGGTGTGTGTATGTGTATCAGGTGTGTGTATTTGGAATTGTCCAAAAAGTGGCGGTGTTTTGGAGATGTGTGTGTATTTTGAGCGCAGCGGTGTGTACCGCCAATGGAATACCGCGGTTGAAAGACCGCCGCGTGGATTCATGGGTCGTGATAGCATGGGCATGTTTCTGTTGGCGTGACGGTGGAGGTTTTGTTTTCGCCAGTTTATCACTGACCTTTGGTGTGGCGGTCTTGTGTGGGTGTCTGAATTTTGGCGGATTCCGGGCTGTGGGTCATAATAGCTGTGGCGGAATTCCGCAGCGGTGTTTTGGCGGTCTTCTGCACGGCGGTAAGCGCCTTTTACCGCCAATGTTGTAATGAGGGCCTATGTGTGTTTAGGCCCGGTAATTTTGTTCTAACTGGAGTGGGCGTACTCCGCAGTATGAGAGTAGCGAAGTCGGCGTACTTCATATGAGTGTGGCGCTTTGTGCTCAAAATTATCCAGATGGTTGGTTGTTAATGTACGGACCCGTCGCGGTCTAAGACTCTGGAGTATATTGACAAGTGTAGGAGACACTTGGGTTTATGTTGTAATTAGTGCAGTTTAATAGGTCAATTGGGCGTGGTTGACAAGTCGAGTTTGAGTCAATTGTGTGAATGAAACCTTCGATGGAGATTTGGCAAGTTCTAAAGTGCACTAGAGCAAACCATTGACAAGTCGAGAGTAGGATTTGCGGGTCAAATTCTGCTCGCGGGTGCGGGAACTGAGAAAGAGAGAGTAGCGGCCGAGGCTTCAAGTGAAATCTCTGTAAGGTTCTGAAGTGATTGTGTACCCTTCCTGTAGTAAACCGACAATTTTGAGTTATTGTTATTGTAGGTGCTCGCAGTAAGTTTGCATTAGTGTGGTGTGAGTCTAGTGAAGAGCGGACGAGCCGCAAGACTTTGTCAGCTGCAGTGTGTGTGAGTGTGACGTCAGTGGTGCCGCGCTGAGAGAGGTCAGTTGCCGAGAGGGGTCGCGCACGGTTTGGCTGCCGTCCGTGAGAGGCAATAGGTTGAGAAAGGTGGGTGAAGAGTGTCCTGGGAATTAAAATCACTTTCTGATTAAATACAAACAAAAGAAAAGACGCAAAGATGAAGTTTATCAAGGCTTTTAGGAGCGCTCTGAAGGGAGATGCATACATTATGGCGAGTGAGGGGGAGCCCTCACTGCCTGAAGGTACTCCAGCTTATATAGTTATGGAGGAAAAGGGTGTCGCGCCTTGCTTATGGATGAAACAATGGCACAAATTGACAGAGAAGGAGGGATGCTTGGCGTTTCCGGAGCACGGAACGTTTAATACAAGAATTCTAGAGGATTTGAGGTGGATGTTAAGTGTACAAAAGCCACCTCCGAGGCCAGCTCAGTACGGGGCATTAGCAGTCTGGGATTTAATGGCTATTAAACAGAGACAGCAGAAATTCGTAAGGAGAATGAGAAGGGCAGAAAAGACCTTAGCTGAGGCTAGATGGGACAATGAGAGCAAAATGTGGAGATGGAGAATAGTTGATGGACTTAAATTGTTACTAGCAATAACACAGGGAGACGAGTCACAGGGAAAGAAAGCCACTTGTAAGACAGATAAGGACTCTAATAAGCCTAAAGAGACTAAGAGGTCTTGGATAGAAGAGGATGACTCAGACGATGAAGAGTTTCTTAATCAGTTGTTACATGATCGCCCGCCATCTTATGCAGTGGACGACAATGCTCCAAGCACTAGTGCGGGCCCTGGGAACCAGACGCAGGAGAAGGGAGTTACTGATACAGTACAGACTAGTCATACGGGTTTGATACAGAATGGTGTCAGTGTACCCACTGCACCAGACATGCAGATACAGTTGCAACCTCCACCGCAGATACAGAGAATCTATCCAGACGTCCCAGTACTAGAGACTACTATGAATCTGATAGTGCCGCCGGATCCGATATATACAAAATCGAGGTTAGTGCAGATTGAGCCAACTCCACAATTGCTGCCCCAGCCGCAGCAACAGCTGATTTCGGGGTATGGTACAGCAGCAGGACCTCCATTAGTACCTGCCCCAGCCTCAGTGAGTCAAGCTTTGGAAGTTACTGCTCCGCGGGGTTTGGGGCCAGGTCAGACACCAGCTGCCATATCATTACCAATTACTGTAGGTCCACCGGTGCCATTGTATTTACAAGGTAAGCCTGGTATGTGTGATCAGGGAGTAATGACCCAAGATGCAATAAGAGGAGGGTCCATAGGAACTCCTCAATTAATCGCCCCGGGGGAGCAATCAGTTGAAAGACCAAGGTCATCTTTAGACCTTAGTCCGGTCAGAACACCTTTTGAGGCAATGAAACAGGCAGGGCTAGGTGTGCTAACCCCACAGACAATGAGTAAGAATGCTTCACAGTCGCCAATGATGCATGCAGGGAATATTTCGCTGCAAGGTTTTACGGTGCAACAATTGAATGAGTGGTTAGAAAAAACTTACGCTTCACAAAAGACTGCAGTAACTGCAGAGAAGCCAGAAAAGTCAGAAAAAGATGAGTACCTGAAGTTTGTGAGACTGGGCGTGGAAGCTGATGAACTAGTGGAAGGGACAATAGGGGTAAACAGATTAGAATCGTACACAGAAGCAGAGTTAAGGTATCTGTGCCCCAAGATTACTAAAGAAGTGGGCAGGGTGCATCAGAGGTTGACGAACCTGGCAGACAAATACAATATTGACATTGAGAATACTAAACATTTGAAAAGGAGTTACAGATTAGACTTCGACTCTAAAGATTTTGACCATATGAAGTCGGCCGGAATAAGGGCGCATCTTAAAGAAATACTGCAAAGTGCTCAGATCTGGGGGGCCTTAGAAAAGTGGGAAGGCAGATGGGCAAAGAAAAGAGATAAGGAGAAAAGCGACAGTCCGGGATCGAGTCCGACTAAAACCTCACCAGACACTGGGACAGTAAAGATATTACCAATGAGAGAAACAGCTGGAGGGGTTTTAGTCCATGTACCGTGGTCCAGGGGAGACATTCTGGGGGTCATTCTGACCCTGGCGGGCCAACGACCGCGGAAGCACCGCCAACAGGCTGGTGGTGCTTCCGGGGGCATTCTGACGCGGCAGTAAAGCCGCGGTCAGAAAAGGGAAGCCGGCGGTTTCCCGCCGGCTTCCCGCTGCCCCAGGGAATCCTCCACGGCAGCGCTGCAAGCAGCGCCGCCATGGGGATTCCGACCCCCTTCCCGCCAGCCTGGTTCTGGCGGTTTTCACCGCCAGAACCTGGCTGGCGGGAACGGGTGTGGTGGGCACTGGCATGGGCACTGCAGGGGCCCCCTAACAGGGCCCCACATTGATTTTCAGTGTCTGCGTGGCAGACACTGAAAATCGCGACGGGTGCAACTGCACCCGTCGCACACCAGCAACTCCGCCGGCTCCATTCGGAGCCGGCATCCTCGTTGCTGGTGCTTTCCCGCTGGGCGGGCGGGCGGCCTTTTGGCGGTCGCCCGCTCGCCCAGCGGGAAAGTCAGAATCACCGCGGCGGTCATTTAACCGCGCTGCAGTGTTCTGGCGGGGGAACTTTGGCGGGCGGCCACCGCCGCCCGCCAAAGTTAGAATGACCCCCTCTGTCTTTCACAAATGATTACACCAGATTGAGGGAGAAACCGATAGAGTGGTATCAGCAGACAGACAGGTTTGTGAAACTTGCTAAGTGTCTCTGGGAAGACTTGAATACCTTGTTTGAAATTATTGTTCCACCCGACTTATGGCTTGAGTGCAAGAGAGGTGTAGACTGGCCGACACAGGAGCCGGCAAGAGAAAAGGCGACCGGAGCACCATCTGAGGAGGTGATGAAGTACTATCATAAAGTGATTACGTTTTTGAAGCAAAAAGTTTCGCCGAAAGTGACAGATTGGCAGAAAATCAACCAGACCTCACAGGAGGTTAAAGAGTCAATCCATGCTTACTATGAGAGGTTATTGAAAGCGTTCAAACATTACAGTGGCACTGAGACTATTGAGCCGAAAGACATGAACCATCTTGTGTTTAGATTCGTCGAAGGACTGAGACTGGAGGTTAGCCAGATGATTAAGAATCATTTGATCTATTGGCAAGCGAAGCCGATTGATGAGGTGTTGCAGTATGCAAAATACTGTAGTGACGATATTGAGCTGAAGTAGAGAAAACTGAAAGAGAAAGTGATGGTGATGCAGATAAGGGCAGCGCAGGCAGGTATGCAAGGGAATGGAATCCAGCAGATGGTACAGCAACAATCGCAAGGGAACGGCGTGTTTCAGGCGCAACCTAGAGGCTGAGGTCGAGGTTTTGTGAATCGCGGTCCAGATTTGAATACTGTTGTGGTTCAAAATGATGCGCAAGGGATGAAAAAGATGTCACCATGTCACGCGTGCGGGGGCGTGGGGCATTGGAAGCGGGAATGCCCAAACACGGTGCATGATGGTGTCCTTCAACAGAGCACTGATGTCGGTACATTTCAAAATGTGAGAGGCCCAAAAATGAGAGGTCAAAATCAGAATTTCAAGAATAACATGGTTCAGATGCAGGGGCTACAGCCCATGCAGCAAATGCCCCGTGTTCAACCAGCACAAATGCAGCAGGTACAACAGCAGGTTCCCATGGTACCTAGAGAGCAAATGCAATTACCCTTAGCTCCAATGGGACAGCAACAGGTGATGCTTCCTCAGCAGGTCACAGGTCAAGTAGTGAGTCAGAATAATACAGTACAGCAGTTCCCATTACGTGGTGAAGATGGAGTGAATGATGAATGGTCGGATGAGAGTTCAGACAGTGAAGAGTGCAGGCTTGCAGCGTCCCTAGAAGTAGACCAGAGGGGACCCTATGTAGAGGGAAAGGTGAAGGGTCACAAGGTTTCATTCTTGGTTGACACCGGAGCTACACGCTCTACAGTCAGAAGTGCAGAGGTTCCGAAATTGCCACTTTCAGGGCGTACCATAAGAGTGGTAGGAGTAGCAAACCAGTACTTGACAAACCCGATCACAGATCCGGTGCAAGTTGAGATTGGCAACTTTCAGGGACTGCATAAGTTTGTAGTCTGCAATTCAAGTCCTGTGTCCCTACTGGGAAGAGACTTACTGTGCAAAACAAAATGTTTGATTACCTGTTCCAACGATGGAATTGAGGTGCAGACAAACAGTGATGATGAAGGGGATGATGGTCAGTTCTCAGAGTTAGAGACAGAAACCGCGAATGAGGATTACCCTTTGATAACCTTATTCCCGATGCTTACAGTGACTGACTTACCAGCTGAGTTACAGGGAACGGTGACAGAGTGGGGGATTTGACAGGAAAAGAAGTGGGGCTGATAAAAGGAGTGGAACCAGTTAAAGTACAAGTGAAGCCAAATGCAGTGTTTCCCCAGGTGCCGCAGTACCACGTGGCACAAGATGTCCTTATTCAGCTGTCACAAATAATTGCGGATTTTGTGAAACAAGGAGTTCTGAAAGAAGTATTGAGCAGCCCATGTAATTCACCAATAATGGGTCTGAAAAAGTATTGTGGGAAGGTTCGAATTGTGCAGGACTTGAGGAAAATAAATGAGATTGTGGTAAAGTGTTGCCCCATAGTGCCGAACGCAGCAGTGATTATGTTTCAGGTTCCGTGTGATGCAGAGTGGTTCACCGTTGTAGACTTTTTACAAGCCTTCTTTTCGGTGCCTCTTCATGAGGACAGACAATTTCTCTTCAGTTTCAAATTCCTGGACATGGTATACTGTTGGTGCAGAATTCCTCAAGGGTTTTCTGAGTCACCGTCCACCTTCAATCAGATACTGAAGAAGGATTTGGAGTCATTAGAACTGCCTTTCAATTCGACTCTGGTGCAATACATTGATGACTTAGGGGGTCATTCTGACCCTGGAGGTCATTGACCGCCAGGGTCAACGACCACGAGAGCACCGCCAACAGGCTGGCGGTGCTCTCAAGGGCATTCTGACCGCGGCGGTTTGGCCGCGGTCAGAAAGGGAAAACCGGTGGTCTCCCGCCGGTTTTCCTCTGCCCTCAGGAATCCTCCATGTGATTCCGACACCCCATACCGCCATCCTGTTCCTGGCGGTTCGCCCGCCAGGAACAGGATGGCAGTATGGGGTGTCGTGGGGCCCCTGGGGGCCCCTGCAGTGCCCCTGCCAATGGCATGTGCACTGCAGGGGCCCCCGTAAGAGGGCCCCACAAAGAATTTCAGTGTCTGCTTAGCAGACACTGAAATTCGCGACGGGTGCAACTGCACCCGTCGCACCTTCCCACTCGTGGGAAGGGGCTTCCCGCTGGGCTAGCGGGCGGCCTTCTGGCGGTCGCCCGCCAGCCCAGGGGGAAACACAGAATCACCGCGGCGGTCTTCAGACCGCGGAGCGGTGTTCTGTCGGGGGAACTCTGGCGGGCGGCCTCCGCCGCCCGCCAGAGTTAGAATGACCCCCTTAATGATTGCATCCAGGACAAAAGACGACTGCAGGTATGACACAATTGCCTTACTGAACCATTTAGGAAAGAACGGACATAAAGGGGGTCATTCCGACCCCGGCGGGCAGCGGGCACCGCCCGCCGGGCGGAAACCGCCCAAACACTGCACCGCGGTCAAATGACCGCGGCGATGATTCTAACTTTCCCGCTGGGCCGGCGGGCGATCTCAAGACGATCGCCTGCCGGCCCAGCGGGAAAGCCCCTGCAAAGAGGAAGCCGGCTCCGAATGGAGCCGGCGGATTTGCAGGGGTGCGACGGGTGCAGTTGCACCCGACGCGATTTTCAGTGTCTGCAAAGCAGACACTGAAAATCATTATGGGGCCCTGTTAGGGGGCCCCTGCACTGCCCATGCCAGTGGCATGGGCAGTGCAGTGGCCCCCAGGGGCCCCACGACACCCGTTCCCGCCAGCCTCTTCCTGGCAGTGTAAACCGCCAGGAAGAGGCTGGCGGGAAGGGGGTCGGAATCCCCATGGCGGCGCTGCAAGCAGCGCCACCATGGAGGATTCCCTGGGCCAGGGGTAAACCGTCGGGAAACCGCCGGTTGCCCTTTTCTGACCGCGGCTTTACCGCCGCGGTCAGAATTGCCCATGAAGCACCGCCAGCCTGTTGGCGGTGCTTCCGCGGCCCTCGATCAGAATGAGGGCCAAAGTGTCTCCAAAGAATCTGCAGTACTGTCAGAAAGAGGTAAAATACTTAGGGCACTTGATTGAGAGAAGGTCTAGGAGAATATCAAAGGAAAAGGTGACAGCTATACTACAGATGAACCCACCGACAACAAAGACAGATGTCAGGATGTTTTTGGGAATGGTGGGCTTCTGTCACCAGTGGATACCCAACTTTTCAATTATCTCTAAACCATTAATAAAGCTGACAGGCAAGGAAACTAAGGATGACCCGTATACCATAACTCTGTCCAAGGAAGAGCTTGAGTCATTCATGGAATTGAAGGAGTGCATGTGCAGGGCACCAGCTTTAGGTATGCCTGATTACACAAAGCCTTTTCTACTGTTTTGTCATGAACGTGATGCTTGTTCTTTGTCTGTCTTGGCACAGGTCCATGGAGGTGCAAACCGCCCTGTAGCGTATTTTTCAGTTACAGCAGCCTTACTGGGTTGTTGGCGTGCAGTTGCAGCAGTTGGTCAAAGCCTCACGCAGTGTGAAGGCATAGTGATGGGACATCCCTTAACAGTAATGGTTCCACATTCTATTGACTCGAACTAAAACTCAGCACATGACAAATGCCCGACTTACCCAATATGAGACAATTATTCTGGGGTCACCAAGGCCCTCATTACAACATTGGCGGTAAAAGGCGGGTACCGCCGTGCAGAAGACCGCCAAAACACCGCCGCGGAATTCCGCCACAGCTATTATGACCCACATCTCGGAATCCGACGAAATTCAGACACCCACACAACTCCGCCACACCAAAGGTCAGAGTTAAACTGGCGAAAACAAAACCTCCACCGTCACGCCAACAGAAATACGCCCACACTATCACGACACACGAATCCACGCGGCGGTCGTTCAACCGCGGTATTCCATTGGCGGTACACACCGCCGCGCTCAAAATACACACGCATCTCCAAAACACCACCACATTGGACAATTTGAATTACACACACCTGATGCACATACAAACACCACTCCCACACACCCAACACAATATAAAACACACATCACACACAAACCCCTACGACCACAATTCACAGACGAAGGCCAGATAGACAGAGAGCACAGCAACTGAGAACCCCACCACACAGAGGCACACAACACCATCACCCATACAACATTACACGCACAAAACACCACACACCACTACACATCAACACACACATCAACACTTACACCACCCCACACATCACCCACACCACCCCATGTCACGCCAAAGACATCCCCGGTTTACAGAGGAGGAGCTCAGGGTCATGGTGGAGGAAATCCTACGGGTAGAGCCACAGCTATTTGGCTCACAGGTGCAGCACACATCCATAGCCAGGAAGATGGAGCTATGGCAAAGAATCGTGGACAGGGTCAACGCTGTGGGACAGCATCCAAGAAATCGGGAGGACATCAGGAAGAGGTGGAACAACCTACGGGGGAAGGTGCGTTCAGTGGTCTCCAGGCACAACATCACGATACAGCGGACTGGTGGCGGACCCCCACCTCCTCCCCCACAACTAACAACATGGGAGGAGCAAGTCTTGACCATCATGCATCCAGAGGGCCTCGGAGGAGTCGGTGGAGGAATGGACACTGGTAAGTCAAATCTCAACTATCATATCCCCCACCCTACCTGCATGCTATCACACACCCCCACCCTCACCCCCTCCCCTAACACTCACACTCCTCACTAATGTTCCAATAACACAATCCACTCATCCCAACACCAAGCCCTGCATGACACAACTACGCATGGTCACCCCTCACCAAAGCATGCTCACTGCACATACCCAGAACAATCCCCTAACCATCATCACACAAACCCACACACAGGAATGCTTGCACTGGGGTACACAAACACCCACCCATTGCACACCATTACACACACACATGCAATAATCATGCTCTTATATCCCTGCAGGACCACTAAGGAACGTCACCACACCGGAGGGTCCAGACAACTCCACTCCACCAACAGAAGAGGCCCACAGTGACGACAGTAGCTCTGCCCTACTGGATCCTGATGACCAGCCCGGACCATCTGGGGCCTCGGGACAGTCGGTTCCCCTTACACAGGCACAGCCCAACACTGACTTTCCACCCTCTGGTAACACCAGCACAGCACCCACCCAGCAGGCCCATACCTCCGTACCCAGGACAGGTCAATCAGCGGTGTGTCCACCATTACAGGGAACCCAGGATAACCCACCACCCGAACAACAACAGGGACCTGGGGACAGTGGTAGTGGGCACACGGTCCAGGGAACAGAGGCACAGGAACACAGGGGAACTAGGAGGGCTGCTGTGCGACAGGGGGCGGACAGGCCAAGGGAACCCACTTTCCACGAGGCCCTCTCCTCCATCATGGGAGCCTACCACCACTCCCAGGAGACGATGGCAACGGTACTGGCCAAGTTTCAGGAGACCCAGCGCATGCAGGAGGAGCAGTATTTGGGGTTCAGGGAGGAGCTCAGAACCATCAGCTCCGCCCTGGGCACCATCGTAGGGGTGCTGAAGGACATACAAAAGACCATGAGGGACACCGTGGCACTCCAAGGGGCCCCTGACACTAGCCAGGACCTCCGCCGGCGCTAGTGGACAGGACGCCCCGCCACAGGACCACCACACCAGCACCCCAACCCCTGCAGACGGACAACCACCCGCAAGCGGTCCCTGAGATCAAGGCACAGGACAGAGCAAGATGGCAAGACCCCGCCAGGAAATGAGACCACCCTGATTGTCCTCCCACTGTCCCACTTTGTTACCCTGTCCATACTGAAACTGCCCCAGCTCCTCTTCCTATGCCCATATGGTCAGTGCACCTGTGTGACTAATGGACTGGACTCTGCCATGGACATTCCTCCACCGTCCCCCATCACCATATAACTACCCCCCTCCATTTTTGAGCACTGAAATAAACACCCTTGAACCACAAAACATTCTGGAGTCAGTCTGTGATTTGGTAAATATGTATAATCAATGACAGTGTCAACATGCTTTCCATTTTTATAGCCAACATACCTATGTCACACATCACAAGTCCTTGAAGGATGCAAGCTGATGACACACGTTGCTAACCACACCTGTGAAACCGTAATGGAAAGGTACAACTCAGTGACCAAATACTGCTATGAAATGACAGACAGGATAGAGGTAGAAGTGTGAAAGTGAATGTAATGGTAAAAAGAAAACTGTTCTCACCTGTGTGTCACTGGAAATATTGCTCTATGACTGACTCCCTGTTGTCTATGTCTTCTTCCTCAGCGTCCTCCCCATCACTGTCCACAGGCTCCACAGCTGCCACAACACCGTCATCTGGACCATCCTCCTGCAGAAAAGGCACCCGGCGTCGCAAAGCAAGATTGTGAAGCATTGAGCAGGCGATGATGATCTGGCACACCTTCTTCGGTGAGTAGAATAGGGAACCACCTGTCATATGGAGGCACCTGAACCTGGCCTTCAGGAGGCCGAAGGTGCGTTCGATCACCCTCCTAGTCCGCCCATGGGCCTCATTGTAGCGTTCCTCTGCCCTGGTCCTGGGATTCCTCACTGGGGTCAATAGCCAGGACAGGTTGGGGTAACCAGAGTCCCCTAATAGCCACACACGGTGCCTCTGGAGTTGACCCATCATATAAGGGAGGCTGCTATTCCAGAGGATGTAGGCGTCATGCACTGAGCGAGGGAACATAGCATTTACCTGCAAGATGTACTGGTCTGGCAAACATACCATCTGTACATTCATCGAATGATAACTCTTCCTGTTCCTGTACACATGTTCACTCCTGTGGGGGGGACCAAAGCTACATGGGTCCCATCAATAGCACCTATGATGTTGGGGATATGTCCAAGGGCATAGAAGTCACCTTTTACTGTTGCAAATCCTCCACCTGAGGGAAAACGATGTAGCTCCTTATGTGTTTCAGCAGGGCAGACAACACTCTGGACAACACATTGAAAAACATAGGCTGGGACATCCCTGATGCCATGGCCTTTGTTGTCTGAAAAGACCCACTTGCAAGGAAATGGAGCACTGACAGCACCTGCACGTCAGGGGGGATTCCTGTGGGATGGCGGATTGGTGACATCAGGTCTGGCTCCAACTGGGTACATAGTTCCTGGATAGTGGCACGGTCAAACCTGTAGGTGATGATCAAATGTCGCTCCTTCATTGTCAACAGGTCCACCAGCGGTCGGTACACCGGAGGATTCCGCCATCTTTTCAAATGTCCCAGCTGACGGTGCCTAGGAAGAACAACAGCGACCACAGACTCAACAAAATCCCAGGTATGTACCCACAGATACACAGAACACGACACCAAAGACAAAAATCTTCCTGTATGTGTGTCGAGTGTAGGCCTAGGTATGTGTGACGCAGTAGTAAATGAAGCCATGTGGGCCACTGAAATGGAGGCTGCCTGACCTCTAAACTGCGACAATGGGGTGTGAGGTAACTGCGCTGGCGTTGTACACCTTCACTGTAGGCGGTCGTGGACCGCGGCTCAATGCTACATTGGTTAACATTGGACCCTATGGGTCCCAGGAGCCAATGATGAATTGCGCAGGCGGTGATGATACGCACCGCCGCGGACGTCACCGCCGCGGACGTGACCGCCATTTTCTATCTGTTCAATCACTCGATACCTGATCTTCGACAGGAGAGGACCTACATTGCAAGTGCTGCTGTGACCTCGGTCTGGAAGAGACAATGGCCGCTGAGTCTGGGGAAAGTGCCCCTGCCTTCACTGCTCAGGAGTTGGAGAAGCTAGTAGACGGGGTTCTCCCCCAGTACACGCTACTCTACGGTCCTCCAGACCAACAGGTAAGTACACAGGGAGTACGTTGTATGGGCTATGCCTGTGTGCAGAGGGCTGGTTGTAAGAGGGAAGGGGGCAGAGTTCAGGGAACATGAATGAGTGTGAATGCATGTGACACATGGCAAGGGCAGGGATGTGGGCCACTCACTTTGATGGCGCAGTTGGTAATGACTTCTCTTCTTCCCCTGTGCATGTCATGTAGGTCAGCGCCCACCAGAAGAAGGACATTTGGCGTGCGTGCCATCGCCAAGGACGTACGGACCCTGGGGGTCCACCAGAGACGGGGCACCCACTGCCGTAAAAGATGGGAGGACATTCGCCGCTGGAGCAAGAAGACGGCGGAGGCTCAGCTGGGGATGGCCTCCCAACGTGGGAGGGGTTCCCGTTGCACCATGACCCCCCTGATGTTCCGGATGCTGGCGGTGGCCTACCCGGAGTTGGATGGGCGCTTGAGGGCATCACAGCAGACACAAGGGGGTGAGTACACCCTCATTCTGGGGACTTTGCGCGCAGTTGAGGGGTCTGGGTGGGGGAGGAGGGCTGTCGGTTTCCCTAGGCCAGGGCGACTACCGTAGGCTAGGCCCCTCCGTAATGCATGCCATGTGCCACTCCACCCCACCTCAGTAGAGTGCCAAGTACAGGTATACATGCCCCAGTGGCATCCATGTGTGCAGATGTCCACCATAGCGATGTAGGCCAGATCCCAGGAATTGCAGCTGTAGAGGCCTAGAGCGCGGCGTAGTGCAGGGGGCTGCTGTGTCTGTATTGTCCGCCAACGGTAGCGGTAAGCCATGCACTCAACCTCTTTTTCTTCTGTCGTCCCGCCCCCTTTTTGTGCTCTCCCCGGTTCTTTTGTGCATCAGCATCATTAGGCGGAGGTACAGTGGCACCGGAGCATGAGGGAGCTGCATCCCACATGGCCATGGAGGGCCACACCATGGACTCAGAATGCACCAGTGAGACGGAGGGTGAGGGGAGCTTCACGTCGGTCACCGGATCACCACACAGCGACACGGACTCGTCCGCCGATGGGAGCTCCCTTGTGGGGGTGGCACCATCTGTGCCCACCACTTCTACAGGTGCAACCGCCACCTCCCCTACCAGCACCGCCCTCCCAGCAGCCCCTTAGTGTTCGCCCCGTGCCCGCTCACCCAGGAGGGTGGGCATCACCTTCGCCCCAGGCACCTAGCCCCTGTCCCTGTCACCCCTGCTGCCGTCAGTGAGGAGGCCACTGACCTCCTCAGGTCACTCACTGTTGGGCAGTCTACCATTGTGAATGCCATCCAGGGTATAGAAAGGGAGTTGCAACACGGTAATGCATTTATGGAGGTCATTCATTCTGGTCAGGCTGCCCTTCATCGAACCCTGCAATCTCTGGCCTCAGCACTGATGGCAGCCATTGTCCCTGTGTCTAGCCTCCCCCCTCCAACTTCCTCCACCCAGACCCAATCCCCTGTACCCAAGCCTATCCCAAGCACACCATCAGACAAGCATGCATACACCTCAACACACAAAAGTAGTTCAGGCAAACATAGGCATCACACATCCCACAGGCACTCACACAAGCATCAAACACATACAGATACAGCAACATCCACTGGCTCCACTGTGTCCCCCTCCTCATCGTCTCCCTCCTCCCTCCCAGTCTCGTCTACACTCTCACCTGCATGCAGTACATCTACAGGCACTAGGACTCGCACCAGAACACCCAGCACCACACCCCGCTCACCTGCACTCACCACCCCCACTACCATTTACACGTCCCCTGTGTCTTCTCCCAGTGTGTCTGTGACGCCCCCTCCCAAAGTACACAAACGCGGGCACCCACACACCCAACATTCATCCACCTCACGACAGCCTCCAGTACCTGCAGCTGCACCCAAAACACCTAAAGTGACACCTCCTACAACCACCTCCTCTTCCTCCACTCCAAGACCCCCTCCAGCTACCCATCCCAGTGTTCGTCAGAAACTCTCCCTCAGCAACGTTGACCTCTTTGACCCCACCCCCACCCCTCCAATTCATAAGTCACGTAGTAGCGCCTCAGCCAAAAAGACTCCAGTACCAGTGGTGCGTGTTCAAGGTGTGTGGAGTGCACCGGCCACCAGGGCAGGCAGTGTGACACGGAGCCAAAGCACTGCCAGTCCACCCCCTGTAAAGCATTTCAAGTTGGGAAGTGGCCGACAGGACAGGGTGAAGACTCCTGGTGGAAAGACTGCTCACAAGGGTCCCAGGGGGATTGCAGAGTCAGCTGTGACTCCTCCAAAGGTGGTGAAGTGCCAGAAGAAGTCTGCGCAGTCTGGTAAGAGCAGCACGGCGGAGAAGGGCGCCATCCTCCCTGGCGGCCGGGACACCACCGCCAGCACCGTCGTCACTGGTCAGGAGACCACCGCCGGAGTCAGTGCCCAGGAGGGCAGGAGTATCGTCACTGGTCAGGAGACCACCGCCGGAGTCAGTGCCCAGGAGGGCCCCGGCAGCCACAGCCCCGCTGGGCAATGAGGGACCGTCATGCCACACACCAATGCACAGGTCAGAGACCGCCATGGCAAAGCACCGCTGAACAAGGAACTCACCGCCGTGGTGAGGACCGCTGAACATGGCAAAGCACCGCCATGGCAAAGCACCGCTGAACAGGGCAGAGAACCGCTGAACAGGTCAGAGACCGCCATGGCAAAGCACCGCTGAACAAGGAACTCACCGCCATGGCAAAGCACCGCTGAACAGGGCAGAGAACCGCTGAACAGGTCAGAGACCGCCATGGCAAAGCACTGCTGAACAAGGAACTCTCCGCCATGGCAAAGCACCACTGAACAGGGCAGAGAACCGCTGAACAGGTCAGAGACCGCCATGGCAAAGCACCGCTGAACAAGGAACTGACCGCCATGGTGAAGACCGCTGAACAGGGCAGAGCACCGCTGAAGAATGAAAACACCGCAACATCAAGCATCGTTATCCCATGTACAGCTGGGACAGTTACGGAACAGGAAGCGTCACGGGGAGCCTGATGCAGTGTGGGCACCATTCCCCCTCCAGAACCAGTGGAGACATGCATCCACTCCGTCTGTCCTTAACAGGAAGAAGCACTCTGGGCACCAGTCCACCTCGAGAACCAGTGGAGACTGTTATCCACTTGAGAGACTGTGGCTTTGCACTCCCCAGGATGGAACAGTGGGCAAACCAACCACTGTAGAGACTTGAGAGACTGTGGCTTTGCACTCCCCAGGATGGAACAGTGGGCAACCCACCCACTGTAGAGACTTGAGATACTGTGGCTTTGCACTCCCCAGGATGGAACAGTGGGCAAACCAACCACTGTAGAGACTTGAGAGACTGTGGCTTTGCACTCCCCAGGATGGAACAGTGGGCAAACCAACCACTGTAGAGACTTGAGAGACTGTGGCTTTGCACTCCCCAGGATGGAACAGTGGGCAAACCAACCACTGTAGAGACTTGAGAGACTGTGGCTTTGCACTCCCCAGGATGGAACAGTGGGCAACCCACCCACTGTAGAGACTTGAGAGACTGTGGCTATGCACTCCCCAGGATGGAACAGTGGGCAACCCACCCACTGTAGAGACTTGAGAGACTGTGGCTTTGTACTCCCCAGGATGGAACAGTGGGCAACCCACCCACTGTAGAGACTTGAGAGACTGTGGCTTTGCACTCCCCAGGATGGAACAGTGGGCAACCCACCCATTGTAGAGACTTGAGAGACTGTGGCTTTGTACTCCCCAGGATGGAACAGTGGGCAACCCACCCACTGTAGAGACTTAAGAGACTGTGGCTTTGCACTCCCCAGGATGGAACAGTGGGCATGGTCCCCTTTCATGGATCTGGCGTGGTACTGTCATCCGGCTGAGGTGCCCCCCCTTCCCTTCCCCCTGAGGTGCCTGTTGTATTTCTATCTGATGCCCCAGCAGTGTTCTCTCCGTTTGTGGACAGGTATCTAATGTGGGCCTCGCCCATGCATTTTTGGCCCAGTGGTGCACGGACATTGATATGTGCATACCTGCACTACTTCTCGTAATGTATAAGAGCTGGAATGTGTATATATATGTCTGTAAATATTTGGTAACTGTATTTTGATACATTACAATTTTTTAACTGATTTCCTTTGGTCTTTGCATTCTTCCGGGGGGGTTGTGGATTGTTCCTGTGATTATGGAAAGGCATTGGTGTGTGTGTTGTAATGTGCGAGGGTGAGGGTGGGGGTGGGGGTGTTGCGTGTGTGTCCGTGACTTTTGCCTCCCCCCTCCGCTATGTCGTAGGTGCAATACTTACTGTTGTCTTCGGCGCCGTGGCTGGTGTTCGTAAATGAGCAGGAAGACAAGGGCAGGTAGGATTTGTAATTCCGGCTCCATGGTGTCCTCCTTCCTCGTGGGATGTGTAGAAGGTGAGCGTTTTCCCATTGCAAAAGCTTTTTCCGCCGTGTTTTTATCCACGGTGAATCTGCCCCGGAAAAGGTGGTGGATTGTGATACTGTGGGCGGTACATTGTCTCCCGCCTGTCTGTTGGCGGTGACTGTCGCGCTGCTTGTCTGTACCGCCGTGGCGGTCGGAGTGTTAAAGTGGCTGTCGATGTTGACGGTTTCCGCCACGGTCATGATTCCCTTTTTTTGTCCGCCGGCCTGTTTGCGGTATTACCGCACCTTTAACACCGTCCGCCAGGGTTGTAATGACCCCCCAAATGTCTCCTTGAAGCGATGTACTGTATTGAATCCGGCAACTCTACTTCCTGTTGAAAGTACTGAGATTAATAATGAAGAGGAAGTGGAGCATGATTGTCTTGAGGTAACAGAACTATGTATCAAGCCCCGACCTGACATTCCAGATACGCAGTTAAAAGAAAATGACTGCATTATGTTTGTTGATAGATCCTGTTTGAGAGACTCAGTCGGAATACTGAGAGCCGGTTATGCTGTGTGTACAGTCGCTGGTATTATTGAAGCTTCCTGGCTCAAGAGAGTGTATTCCGCACAAGTGGCAGAATTAATTGCCCTTACTAAAGCATGCCACGCCGCTGAGAACCTGAAAGTCACTATTTATACTGACAGCAGATACAGAGTTGGCATTGTACATGATTTCGGCCAATTATGGTCACAGAGAGGTTTTATGACCTCTTCTGGTTCTCCAGTGAAAAATGGCGAACAGATTAAGGATTTGTTACATGCGATTCAGTTACCTCTTGAAATTGCTGTGGTGAAATGCAATGCTCATGTTAAATCACAAGACTTTGTGTCAATGGGAAACCGCTATGCAGATCAAGTCGCAAGGTTTTGCGCATTGAACTGTATATCGTTTAAGGATCAGTGGGAATTGTTACCGCAAACTGAAAATGAAACATGTTTGAACTTTGCCTTGAGAGTAGTTGATACCTTAGATGAGTTAAAAATCACTGCAGGGCCGTGCAAGCAGGGAGGAGAAACGCTCTTGGCAGAGAATGCAATGCGTACAAAGAGCTGACGACTTGTGGGTCTCAGAAGAGGGGAAACTGGTTCTGACAAACAGTCTTTTGTCACAATTTGCAAGGCTTTATCATGGACAGGCACATCTTAGGAGAGATGCAATGATCAGGTTATTCAAAATTGACTGGTTTAACCCAAAATTCAGACAAGCCGCAGAGGATACTTGTCACAGGTGCATCATATGTCAGCAGATGAATGCAGGAAAAGGGACTGTGGTAACTTTGAGCCACATAGGGAGAGCTGGCGGTCCATTTAGCAGGATGCAAATGGATTTCATTGAGATGCCTGTTTGTGGAGGATTGAGATATGTGTTGGTGATTGTGTGTGTTTTCAGCCACTGGATTGAAGCTTACCCCACACGTAGGAATGACAGTCTCACAGTTGCTAAGCTGTTGCTTAGAGAACTATTACCCAGGTTCGGTTTTCCGGTCTCTTTAGAATCAGATAGGGGCAGACACTTCGACAATGAGGTGATTAAGATCTTGTGTGCTGCGTTAGACATTGAGCAGAAGCTGCATTGTAGCTACCGCCCTGAAGCATCAGGACTAGTAGAACAGATGAATGGTACCTTGAAGTCGAGAATGGCAAAAATGTGCGCAGCTGCCAATATGAAATGGCCTGATGCATTGCCCTTAGTGCTGATGTCGATAAGAAACACCCCTGAAAAGAAGACAGGACTATCACCCCATGAGATCCTCATGGGCAGAGCTATGAGGCTACCCGCAGTACCCGCAAATGCTCTTGTGAATATCACGGATGGTATGGTGTTGGACTACTGCAAAGGTTTGGCTGATGTGGTTCGCTCTTTTTCCCACCAGGTGGAAGCCAACACATTGCCACCGATCAGTGATCCAGGTCACACCCTGCAAACCGGTGACTGGGTGGTTGTCAAGAAGCACGTGAGAAAGTCGTGTTTGGAGCCACGCTGGAAGGGGCCATATCAAGTAATACTGACAACAACCACTGCTGTGAAATGTGCAGGCGTTCCAAACTGGATACATGCCAGTCACACAAAGAAGGTAACATGTCCAACTGATGAGGAACTTGAAGTTTTCGACTCAGCAATTCCAGAGAAGGAAGTCTCAGGGCCAGAAAACAGCCAAGGGGGAACTGAGACTACAGGAGTGCCCACTGAGGACGGCCTAGTCCCTCAAACAGTAAACGAGTTCGAGAGAGGTGACAGTGAGCCTATCCCAGTAGAGGCAGCAGGAGAACTAAGTCAAGGAGAGGTTCTCCCAGAAGTAGATGGGTACGGGTTAGAGCTTGAACCTGTTACAGACCCAGAAGAAGAAGAAGGGGAAATAGTAGAGAGAGGTCAAAGCACACCGGCATCCCCTGAGCCAATTGCAGGTCCGTCAACTGAAAACACCATACCACAAGAGGAGGGTGCTGTTCAGCGTCCTGAAAGGACAAGCAGGAAGAAGACGCATAAAGGTGATAACTGGCCAGAGAAGCAGGCAGCGAAAGAAAAGGTCGTACCAGGTGAAACAATAACAGAAGAAATTGATACAATCCGAATAGAGGATCTAAGTGAAAGAGAATTGCAAAGTGAACGCAGATTGAAAAGAAAAAGAACCGCAAATAGAAGGTACGCAGGTCCTGAATGGGCATATGCAACGACATCTGAATGGCAACAAGAATTCTTAGCCTTCTGTTTTGATCGAGAAGTACCAGGCCAATACTATGGTACCTGAAAACAATCAGAGAAAGAGACTGTGTTAAAACCGAAATTGAAATTGAAGGCTGAAAAGCTGAGAAAGAGACTTATAAATTATCGGACGTGACACTGATAACCTGAATTGACTTTGAAACCTGATTATGACAAGCTGCTAACCTAATTTGACAAAAATGTCCTGGAGTGAGTGAAACGCTGTAAATACACGCAGAGAGAAAGAGAGACTTTGCATCAAGAAAAAAAAAAAAGAGAGCTTTTAAATCATCCTCAAGTTGATTGTTTGCTTTGAGTTATTCTGCTATCTGATTCTTTACAGACCATGGCTCATAATTGAGGTAGGAGCGAGAAGGGTAAAGTGTGTGGTTGGTTAAGTATTATATTAGGTATTGTGTGTGCGATAATAATTGTAGGTGTGATTGTGTGAATGCCGTGGTTGGATAAGAAAGCGACTAACAATGCTTCAAAACCTGAGACTACAACACTAACACCATGGGAAATGTTTGAGTAGGATACAAAACACTTGCATGAGTGAACTAATTCGAAAGGGGAACTCTCCACTAACGTCTTCTATCGCTTGCTGAATGAGTATGTTGAAACCATGGATGCGAGAAACTGTTATGTGTGCACAAAGATTCCTTCATCCGTACAAGAAGGGGTCACCTATCATAGTCTTCCACTAACATACAGGATAAGTTGTAGCTTGCTACTAACAAGATTTCATGACCAGGAGCATGTGCAATATTTTTACTCAAATTTGGATGTGGTGTTTTCCTTTGTGCCAGTGATTGAGTTTCTGAATGAATTAGCTAAGGAGCATAGTATAAAATTAGTTAGAGGTTTCTTTGAACCAACACTTACATTTGGGACAGCTTATGCACATCGCAACAATCTGACTTGCTTAACACCTGTAGAGAAAAGCTTCTTAGATCACACTGATGATAGACGCAAAGCACTGAAAGAAAGATTAGAAAAGGGGCTAGAGAAACGCACATATGCAAATGATTATGCTTACACTGCAATAAAGACGCAAGGCAAATTAGCTACAGATGCATTACATGTAGGGAGGCTTTGTATATACAGGCCAAAATCTGATCATGACACTTTATTTGTGGGAACGAGTGAATGCAGGCATGTGTTTTTGTTTCAGAGTAAATGGATATTCATGTTAAATGGACAGGATCCAGCGATCCCTGGGATCTATTATATCTGTGGACTTAATGCTTATTACCGTCTCCCTAAGGGATGGTATGGGACATGTTATTTGGGGATAGTTTTCCCAAAGATTTACCAGATTAATGACTTAAAACAAATACCTAAAGAGTTTGAATTACAACATGCTAGACAAAAGCGGGTGACAGCGGCTCCTGTTGTTGGTGACATATTTGGAGCCATAATTCCTTCAGTAGGGGTTATTCTAAACTCCATAATGATTCAAAAGTTGTCTACTATTGTGGATAACATGCTGACAAATTTTGCAGGTGCTGTACTCCTGATGGATACTGAACTTGCTGCGGAAAGAGCTATGACTCTTCAAAATCGGCTTGCTTTAGACATTCTTTTAGCAAAGAGTGGCGGAGTCTGCAAGATGCTCAATGAGCGTCATTGTTGCTCATTTATACCAGACAATAGTAAAAAGATTAGAGGTATGCTTACTAACCTAACTAGAGATAGTACAGATTTGAAGGAATTGAAGGAACCTGGAGTGTGGGAGAAAGTGGGAAAAGGAATTGCCAAAGTAGGGAGCTGGTTTAGTAATATTTGGAACGGGGTTCTTGCAAAAATATTAGGGGGTCTATTAATTGTCTTAATTTGTTTATTAGGTTTATGGGGAGCATGCAAAATTAATGACAAAATTAAAAGTAATTGGACAAAGAGAAATAAGAGGAATGAGGAAAGTGAAAGGGAGAAGATGTTTAATGAAATTTGGGAGAGTTCACACAAAGGACAAGATGTTGAAATGCGCATTATGCGTAAAGTGAAAAATTAAAAGTGAAAGGTTGAAGGGAAAGGTTTGTGTGATGACGAACGTCATCAGAGAAGGGACTGAGAGAGCTTAGCTTATATAATCTATATTAACATGAAACGTTTAGGAATTAATGCGTGATAATGCTGCATAGAAACTGTAGTAATGAATTTTTGCTTAAACGTGCACTTGAAATGTGACCACAGGAAGTGGCCGCCAATGTATACGTGGAGTAATAAAAAGGACTAACGTTATGAATTGATATGAAGAATACATTTATACTAATTATTAATGATTGCGTTATTGAATTTGTGCTGAAATCCTTGTAGGCCTTAAGTTAGCATGAGCCGAAGCTTAGCTGCCTGGCTCTCATAGTAAATGTATTTTTCCTATCTTGCAGTGTGCTGACTCACAAAAGGACATGACCCTTGTTTTTTTCTTCAAACTAGAAGCTGAATGTAACCATAGTATATCCGTTCTCACGAAATTCATAATTCTTGTAGAAAATGTTAGTTAAAATGCAACATTGTAGATTAATGTAATGCACAAGGTCGTTTGAACCGGTGAAGACAATGGAGCTACTGACCAAAAGATGTGCAAAGAATTACAGAAGGATCAAATCATACCGGACGTGCTACCTCTGAAGACGTCAATCATGTGGACCAATAAAAAGCTTGTAAAATAATATGGGGTGAAAGATTAATGACATAATCCATTTTCTAATTTGGTACAGATAGTGGGGTATAACCAAGGACCAATACAATTTTAGGGGAATGTACAACGAAAAAGGGATAAAAACCCATGTCACAGAGAACCATTAGAATTAGGTAGGGAATGCTATTGATTTTATCCAGAAACTTTGTCACTGTGTTTGGTGACTTACTTTGGTTTTACTTAAACCATCATTTTCTTAGAATTGCCCATTTTACACTTTACCTCCTTATGAGGGAAGTGCCCCCTTTTGCCCCGGAGCTGAGTTCTGATAGATGGCGATTTGACTGATGTCCTGAAGACGAAGACTGAACCTTTGCGCTGACCTAAACCTTGGAGGTTGACAATGAAATCGTGATTTGTCTGTTTGCTTTTCCTTTCTAGGTACCAACTGCTTACTTTTGACAGAGACCGTAGCTAGATGTTTTCCAAATTTGTGTTCTAAATTGTTTTGCATGAAGCCCAACATGCTAATGCTAATCAGAGGTTAGGACAGGGGTTCACTACACCGACGCAAATAGACAAATGACTGAATCTATGCTTTGTTGAACTGACGCGTTGATGACACTCTGCTAAAATTGACTTATGTTGACACTGTGTTATGTTCTAGTAATTGCGTTCTTCGCATTGTTTAAGTCTTATTCGAGTTGCCAAATTATGACAATGATATTGAGTGTTTTGGTTTTAAAATTAACACACATGCTTTTAGAAATGTAATCAAATAGGGAATAAACATCATAAAATTCTACTAAACTTGTGTGGTTATTCATGACCACAAGGTCATGGTGGTGTCTTGAATCGATTAATGCCTTTGACTAAAGTAAAATGCATTGTGATAATGAATATTGATGACATTATTGACATATTGATTGACATATTGATTAGCTATCTCGTCCTAAGGTGTCTCTCAACTGGGTCAAAAGATTCATTGGCCTAAAACGAGTCCTGATGTGTAATAAATTATCATAAAGGGACGCGTTAACACACTTTTTAGCTTTCTTTCATTTCTCTCATTTCCCTAGCCTATTCTCCATTGTCTCTCCTCCCTTTGCCACCCATCTACTTCCTGCATCCACTTCATTTCCTTACAATTTCCTTCCTCCTAGTAAAATCACTATCCTTCTTTTGCTAAATTTTCCCTCCTCCCTCTCTACTTGTTTATAGTCTCCTTTATTCCCTCTTCTCTCATGTTGCTCCTCTTGAGTGCACCTATTTCCTATGCTCCTCTTTCTTGCACTGTGTCCCCTCACCCTTTTCTCTTTCAGTGCATCCAAATTCTTCTTCCTTTGCTATTCTTAATCTCCCAATCCCTCTCATCTCTCTATTTTCTCACACTTCTCAGCTCACAGCCCTCTGTCTCTTTTTCTTCAACTCCTCCTCCCTTTCTCTCACCCTCTCTAATTACCTACACTCGACTTTTTCTGCACTCTTCTCTCTTCTCATGCTTGCCTTCTCCTCACCTTTACTTATATGCACATCTACACTCTTCTCTCCTCGGACATCATTCTCTCTATTTTGTGCTTCTCTTTCCTTTATTCTTTCCTCTTTCTCTACTCTACATTCTGTATTTTCCACTCCCACTTCTTGTAGTTATTTTGCACCTTTCCTTGCACCCTTCATAATTTCATACTTTTCACACTTTTCATACTCTTCTTTGTTCCCCCTACCTTCCCTTTTTTGAAACTTCTTTGGCGTCTACCTTTCAATAGTCTGTTATCTTTCTTGCAGACCCTTCTTCTTCTTTCCGACATCTAGACTACAATGAATAAATCCATGAAATTGTGCTAATGGCACAATACCATGGCAGTGACCTCTCCCTGCATGTGATGATGCGCCTTCTATTTCCTCACTATCACACACCATTTCCCTATACCTAGCCTTCACTTGTATACTACCTCATCTCACTCACCTCTAGCAACCTTGCCTTGCCTACCCGGCAGAGATCAGGCACATCATTAAATGACACCACCCTATATCAATCAACAATACAAGCTAGAAGTTTCAATAATACTCACACTCACTTCATGTACCCCCATACTAAAACTACAACCACACCCATGAACTATTTTGTTCCACAGTGCTCACCAGACCTCAGAGTTTAATCAAAAGAAAACTCTATGGTATTTTCACCTTACCATGAATCAGTCAGGCGGTAATGTGCACTTAAGAGTGGATGCACTACAGCAACTCCCAGACACAGTGGGGTTGGCTAATATGACCTTAGGGAGTTAGGAGAAAGAGATAGAATTCTTGCTTAGCAGAATGAATTATCAAGTGTGCCCAACAAGCACCGTAATAGCATCAAAACAGATCTGCAAGGGTGAAAATTGGACAGAGAAATAATCAACAATGTACAGGAGGGATTTAATCCTGCCCCACCAACTTCAGTTTTGCACCCCAGGTGAGAAGTGAAGCTGAGTTTAAGATGACAAGGAGGATCCAGTTCATAAACAGTCGAACTTGAAGTAAAAGCTTCACGAAACACTTGTTGATCAGAGGTATCACTAACATGATTCACTTGGGGTTCCACAATTGAAGAACAAAGACCTAAACAATAATTTGTTGCATTAGGAAAGAAGCTACAGTGTTGCCGAATTGCACAGGCATCTGATGCCTTTCTCTACTGACTGTTAAGTGATTCCAGGGATGAGAATGAGCAGATGCGTCAGGTTGGCCATGACAGAGTTTGCCCATCAGATAGTGTCATCCAACAGTCCAATGTTTACCCTGAGTGAAACACTGACCAAGAGTTTGTATTCCTTCTGTATAAGCCGCAATTCACCCAAATGAAGAGGTTGCCACCATCAGCTGTTGACAGTTTTAGAGGCATGCTAAGTGAGTGCGGGGAAACCGAATGGTGAATGGGATCCTCAAGCCTGAATGTAACAAGGATACCAATGCACAGAACAAGTTACAAGATACAGAACCATATACATCTTCACCATATCGGTCCCATTACAGTCCTCCAGTTTCACATCTGGTCCGTTTCTTCAACACGTAGCCATCATAATAAAACACATCAACCACAACGCACCTGTCCAAAACCACCACCAAACATCTCCTTCACTTCATCATACCCGCCCACAAATACCATGACAATAAAACCAGAAAAATGCAGAGCATGCAATCTTATTCATGTATTAGCACCAAACGTCCCACCTAGTCACAATGCACAATACAGAACTGTTAGAAATTGGGTTTTTGGTTGGCAGTCAGGTTACCCCCTGTCCAAAGCAAAAGCCCTCACTCTAGTCAGGGTAAGTCACACACAATCCAAGATTATCCTGTGCCCACCCTCTGGTAGCTTGGCACGAGCAGTCAGGCTTAACTTAGAAGGCAATGTGTAAAGTATTTATGCAATAAATCATACAATACCACCATATAGCACCACAAAAATACACCACACAGTGTTTAGAAAAATATATAATATTTATCAGGATAATTGTAGGTCAAAAAGAATAAAGTTGCAATGTGAAATTGTAGAGATATCACTGAAAAGTGATATGAAGTGTCTTAAGTCTTTAAAATGTAAACAAAGTCTCTTTCAAGCGCAAAGTACCTGGTTTGGAGTGGAAAATCTCCTCAGAGGGCCACAAAAGAAGAGATGCGTGGAAAAAGGGTGTGTGCGTCGATTTCTCCCCAGCACACACAGACTTGTGTCGTTATTTTTCATGCGGGGAAGTCGTGCGTCGTTTTCCGGCGCGCGGACAGTCTCTTTCTGTGGATCGCGGGGATTACCAGATGTCCCGGGTCTGTGCGTGGATTTTCCTGCTTGTTTTCCTGCTGCGTGTCATTCTGCGGGGCTACGTGTCGAAATTACGATCTCACGGCAGGCGTCGCGTCGATTTCTCCTCTGGAGGTCGGGTGGCGTTGTCCTTGCGAAGCCGTGCGTCGAAGTTCCGATCGTCCCGAAGGCGTCGCGTTGATCAGAGTCGATGTGCGGCGTTTTTCTTGCTGCGGAACAAGCTGTGCGTCGAAATTTTCGCCGCACGGAGCGTCCAAGTGAAAAAGAGAAGTCTTTTTGGTCCTCAGACTTCAGGAAACAGGAGGCAAGCTCTATCCAAGCCCTTGGAGAGCACTTTCACAGCCAGACAAGAGTTCAGCAAGGCAGCAGGCCAACAGCAAGGCAGCAGTCCTTTGTAGAAAGCAGACAGGTGAGTCCTTTGAGCAGCCAGGCAGTTCTTCTTGGCAGGATGTAGTTTTTGGTTCAGGTTTCTTCTCCAGCAAGTGTCTGATGAGGTAGGGCAGAGGCCCTGTTTTATACCCAAATGTGCCTTTGAAGTGGGGGGAGACTTCAAAGAGTGGCTAAGAAGTGCACCAGGTCCCCTTTCAGTTCAATCCTGTCTGCCAGGGTCCCAGTAGGGGGTGTGGCAGTCCTTTTTGTGAGAGCAGGCCCTCCACCCTCCCAGCCCAGGAAGACCCATTCAAAATGCAGATGTATGCAAGTGAGGCTGAGTACCCTGTGTTTGGGGTGTGTCTGAGTGAATGCACAAGGAGCTGTCAACTAAGCCCAGCCAGACGTGGATTGTAAGGCACAGAAAGATTTAAGTGCAAAGAAATGCTCACTTTCTAAAAGTGGCATTTCTAGAATAGTAGTATTAAATCCAACTTCACCAGTCAGCAGGATTTTATATTACCATTCTGGCCATACTAAATATGACCTTCCTACTCCTTTCAGATCAGCAGCTACCACTTCAATACTGTATGAGGGCAGCCCCAATGTTAGCCTATGAAGGGAGCAGGCCTCACAGTAGTGCAAAACGAATTTAGGAGTTTTACACTACCAGGATATGTAAACTACACAGGTACATGTCCTGCCTTTCACCCACACAGCACCCTGCTCTAGGGGTTACCTAGGGCACACATTAGAGGGGACTTATATGTGGAGAAAGGGGAGGTTTAGGCTTGGCAAGTACTTTTAAATGCCATGTCGAGGTGACAGTGAAACTGCACACACAGGCCATGCAATGGCAGGCCCGAGACAAGGAAAAGGGGCTACTTAAGTGGGTGGCACAACCAGTGCTGCAGGCCCACTAGTAGCATTTAATCTACCGGCCCTATGCACATAGAGTGCACATTAGTAGGGACTTATAAGTAAATTAATAGTCCAATCAGGTATGATTCAAGGTTACCATGTTTTAAGGGAGAGAGCATATGCACTTTAGCACTGGTTAGCAGTGGTAAAGTGCGCAGAGTCTAAAAGCCAGCAAAAACAGTGTCCAAAAAGTGGAGGGAGGCAGGCAAAAAGTTAGGATGACTACCCTAAGGCTGTCAGGTCTAACATGTGTCCCCCCCAGCTGAAAGTGGGGAGAGCTACCCGACCTCCTGGGAGCTCTCATCGCTAAGGCAGAAGTATCTGGAGAGACCATCAGCATTGGCGTGGTCAACCCCTGGGCGATGTTCCACCGTAAAGTCCATCCCCTGTAGGGAAATGGACCACCTCAAGAGTTTTGGATTCTCACCCCTCATCTGCATGAGCCATCTGAGGGGCCTGTGGTCTGTCTGAACCCAGAAGTGAGTCCCAAACAGGTAGGGTCTTAGCTTCTTCAGTGTCCAGACCACAGCAAAAGCTTCTCTCTCAATAGCACTCCACCTCTGTTCCTGTGGTAATAGCCTTCTGCTAATAAAGACTACTGGTTGGTCTAGGCCCTCCTCATTTAGCTGTGCTAGGACTGCCCCTATGCCATGCTCTGAAGCGTCTGTCTGCACGATAAATTCCTGGGAGTAGTCAGGGGCCTTGAGCACGGGGGCCATGCACATGGCTTCCTTCAGGGCGTCAAAGGCTTTCTGACAAGCCTCTGTCCAATTCACCAACCTAGGTTGTTTCTTGGAAGTGAGTTCTGTCAAGGGTGACACAATGGTACCATAGCCCTTGACAAATCTGCGGTAGTATCCTGTGAGGCCTAAAAAGGCTCTCACCTCAGTCTGAGTTCTAGGTGGTTGCCAGGCATTGATAGTTTCAATCTTGGCCTGGAGTGGCTGCACCTTGCCACCACCCACTAGGTGTCCCAAGTACACCACGGAACCCTGCCCAATCTGGCACTTACTAGCCTTGATGGTCAGGCCTGCCTGTTGCAGGGCCTAAAGCACCTCCTTGAGGTGAAGCAGGTGTTCCTCCCAGCTGGAACTGTAGACAGCTATGTCATCCAGGTAGGCTGCACAGAAGGCATCCTTGCCAGCTAGGACCCCGTTAACCAACCGTTGGAAGGTAGCGGGGGCATTTTTCAATCCAAACGGCATCACCCGGAACTGGTAATGGCCATCAGGGGTTGAAAATACGGATCTTTCTTTAGCCCCCTCAGTCAGGGCGATCTGCCAGTACCCTGACGTAAGATCAAACGTACTCAGGAACTTGGCAGCGCCCAGCCTGTCAACGAGCTCATCAGCTCGGGGGATGGGGTGAGCATCAGTCCGTGTGACTGAGTTGAGACCCCGGTAGTCCACACAGAACCGGAGTTCTGGCTTCGCACCTGGGGCAGTAGCCTTAGGGACCAACACCACTGGGCTGGCCCAGGGACTACTGGATTTCTCGATAACCCCTAGAGCTAACATCTTGGAGACCTCCTCCTTGATGCTGGCCTTCACCTTATCCGATAACCTGTAAATTTTGTTCTTCACAGGGAGACTGTCACCGGTGTCAATGTCATGAACACAGAGGTGGGTCAGTCCAGGAGTAAGGGAGAACAGGGGGGAGAACTGCTCCAACAGCTCATAGCAGTCTCCTTTCTGGTTTAGAGTCAGGGAGTCAGAAAGAATGACCCCGTTCACTGACCCATCACCTTCTTGGGCAGAGAGGAGGTCGGGGAGAGGTTCACTCTCCTCTTCCATTCCTTCATCTGTGACCAGAAGCATGTTGATCTCCGACCTCTCAAAATGAGCCTTTAGTCGGTTAACATGGAGCACCCTTAGGGGGTTCCTAGGGGTTTGGAGGTCCACTAGGTAAGTGGCCTCCCCTTTCCGCTCCTTTACTTCAAATGGGCCAGACTAGCGGTCCTGGAGAGCTCTGGGCTCTACTGGCTCCATTACCCACACTTTGTCTCCAGGTTGAAACTCTACCAGGGTGGCCTTCTGGTCATACCAGCGTTTCATTACCTCTTGACAGGCCTCAAGGTTACTTTGGTCTCTTTCCAGAAGCGGGTCATCTGGTTGCGGAGGGCCAACATGTAGCTGACCACATCCTGAGGGGGTGCCTTTGGAGCTTTCTCCAATCCCTCCTTGACAATGCTTAAGGGTCCCCTGACAGGGTACCCATAGAGAAGCTCAAAGGGACTGAACCCTACCCCCCTCTGGGGACCTCTCTGTAAGCAAAGAGAAGGCATGGTAAGAGGACATCCCACTTACGCCTCATGGCCTCAGGGAGGCCACCAATCATGCCTTTCAAGGTCTTGTTGAATCTCTCCACAAGACCATTAGACTGGGGGTGATAGGGTGTGGTGAACTTGTAGGTTACACCACACGCATCCCACAGAGACTTCATGTATGCAGACATGAAGTTAGTGCCTCTGTCAGACACTATCTCCTTGGGGAATCCCACACGGGTAAATATCCCCATCAGAGTTCTGGTCACCACCGGTGCAGTTACGGTCCTCAGAGGGATTGCCTCTGGGTAACGGGTGGCATGGTCCACCAAAACCAGGATGAACCTGTTGCCTAAGGCAGTTTTGGGGTCCAATGGACCAACAATGTCGATGCCCACCCTTTCAAAGGGGGTGCCAACGACAGGAAGTGGAATCAGGGGGGTTTTAACACTTTTTCCTGCTTTACCACTGGTCTGGCAGGTAGGACAAGATCTGCAGAACTTATCTGAGTTTGTCCTCATTCTGGGCCAATAAAAGTGGGTGACAAGCCTGTCAAAGGTCTTGCCTTGCCCCAAATGTCCTGCCAGGGGAATGTCATGAGCCAGACCCAGTAGGAAGGTTCGGTAACACTGGGGGACCACCAGCGTACGTGCTGCCCCAAAGGCCGGAACCTTAGGCTCACTGTAGAGGAGATCATTCTCCCAATATATATGGTGATCGCCAGAGGCTTCACCTGCCGCCTGGTTTGAGGCTTGTTTCCTCAGACCTTCCAGAGTGGGACATTCTTTCTGTGCCTTGCAGAATTCCTCCCTGGTGGGTCCACCCTCAACTTGCCAGCCAGCAAGCTCAGGTAAGTCACCTAGGGTGGCAATGTCTTCCCCAGTTGGCTCTGGAGCCTCCTCCTCAGGAGCCCCGTCAGCCACTGCGGGAACTTCTGGGGCCGGTTTCCCGTGCCCCTGGTCCCTCCTCTTGGCAGCTCTCTGGGCCATCGTTCCAGGCTCCAGATGCCCTTGACTTCCCTCTCGGTCAGCCATGGACCATGTGGTCATGCAGACCCACTCAGGTAACCCTAACATCTCCAGGTGAGACCTGAGCTCCACTTCTTTCCAAGCAGTATGCTCAAGATCATTGCCTAACAGACAATCTACAGGCATGGCAGGACTCACAGCTACTTTCAGAGTACCAGAGACCCCCCCCCACTCAAAGGGTACCAGAGCCACCGGTAGGTGACTCTCACGATTGTCAGCGACTATGACCTGGTGGAATGTATTAGGGACTATCTGCTCTGTTGACACCAGCTGACTCTTGATAGTAGTCATACTGGCTCCTGTGTCACGCAGACCCTCCACCTTCTGCCCATAAATGGTGACCCACTGCCTGTACTTGGAAGTATTTTGGAGCATGTGGGCTTTGGGCACCATTTCTCCTTCTCCCAGGGACACTAGGGAAATCTCTACCTGTTCCCCAAAGCTATCTGGGTCCATCTCCCCCCGAGCGCTACACTAGTCAACCCAGGTGTCTGTCCAGTAGTGGACGGTGCTCTCCTGGAGCACTGGGGGTCGCCTTTATAGTGACCATACTGGTAACACTCCATGCATTTGGGGTTGGATTTTCCTGACCTGTCATATGTCCCTGGCTTTTTTCCAAATCTGGAAAAGGAAGGGTTGCCACCCCCTCCCTGGGAATTTTTTTGGGGGCCTTTGGAGAGTTCCTTATCTGTAAGTTCATCTCCCCCCTCTTTCTTCTGTTGGGAACCCTGACCACCTTTGTGGGTGTCCCCCCCAGGTACCTTCTTGGACACTCTGGTGCTAACCCAGAGGTCCGCCTCTTCAGCAAGCTTCCTGGGATCAGTCAGCTTACTATCCACTAAGTGCTGGCGCAACTCTGTATAAGTAGTATTAAGCATATGCTCTCTCAGAATCAAGTCATATAAACATTTATAATCATCTACTTTGTTGCCCGCACCCATCCATTCAGTGCCTTACTGGAGAAGTCAAAGAAATCTACCCATGTTTGTGTGGTTTGTTTGGTGCTGTCCCTGAACCTCTGACGGTATCCCTCAGGGGTCAGCCCAAACTTGGCAAGTAAAGTGGCTTTCTGAAGTGGGTATGTGTTTTGACCAGGTTGATCCAATGTGAGGAGTGTGTCCCTCCCCAATGGCGGTACATAACCCCACATAGCTACCCCCCATTGCCCTTCAGGAACCTCATGAGCCCTTAGTGCAACTTCATAAGCAGCTAACCATTTATCTATGTCATCTCCCACCACAAAACTGGGCACCACATTTTTGGGTATAGGAACCTTCTATTCTCCAGCAGGTCCTGTCAGTATGCTGCCACCATTATTGCTGGATTCAGACTGCTTTGCCTTGAGATCCAGCTCCTTGAGACTCAGTTCATGAGCCAATAACAGTTTCTTTTCAGCCAAGGCTCTCTCAGTTGCAGCTTCAGCTCTTTCAGCTTCAATCTGTTTGACTGCTCTTTCAGCCTCAGCTTGCTTGGCTTCTCTTTCTGCCCTTCTTTCCTCCTGTTGTGCCTCAATTTTCAGTTTTGCCATTTGCAATTGGAACTCCCTTTCCTCTCTCCTTTCCTCTGCGGTCAGGCTTTGCACAGAGACACTGCTCCCTGGTCTGGAAGGGGGCACAATTGCAGTGGTAACACCATCCACAGATAGTGAAAAATCCTCTGAGGGGCCATTTTCTGGCTCCTCTTCCTCATCATCCTCTTCTAAATGGGCTTCTGCCCAGGCCCTCAGCGCCACTTGAAAGTCCTCCTTTTTGGAGGCCCCTTGGGTGGGTACCCTCATTGCCTTGCAGAATCCTCTTAGTTGTTTGACTGTATATGTATCCAACCGGACTAGGTCAAAGTCTCCTATCTGAGACCCAGTCAGAGACATGTTGAGTGAGGATTTAGTTTTTGAAAATTGTCAGGAAAAAACGAATTTGCAAAAAGAGATAAAAATCAAGTTGACCTTCAACTGTGGGTAGGTAGTGAAATACTTAGCTACTGTATGTCACTGCACAAATACAAGTCCTATCCTCACCGCTGATCACCAATGTTAGCAATGGGGTTTTTGGATGGCAGTCAGGTTACCCCCTGTCCAAGCAAAAGCCCTCACTCTAGTCAGGGTAAGTCACACACAATCCAAGATTATCCTGTGCCCACCCTCTGGTAGCTTGGCACGAGCAGTCAGGCTTAACTTAGAAGGCAATGTGTAAAGTATTTGTGCAATAAATCATACAATACCACCATATAGCACCACAAAAATACACCACACAGTGTTTAGAAAAATATATAATATTTATCAGGATAATTGTAGGTCAAAAAGAATAAAGTTGCAATGTGAAATTGTAGAGATATCACTGAAAAGTGATATGAAGTGTCTTAAGTCTTTAAAATGTAAAGAAAGTCTCTTTCAAGCACAAAGTACCTGGTTTGGAGTGGAAAATCTCCTCAGAGGGCCACAAAAGAAGAGATGCGTGGAAAAAGGGTGTGTGCGTCGATTTCTCCCCAGCACACACAGACTTGCGTCGTTATTTTTCATGCGGGGAAGTCGTGCGTCGTTTTCCGGCACGCGGACAGTCTCTTTCTGTGGATCGCGGGGATTACCAGATGTCCCGGGTCTGTGCGTGGATTTTCCTGCTTGTTTTCCGGCTGCGCGTCGTTCTGCGGGGCTACGTGTCGAAATTACGATCTCACGGAAGGCGTCGCGTCGATTTCTCCTCTGGAGGTCGGGTGGCGTTGTCCTTGCGAAGCCGTGCGTCGAAGTTCCGGTCGTCCCGAAGGCGTCGCGTCGATCAGCGTCGATGTGCGGCGTTTTTCTCGCTGCGGAACAAGCTGTGCATCGAAATTTTCAGCGCACGGAGCGTCCAAGTGAAAAAGAGAAGTCTTTTTGGTCCTGAGACTTCAGGAAACAGGAGGCAAGCTCTATCCAAGCCCTTGGAGAGCACTTTCACAGCCAGACAAGAGTTCAGCAAGGCAGCAGGCCAACAGCAAGGCAGCAGTCCTTTGTAGAAAGCAGACAGGTGAGTCCTTTGAGCAGCCAGGCAGTTCTTCTTGGCAGGATGTAGTTTCTGGTTCAGGTTTCTTCTCCAGCAAGTGCCTGATGAGGTAGGTCTGAGGCCCTGTTTTATACCCAAATGTGCCTTTGAAGTGGGGGGAGACTTCAAAGAGTGGCTAAGAAGTGCACCAGGTCCCCTTTCAGTTCAATCCTGACTGCCAGGGTCCCAGTAGGGGGTCTGGCAGTCCTTTGTGTGAGAGCAGGCCCTCCACCCTCCCAGCCCAGGAAGACCCATTCAAAATGCAGATGTATGCAAGTGAGGCTGAGCACCCTGTGTTTGGGGTGTGTCTGAGTGAATGCACAAGGAGCTGTCAACTAAGCCCAGCCAGACGTGGATTGTAAGGCACAGAAAGATTTAAGTGCAAAGAAATGCTCACTTTCTAAAAGTGGCATTTCTAGAATAGTAGTATTAAATCCAACTTCACCAGTCAGCAGGATTTTATATTACCATTCTGGCCATACTAAATATGACCTTCCTACTCCTTTCAGATCAGCAGCTACCACTTCAATACTGTATGAGGGCAGCCCCAATGTTAGCCTATGAAGGGAGCAGGCCTCACAGTAGTGCAAAACGAATTTAGGAGTTTTACACTACCAGGATATGTAAACTACACAGGTACATGTCCTGCCTTTCACCCACACAGCACCCTGCTCTAGGGGTTACCTAGGGCACACATTAGAGGGGACTTATATGTGGAGAAAGGGGAGGTTTAGGCTTGGCAAGTACTTTTAAATGCCATGTCGAGGTGACAGTGAAACTGCACACACAGGCCATGCAATGGCAGGCCCGAGACAAGGAAAAGGGGCTACTTAAGTGGGTGGCACAACCAGTGCTGCAGGCCCACTAGTAGCATTTAATCTACCGGCCCTATGCACATAGAGTGCACATTAGTAGGGACTTATAAGTAAATTAATAGTCCAATCAGGTATGATTCAAGGTTACCATGTTTTAAGGGAGAGAGCATATGCACTTTAGCACTGGTTAGCAGTGGTAAAGTGCGCAGAGTCTAAAAGCCAGCAAAAACAGTGTCCAAAAAGTGGAGGGAGGCAGGCAAAAAGTTAGGATGACTACCCTAAGGCTGTCAGGTCTAACATGTGTCCCCCCCAGCTGAAAGTGGGGAGAGCTACCCGACCTCCTGGGAGCTCTCATCGCTAAGGCAGAAGTATCTGGAGAGACCATCAGCATTGGCGTGGTCAACCCCTGGGCGATGTTCCACCGTAAAGTCCATCCCCTGTAGGGAAATGGACCACCTCAAGAGTTTTGGATTCTCACCCCTCATCTGCATGAGCCATCTGAGGGGCCTGTGGTCTGTCTGAACCCAGAAGTGAGTCCCAAACAGGTAGGGTCTTAGCTTCTTCAGTGTCCAGACCACAGCAAAAGCTTCTCTCTCAATAGCACTCCACCTCTGTTCCTGTGGTAATAGCCTTCTGCTAATAAAGACTACTGGTTGGTCTAGGCCCTCCTCATTTAGCTGTGCTAGGACTGCCCCTATGCCATGCTCTGAAGCGTCTGTCTGCACGATAAATTCCTGGGAGTAGTCAGGGGCCTTGAGCACGGGGGCCATGCACATGGCTTCCTTCAGGGCGTCAAAGGCTTTCTGACAAGCCTCTGTCCAATTAACCAACCTAGGTTGTTTCTTGGAAGTGAGTTCTGTCAATGGTGACACAATGGTACCATAGCCCTTGACAAATCTGCGGTAGTATCCTGTGAGGCCGAAAAAGGCTCTCACCTCAGTCTGAGTTCTAGGTGGTTGCCAGGCATTGATAGTTTCAATCTTGGCCTGGAGTGGCTGCACCTTGCCACCACCCACTAGGTGTCCCAAGTACACCACGGAACCCTGCCCAATCTGGCACTTACTAGCCTTGATGGTCAGGCCTGCCTGTTGCAGGGCCTAAAGCACCTCCTTGAGGTGAAGCAGGTGTTCCTCCCAGCTGGAACTGTAGACAGCTATGTCATCCAGGTAGGCTGCACAGAAGGCATCCTTGCCAGCTAGGACCCCGTTAACCAACCGTTGGAAGGTAGCGGGGGCATTTTTCAATCCAAACGGCATCACCCGGAACTGGTAATGGCCATCAGGGGTTGAAAATACGGATCTTTCTTTAGCCCCCTCAGTCAGGGCGATCTGCCAGTACCCTGACGTAAGATCAAACGTACTCAGGAACTTGGCAGCGCCCAGCCTGTCAACGAGCTCATCAGCTCGGGGGATGGGGTGAGCATCAGTCCGTGTGACTGAGTTGAGACCCCGGTAGTCCACACAGAACCGGAGTTCTGGCTTCGCACCTGGGGCAGTAGCCTTAGGGACCAACACCACTGGGCTGGCCCAGGGACTACTGGATTTCTCGATAACCCCTAGAGCTAACATCTTGGAGACCTCCTCCTTGATGCTGGCCTTCACCTTATCCGATAACCTGTAAATTTTGTTCTTCACAGGGAGACTGTCACCGGTGTCAATGTCATGAACACAGAGGTGGGTCAGTCCAGGAGTAAGGGAGAACAGGGGGGAGAACTGCTCCAACAGCTCATAGCAGTCTCCTTTCTGGTTTAGAGTCAGGGAGTCAGAAAGAATGACCCCGTTCACTGACCCATCACCTTCTTGGGCAGAGAGGAGGTCGGGGAGAGGTTCACTCTCCTCTTCCATTCCTTCATCTGTGACCAGAAGCATGTTGATCTCCGACCTCTCAAAATGAGCCTTTATTCGGTTAACATGGAGCACCCTTAGGGGGTTCCTAGGGGTTTGGAGGTCCACTAGGTAAGTGGCCTCCCCTTTCCGCTCCTTTACTTCAAATGGGCCAGACTAGCGGTCCTGGAGAGCTCTGGGCTCTACTGGCTCCATTACCCACACTTTGTCTCCAGGTTGAAACTCTACCAGGGTGGCCTTCTGGTCATACCAGCGTTTCATTACCTCTTGACAGGCCTCAAGGTTACTTTGGTCTCTTTCCAGAAGCGGGTCATCTGGTTGCGGAGGGCCAACATGTAGCTGACCACATCCTGAGGGGGTGCCTTTGGAGCTTTCTCCAATCCCTCCTTGACAATGCTTAAGGGTCCCCTGACAGGGTACCCATAGAGAAGCTCAAAGGGACTGAACCCTACCCCCCTCTGGGGACCTCTCTGTAAGCAAAGAGAAGGCATGGTAAGAGGACATCCCACTTACGCCTCATGGCCTCAGGGAGGCCACCAATCATGCCTTTCAAGGTCTTGTTGAATCTCTCCACAAGACCATTAGACTGGGGGTGATAGGGTGTGGTGAACTTGTAGGTTACACCACACGCATCCCACAGAGACTTCATGTATGCAGACATGAAGTTAGTGCCTCTGTCAGACACTATCTCCTTGGGGAATCCCACACGGGTAAATATCCCCATCAGAGTTCTGGTCACCACCGGTGCAGTTACGGTCCTCAGAGGGATTGCCTCTGGGTAACGGGTGGCATGGTCCACCAAAACCAGGATGAACCTGTTGCCTAAGGCAGTTTTGGGGTCCAATGGACCAACAATGTCGATGCCCACCCTTTCAAAGGGGGTGCCAACGACAGGAAGTGGAATCAGGGGGGTTTTAACACTTTTTCCTGCTTTACCACTGGTCTGGCAGGTAGGACAAGATCTGCAGAACTTATCTGAGTTTGTCCTCATTCTGGGCCAATAAAAGTGGGTGACAAGCCTGTCAAAGGTCTTGCCTTGCCCCAAATGTCCTGCCAGGGGAATGTCATGAGCCAGACCCAGTAGGAAGGTTCGGTAACACTGGGGGACCACCAGCGTACGTGCTGCCCCAAAGGCCGGAACCTTAGGCTCACTGTAGAGGAGATCATTCTCCCAATATATATGGTGATCGCCAGAGGCTTCACCTGCCGCCTGGTTTGAGGCTTGTTTCCTCAGACCTTCCAGAGTGGGACATTCTTTCTGTGCCTTGCAGAATTCCTCCCTGGTGGGTCCACCCTCAACTTGCCAGCCAGCAAGCTCAGGTAAGTCACCTAGGGTGGCAATGTCTTCCCCAGTTGGCTCTGGAGCCTCCTCCTCAGGAGCCCCGTCAGCCACTGCGGGAACTTCTGGGGCCGGTTTCCCGTGCCCCTGGTCCCTCCTCTTGGCAGCTCTCTGGGCCATCGTTCCAGGCTCCAGATGCCCTTGACTTCCCTCTCGGTCAGCCATGGACCATGTGGTCATGCAGACCCACTCAGGTAACCCTAACATCTCCAGGTGAGACCTGAGCTCCACTTCTTTCCAAGCAGTATGCTCAAGATCATTGCCTAACAGACAATCTACAGGCATGGCAGGACTCACAGCTACTTTCAGAGTACCAGAGACCCCCCCCCACTCAAAGGGTACCAGAGCCACCGGTAGGTGACTCTCACGATTGTCAGCGACTATGACCTGGTGGAATGTATTAGGGACTATCTGCTCTGTTGACACCAGCTGACTCTTGATAGTAGTCATACTGGCTCCTGTGTCACGCAGACCCTCCACCTTCTGCCCATAAATGGTGACCCACTGCCTGTACTTGGAAGTATTTTGGGGCATGTGGGCTTTGGGCACCATTTCTCCTTCTCCCAGGGACACTAGGGAAATCTCTACCTGTTCCCCAAAGCTATCTGGGTCCATCTCCCCCCGAGCGCTACACTAGTCAACCCAGGTGTCTGTCCAGTAGTGGACGGTGCTCTCCTGGAGCACTGGGGGTCGCCTTTATAGTGACCATACTGGTAACACTCCATGCATTTGGGGTTGGATTTTCCTGACCTGTCATATGTCCCTGGCTTTTTTCCAAATCTGGAAAAGGAAGGGTTGCCACCCCCTCCCTGGGAATTTTTTTGGGGGCCTTTGGAGAGTTCCTTATCTGTAAGTTCATCTCCCCCCTCTTTCTTCTGTTGGGAACCCTGACCACCTTTGTGGGTGTCCCCCCCAGGTACCTTCTTGGACACTCTGGTGCTAACCCAGAGGTCCGCCTCTTCAGCAAGCTTCCTGGGATCAGTCAGCTTACTATCCACTAAGTGCTGGCGCAACTCTGTATAAGTAGTATTAAGCATATGCTCTCTCAGAATCAAGTCATATAAACATTTATAATCATCTACTTTGTTGCCCCACACCCATCCATTCAGTGCCTTACTGGAGAAGTCAAAGAAATCTACCCATGTTTGTGTGGTTTGTTTGGTGCTGTCCCTGAACCTCTGACGGTATCCCTCAGGGGTCAGCCCAAACTTGGCAAGTAAAGTGGCTTTCTGAAGTGGGTATGTGTTTTGACCAGGTTGATCCAATGTGAGGAGTGTGTCCCTCCCCAATGGCGGTACATAACCCCACATAGCTACCCCCCATTGCCCTTCAGGAACCTCATGAGCCCTTAGTGCAACTTCATAAGCAGCTAACCATTTATCTATGTCATCTCCCACCACAAAACTGGGCACCACATTTTTGGGTATAGGAACCTTCTATTCTCCAGCAGGTTCTGTCAGTATGCTGCCACCATTATTGCTGGATTCAGACTGCTTTGCCTTGAGATCCAGCTCCTTGAGACTCAGTTCATGAGCCAATAACAGTTTCTTTTCAGCCAAGGCTCTCTCAGTTGCAGCTTCAGCTCTTTCAGCTTCAATCTGTTTGACTGCTCTTTCAGCCTCAGCTTGCTTGGCTTCTCTTTCTGCCCTTCTTTCCTCCTGTTGTGCCTCAATTTTCAGTTTTGCCATTTGCAATTGGAACTCCCTTTCCTCTCTCCTTTCCTCTGCGGTCAGGCTTTGCACAGAGACACTGCTCCCTGGTCTGGAAGGGGGCACAATTGCAGTGGTAACACCATCCACAGATAGTGAAAAATCCTCTGAGGGGCCATTTTCTGGCTCCTCTTCCTCATCATCCTCTTCTAAATGGGCTTCTGCCCAGGCCCTCAGCGCCACTTGAAAGTCCTCCTTTTTGGAGGCCCCTTGGGTGGGTACCCTCATTGCCTTGCAGAATCCTCTTAGTTGTTTGACCGTATATGTATCCAACCGGACTAGGTCAAAGTCTCCTATCTGAGACCCAGTCAGAGACATGTTGAGTGAGGATTTAGTTTTTGAAAATTGTCAGGAAAAAACGAATTTGCAAAAAGAGATAAAAATCAAGTTGACCTTCAACTGTGGGTAGGTAGTGAAATACTTAGCTACTGTATGTCACTGCACAAATACAAGTCCTATCCTCACCGCTGATCACCAATGTTAGCAATGGGGTTTTTGGATGGCAGTCAGGTTACCCCCTGTCCAAGCAAAAGCCCTCACTCTAGTCAGGGTAAGTCACACACAATCCAAGATTATCCTGTGCCCACCCTCTGGTAGCTTGGCACGAGCAGTCAGGCTTAACTTAGAAGGCAATGTGTAAAGTATTTGTGCAATAAATCATACAATACCACCATATAGCACCACAAAAATACACCACACAGTGTTTAGAAAAATATATAATATTTATCAGGATAATTGTAGGTCAAAAAGAATAAAGTTGCAATGTGAAATTGTAGAGATATCACTGAAAAGTGATATGAAGTGTCTTAAGTCTTTAAAATGTAAAGAAAGTCTCTTTCAAGCACAAAGTACCTGGTTTGGAGTGGAAAATCTCCTCAGAGGGCCACAAAAGAAGAGATGCGTGGAAAAAGGGTGTGTGCGTCGATTTCTCCCCAGCACACACAGACTTGCGTCGTTATTTTTCATGCGGGGAAGTCGTGCGTCGTTTTCCGGCACGCGGACAGTCTCTTTCTGTGGATCGCGGGGATTACCAGATGTCCCGGGTCTGTGCGTGGATTTTCCTGCTTGTTTTCCGGCTGCGCGTCGTTCTGCGGGGCTACGTGTCGAAATTACGATCTCACGGAAGGCGTCGCGTCGATTTCTCCTCTGGAGGTCGGGTGGCGTTGTCCTTGCGAAGCCGTGCGTCGAAGTTCCGGTCGTCCCGAAGGCGTCGCGTCGATCAGCGTCGATGTGCGGCGTTTTTCTCGCTGCGGAACAAGCTGTGCATCGAAATTTTCAGCGCACGGAGCGTCCAAGTGAAAAAGAGAAGTCTTTTTGGTCCTGAGACTTCAGGAAACAGGAGGCAAGCTCTATCCAAGCCCTTGGAGAGCACTTTCACAGCCAGACAAGAGTTCAGCAAGGCAGCAGGCCAACAGCAAGGCAGCAGTCCTTTGTAGAAAGCAGACAGGTGAGTCCTTTGAGCAGCCAGGCAGTTCTTCTTGGCAGGATGTAGTTTCTGGTTCAGGTTTCTTCTCCAGCAAGTGCCTGATGAGGTAGGTCTGAGGCCCTGTTTTATACCCAAATGTGCCTTTGAAGTGGGGGGAGACTTCAAAGAGTGGCTAAGAAGTGCACCAGGTCCCCTTTCAGTTCAATCCTGACTGCCAGGGTCCCAGTAGGGGGTCTGGCAGTCCTTTGTGTGAGAGCAGGCCCTCCACCCTCCCAGCCCAGGAAGACCCATTCAAAATGCAGATGTATGCAAGTGAGGCTGAGCACCCTGTGTTTGGGGTGTGTCTGAGTGAATGCACAAGGAGCTGTCAACTAAGCCCAGCCAGACGTGGATTGTAAGGCACAGAAAGATTTAAGTGCAAAGAAATGCTCACTTTCTAAAAGTGGCATTTCTAGAATAGTAGTATTAAATCCAACTTCACCAGTCAGCAGGATTTTATATTACCATTCTGGCCATACTAAATATGACCTTCCTACTCCTTTCAGATCAGCAGCTACCACTTCAATACTGTATGAGGGCAGCCCCAATGTTAGCCTATGAAGGGAGCAGGCCTCACAGTAGTGCAAAACGAATTTAGGAGTTTTACACTACCAGGACATGTAAACTACACAGGTACATGTCCTGCCTTTCACCCACACAGCACCCTGCTCTAGGGGTTACCTAGGGCACACATTAGAGGGGACTTATATGTGGAGAAAGGGGAGGTTTAGGCTTGGCAAGTACTTTTAAATGCCAAGTCGAGGTGACAGTGAAACTGCACACACAGGCCATGCAATGGCAGGCCTGAGACAAGGAAAAGGGGCTACTTAAGTGGGTGGCACAACCAGTGCTGCAGGCCCACTAGTAGCATTTAATCTACCGGGCCTATGCACATAGAGTGAACATTACTAGGGACTTATAAGTAAATTAATAGTCCAATCAGGTATGATTCAAGGTTACCATGTTTTAAGGGAGAGAGCATATGCACTTTAGCACTGGTTAGCAGTGGTAAAGTGCGCAGAGTCTAAAAGCCAGCAAAAACAGTGTCCAAAAAGTGGAGGGAGGCAGGCAAAAAGTTAGGGGTGACTACCCTAAGGCTGTCAGGTCTAACATGTGTCCCCCCCAGCTGAAAGTGGGGAGAGCTACCCGACCTCCTGGGAGCTCTGATCGCTAAGGCAGAAGTATCTGGAGAGACCATCAGCATTGGCGTGGTCAACCCCTGGGCGATGTTCCACCGTAAAGTCCATCCCCTGTAGGGAAATGGACCACCTCAAGAGTTTTGGATTCTCACCTCTCATCTGCATGAGCCATCTGAGGGGCCTGTGGTCTGTCTGAAACCAGAAGTGAGTCCCAAACAGGTAGGGTCTTAGCTTCTTCAGTGCCCAGACCACAGCAAAAGCTTCTCTCTCAATAGCACTCCACTTCTGTTCCTGTGGTAATAGCCTTCTGCTAATAAAGACTACTGGTTGGTCTAGGCCCTCCTCATTTAGCTGTGCTAGGACTGCCCCTATGCCATGCTCTGAAGCGTCTGTCTGCACGATAAATTCCTGGGAGTAGTCAGGGGCCTTGAGCAAAGGGGCCATGCACATGGCTTCCTTCAGGGCGTCAAAGGCTTTCTGACAAGCCTCTGTCCAATTCACCAACCTAGGTTGTTTCTTGGAAGTGAGTTCTGTCAAGGGTGACACAATGGTACCATAGCCCTTGACAAATCTGCGGTAGTATCCTGTGAGGCCTAAAAAGGCTCTCACCTCAGTCTGAGTTCTAGGTGGCTGCCAGGCCTTGATAGTTTCAATCTTGGCCTGGAGTGGCTGCACCTTGCCACCACCCACTAGGTGTCCCAAGTACACCACGGAACCCTGCCCAATCTGGCACTTACTAGCCTTGATGGTCAGGCCTGCCTGTTGCAGGGCCTGAAGCACCTCCTTGAGGTGAAGCAGGTGTTCCTCCCAGCTGGAACTGTAGACAGCTATGTCATCCAGGTAGGCTGCACAGAAGGCATCCTTGCCAGCTAGGACCCCGTTAACCAACCGTTGGAAGGTAGCGGGGGCATTTTTCAATCCAAACGGCATCACCCGGAACTGGTAATGGCCATCAGGGGTTGAAAATATGGATCTTTCTTTAGCCCCCTCAGTCAGGGCGATCTGCCAGTACCCTGACGTAAGATCAAACGTACTCAGGAACTTGGCAGCGCCCAGCCTGTCAACGAGCTCATCAGCTCGGGGGATGGGGTGAGCATCAGTCCGTGTGACTGAGTTGAGACCCCGGTAGTCCACACAGAACCGGAGTTCTGGCTTCGCACCTCGGGCAGTAGCCTTAGGGACCAACACCACTGGGCTGGCCCAGGGACTACTGGATTTCTCGATAACCCCTAGAGCTAACATCTTGGAGACCTCCTCCTTGATGCTGGCCTTCACCTTATCCAATAACCTGTAAATTTTGTTCTTCACAGGGAGACTGTCACCGGTGTCAATGTCATGAACACAGAGGTGGGTCAGTCCAGGAGTAAGGGAGAACAGGGGGGAGAACTGCTCCAACAGCTCATAGCAGTCTCCTTTCTGGTTTAGAGTCAGGGAGTCAGAAAGAATGACCCCGTTCACTGACCCATCACCTTCTTGGGCAGAGAGGAGGTCGGGGAGAAGTTCACTCTCCTCTTCCATTCCTTCATCTGTGACCAGAAGCATGTTGATCTCCGACCTCTCAAAATGAGCCTTTAGTCGGTTAACATGGAGCACCCTTAGGGGGTTCCTAGGGGTTTGGAGGTCCACTAGGTAAGTGGCCTCCCCTTTCCGCTCCTTTACTTCAAATGGGCCAGACCAGCGGTCCTGGAGAGCTCTGGGCTCTACTGGCTCCATTACCCACACTTTGTCTCCAGGTTGAAACTCTACCAGGGTGGCCTTCTGGTCATACCAGCGTTTCATTACCTCTTGACAGGCCTCAAGGTTACTTTGGGCCTCTTTCCAGAAGCGGGTCATCTGGTTGCGGAGGGCCAACATGTAGCTGACCACATCCTGAGGGGGTGCCTTTGGAGCTTTCTCCAATCCCTCCTTGACAATGCTTAAGGGTCCCCTGACAGGGTACCCATAGAGAAGCTCAAAGGGACTGAACCCTACCCCCCTCTGGGGACCTCTCTGTAAGCAAAGAGAAGGCATGGTAAGAGGACATCCCACTTACGCCTCATGGCCTCAGGGAGGCCACCAATCATGCCTTTCAAGGTCTTGTTGAATCTCTCCACAAGACCATTAGACTGGGGGTGATAGGGTGTGGTGAACTTGTAGGTTACACCACACGCATCCCACAGAGACTTCATGTATGCAGACATGAAGTTAGTGCCTCTGTCAGACACTATCTCCTTGGGGAATCCCACACGGGTAAATATCCCCATCAGAGTTCTGGTCACCACCGGTGCAGTTACGGTCCTCAGAGGGATTGCCTCTGGGTAACGGGTGGCATGGTCCACCAAAACCAGGATGAACCTGTTGCCTAAGGCAGTTTTGGGGTCCAATGGACCAACAATGTCGATGCCCACCCTTTCAAAGGGGGTGCCAACGACAGGAAGTGGAATCAGGGGGGTTTTAACACTTTTTCCTGCTTTACCACTGGTCTGGCAGGTAGCACAAGATCTGCAGAACTTATCTGAGTTTGTCCTCATTCTGGGCCAATAAAAGTGGGTGACAAGCCTGTCAAAGGTCTTGCCTTGCCCCAAATGTCCTGCCAGGGGAATGTCATGAGCCAGACCCAGTAGGAAGGTTCGGTAACACTGGGGGACCACCAGCGTACGTGCTGCCCCAAAGGCCGGAACCTTAGGCTCACTGTAGAGGAGATCATTCTCCCAATATATATGGTGATCGCCAGAGGCTTCACCTGCCGCCTGGTTTGAGGCTTGTTTCCTCAGACCTTCCATAGTGGGACATTCTTTCTGCGCCTTGCAGAATTCCTCCCTGGTGGGTCCACCCTCAACTTGCCAGCCAGCAAGCTCAGGTAAGTCACCTAGGGTGGCAATGTCTTCCCCAGTTGGCTCTGGAGCCTCCTCCTCAGGAGCTCCGTCAGCCACTGCGGGAACTTCTGGGGCCGGTTTCCCGTGCCCCTGGTCCCTCCTCTTGGCAGCTCTCTGGGCCATCGTTCCAGGCTCCAGATGCCCTTGACTTCCCTCTCGGTCAGCCATGGACCGTGTGGTCATGCAGACCCACTCAGGTAACCCTAACATCTCCAGGTGAGACCTGAGCTCCACTTCTTTCCAAGCAGTATGCTCAAGATCATTGCCTAACAGACAATCTACAGGCATGGCAGGACTCACAGCTACTTTCAGAGTACCAGAGACCCCCCCCCCACTCAAAGGGTACCAGAGCCACCGGTAGGTGACTCTCACGATTGTCAGCGACTATGACCTGGTGGAATGTATTAGGGACTATCTGCTCTGTTGACACCAGCTGACTCTTGATAGTAGTCATACTGGCTCCTGTGTCACGCAGAGCCTCCACCTTCTGCCCATAAATGGTGACCCACTGCCTGTACTTGAAAGTATTTTGGGGCATGTTGGCTTTGGGCACCATTTCTCCTTCTCCCAGGGACACTAGGGAAATCTCTACCTGTTCCCCAAAGCTATCTGGGTCAATCTCCCCCCCGAGCGCTACACTAGTCAACCCAGGTGTCTGTCCAGTAGTTGACGGTGCTCTCCTGGAGCACTGGGGGTCGCCTTTATAGTGACCATACTGGTAACACTCCATGCATTTGGGGTTGGATTTTCCTGACCTGTCATATGTCCCTGGCTTTTTTCCAAATCTGGAAAAGGAAGGGTTGCCACCCCCTCCCTGGGAATTTTTTTGGGGGCCTTTGGAGAGTTCCTTATCTGTAAGTTCATCTCCCCCCTCTTTCTTCTGTTGGGAACTCTGACCACCTTTGTGGGTGTCCCCCCCAGGTACCTTCTTGGACACTCTGGTGCTAACCCAGAGGTCCGCCTTTCAGCAAGCTTCCTGGGATCAGTCAGCTTACTATCCACTAAGTGCTGGCGCAACTCTGTATAAGTAGTATTAAGCATATGCTCTCTCAGAATCAAGTCATATAAACATTTATAATCATCTACTTTGTTGCCCGCACCCATCCATTCAGTGCCTTACTGGAGAAGTCAAAGAAATCTACCCATGTTTGTGTGGTTTGTTTGTTGCTGGCCCTGAACCTCTGACGGTATCCCTCAGGGGTCAGCCCAAACTTGGCAAGTAAAGTGGCTTTCTGAAGTGGGTATGTGTTTTGATCAGGTTGATCCAATGTGAGGAGTGTGTCCCTCACCAATGGCGGTACATAACCCCACATAGCTACCCCCCATTGCCCTTCAGGAACCTCATGAGCACTTAGTGCAACTTCATAAGCAGCTAACCATTTATCTATGTCATCTCCCACCACAAAACTGGGCACCACATTTTTGGGTATAGGAACCTTCTATTCTCCAGCAGGTCCTGTCAGTATGCTGCCACCATTATTGCTGGATTCAGACTGCTTTGCCTTGAGATCCAGCTCCTTGAGACTCAGTTCATGAGCCAATAACAGTTTCTTTTCAGCCAAGGCTCTCTCAGCTGCAGCTTCAGCTCTTTCAGCTTCAATCTGTTTGACTGCTCTTTCAGCCTCAGCTTGCTTGGCTTCTCTTTCTGCCCTTCTTTCCTCCTGTTGAGCCTCAATTTTCAGTTTTGCCATTTGCAATTGGAACTCCCTTTCCTCTCTCCTTTCCTCTGCGGTCAGGCTTTGCACAGAGACACTGCTCCCTGGTCTGGAAGGGGGCACAATTGCAGTGGTAACACCATCCACAGATAGTGAAAAATCCTCTGAGGGGCCATTTTCTGGCTCCTCTTCCTCATCATCCTCTTCTAAATGGGCTTCTGCCCAGGCCCTCAGCGCCACTTGAAAGTCCTCCTTTTTGGAGGCCCCTTGGGTGGGTACCCTCATTGCCTTGCAGAATCCTCTTAGTTGTTTGACCGTATATGTATCCAACCGGACTAGGTCAAAGTCTCCTATCTGAGACCCAGTCAGAGACATGTTGAGTGAGGATTTAGTTTTTGAAAATTGTCAGGAAAAAACGAATTTGCAAAAAGAGATAAAAATCAAGTTGACCTTCAACTGTGGGTAGGTAGTGAAATACTTAGCTACTGTATGTCACTGCACAAATACAAGTCCTATCCTCACCGCTGATCACCAATGTTAGCAATGGGGTTTTTGGTTGGCAGTCAGGTTACCCCCTGTCCAAGCAAAAGCCCTCACTCTAGTCAGGGTAAGTCACACACAATCCAAGATTATCCTGTGCCCACCCTCTGGTAGCTTGGCACGAGCAGTCAGGCTTAACTTAGAAGGCAATGTGTAAAGTATATGTGCAATAAATCATACAATACCACCATATAGCACCACAAAAATACACCACACAGTGTTTAGAAAAATATATAATATTTATCAGGATAATTGTAGGTCAAAAAGAATAAAGTTGCAATGTGAAATTGTAGAGATATCACTGAAAAGTGATATGAAGTGTCTTAAGTCTTTAAAATGTAAAGAAAGTCTCTTTCAAGCACAAAGTACCTGGTTTGGAGTGGAAAATCTCCTCAGAGGGCCACAAAAGAAGAGATGCGTGGAAAAAGGGTGTGTGCGTCGATTTCTCCCCAGCACACACGGACTTGCGTTGTTATTTTTCATGCGGGGAAGTCGTGCATCGTTTTCCGGCGCGTGGACAGTCTCTTTCTGTGGATCGCGGGGATTACCAGATGTCCCGGGTCTGTGCGTGGATTTTCCTGCTTGTTTTCCGGCTGCGCTTCGTTCTGCGGGGCTACATGTCGAAATTACGATCTCACGGAAGGCGTCGCGTCGATTTCTCCTCTGGAGGTCGGGTGGCGTTGTCCTTGCGAAGCTGTGCGTCGAAGTTCCGGTCGTCCCGAAGGCGTCGCGTCGATCAGCGTCGATGTACGGCGTTTTTCTCGCTGCGGAACAAGCTGTGCATCGAAATTTGCGGCGCACGGAGCGTCCAAGTGAAAAAGAGAAGTCTTTTTGGTCCTGAGACTTCAGGAAACAGGAGGCAAGCTCTATCCAAGCCCTTGGAGAGCACTTTCACAGCCAGACAAGATTTCAGCAAGGCAGCAGGCCAACAGCAAGGCAGCAGTCCTTTGTAGAAAGCAGACAGGTGAGTCCTTTGAGCAGCCAGGCAGTTCTTCTTGGCAGGATGTAGTTTCTGGTTCAGGTTTCTTCTCCAGCAAGTGCCTGATGAGGTAGGTCTGAGGCCCTGTTTTATACCCAAATGTGCCTTTGAAGTGGGGGGAGACTTCAAAGAGTGGCTAAGGAGTGCACCAGGTCCCCTTTCTGTTCAATCCTGTCTGCCAGGGTCCCAGTAGGGGGTGTTGCAGTCCTTTGTGTGAGAGCAGGCCCTCCACCCTCCCAGCCCAGGAAGACCCATTCAAAATGCAGATGTATGCAAGTGAGGCTGAGTACCCTGTGTTTGGGGTGTGTCTGAGTGAATGCACAAGGAGCTATCAACTAAGCCCAGCCAGACGTGGATTGTAAGGCACAGAAAGATTTAAGTGCAAAGAAATGCTCACTTTCTAAAAGTGGCATTTCTAGAATAGTAGTATTAAATCCAACTTCACTAGTCAGCAGGATTTTATATTACCATTCTGGCCATACTAAATATGACCTTCCTACTCCTTTCAGATCAGCAGCTACCACTTCAATACTGTATGAGGGCAGCCCCAATGTTAGCCTATGAAGGGAGCAGGCCTCACAGTAGTGCAAAACGAATTTAGGAGTTTTACACTACCAGGACATGTAAACTACACAGGTACATGTCCTGCCTTTCACCCACACAGCACCCTGCTCTAGGGGTTACCTAGGGCACACATTAGAGGGGACTTATATGTGGAGAAAGGGGAGGTTTAGGCTTGGCAAGTACTTTTAAATGCCAAGTCGAGGTGACAGTGAAACTGCACACACAGGCCATGCAATGGCAGGCCTGAGACAAGGAAAAGGGGCTACTTAAGTGGGTGGCACAAGCAGTGCTGCAGGCCCACTAGTAGCATTTAATCTACCGGCCCTATGCACATAGAGTGCACATTACTAGGAACTTATAAGTAAATTAATAGTCCAATTAGGTATGATTCAAGGATACCATGTTTTAAGGGAGAGAGCATATGCACTTTAGCACTGGTTAGCAGTGGTAAAGTGCGCAGAGTCTAAAAGCCAGCAAAAACAGTGTCCAAAAAGTCTAGGGAGGCAGGCAAAAAGTTAGGGGTGACTACCCTAAGGCTGTCAGGTCTAACAGGAACCAACTAATTTAGTTTAGTTCAACACAACAACACACATCTATGGCATGGCCATGTCTTACAATACCAAATCTCCTAAAATCATAAATCTTCTCAACTGATTACACCACACAAATCGTATAATCTTCCCTCAGACCAAGTCTATTCAGTCATAAACAAGATAAAACAACCCAAAACAACATAACAGGTGCTTAGACCTCACCATCATGTTCACCCACAACAGTTCAGACCTATGATCCACACCAACGTGCTACGCTTTATCTAATGCTACACACCCAACATGTCAAACTTAAATCAGTACTGTTTAAACAACCTCAGTGCTATGCATAAACACTCACCCTGAACACACTTCTATAGACACACAAACACACAAAATAACACACATTAATGCTCAGACGCAAACAATTTAACTCGCCAACAACTAATTCTAACTGATAAATAAAACTGTAGCATACATACTAAATCAACAACCATACAACACAGCCCTTAAGCACAAGCAACAGCCCATCTGAAATGGACATCCAAATACGTTTCAATCATCATGCCATTATACATCTGATATCCACAACTGGCTAATCACTACAAACGCTCTCCTGTTCAGAGGGTCGCTTCCCCAAAAGACACCTCACAGTTTCTCAGATACTCCCATCTCATCCCGTAACACAGCCTCACAGCACATAACTCAACACTGAGTTGGGGCATCTTTTTAAAACAACAATATCTACTTTCCACATCACCTCAACACCATTCCCCTTCACATCTACAATACAACTGCACTACTAAACAGATCCAAATAACATGCGATGAACAAATATAATGTGACATTCAATAGTGGCGGCTTGTGACATTTCAAAGTGGTGGGGCGTAAAGTCAGGTATGAGTATTACATTATGAGTAAGCCCAAGCCAGTGGTTTTGGGGGGAAGGGGTTCTCCACTTGAAAGAAGTTTGTAAAAAATGAGTTGCAAATGGAATATTGTAAAGCAAATTTGAGAAAGCAATAAGGGTTTTAAAGAAATTATGAATGTGCATGCTTAAACATTTAAACACATTAAATACTGGATGAAGCGTGGAATGTGGTGAATGTACGAGAACGGAATGGTCATCCATAAATAGCAGAGAAGTGGGGTGATGTATCAAATTGTGAAGTGAGTGTGCAAGGCTGGACTCAGGAAAATCCCAGCCTTTCCTTTGATGCCCATGCTGCTCTTCCTTTCTGGGCCAAGGGTGCTGATGGGAAGCGCACCAGGTCTATCGATCTGGACTGTCGTGGACTTGCAGTATATACGTATACATGTATAAAACACCTACTGCTACTGTACTGTCTCTGTTCTATGTAAGCAGAGTTCTGGTACAGGGATTAGTGTTGCAATAAACGATGTTCCCCTCACTATAAAAGTCACAATGCTATGTCAATTTAGCACCACATGTCCGACCAGCAAAGTAGTAATAATACATCATGCATCTGTCGACATTTCAAAACAAGTTGAAAGGGAGTATATAAATTAAGGATTTATGTTGCTCATAGTTGAAAATAAAATTAAAATTCATTTCACTTATTGAGCACACACACATTCATGTAGGCTGTGCAGAGTGCTTAAAGTAGCTCATGACATGGACATGCAGCTAAGCAAAGCAGCTCAAGTTCTACTAGCTTTAATTAAATGTATGCTTCTACAGCTCGTCATGTGACATGAAACATTGTATGTTTGCCATTTTATGACAAAATAAAGAGGGCTGAAGCCCTTGCAGCTCGCCACCAAACAAACCTCACACAAAATAGTCACATGTGAGCTATACCTTGCACAACTAGTGGGTAACCTTTTGAAACCAATTTTGCTGCGCGTGATAGAAGAAAATAGACAGTTTAGCAGGAGCTGTTAATTAAACTGCTCATTAATTAAAAATAAGAATGTTAGTTGCAAACAAAAAATGAAAATACTTCCCAATTACAAATTAAACAGCATACCAAAACATTGTGCACCCGCAGCCCAGTATTAATTTCTTTGTGTCTAGGCTGGATGTGATTTCAGAGCATCATGGGTCATAAGATAAAGGGTGTGTGCACAGAGCACAACAAAGACAAGTGCTTGAACTTGAAAGAGCAAAGTTGAATGAGCCCTGAAATTATTCAACTTCATTATAGGTCTTGGAGAATTGCTTTGTCCTTTTAATTGCAGTATGAACACAAGCACATAAAATTTAAAGAAAACACAGGACTGATTCATTCACAGCTGAAGTGTGACAAAGTAAGAGCTTTGTTGTTTGTGTTTTCATGTTCCCCACATAAGACATGGCAATTGATCACATATAAAAGTCATGCATAAATGATCTCAAATATTGGCAACAAGGCATCAATCAATCAATCAAAAAATGTATTAAGCATGCTACTCACCCGATAGGGTCTCAAGGCGCTGTCGTGGGGAGTGGTGGGAGGGGCTGCCGTATTACTGCTCAAAAAGCCATGTCTTTAGGTGCTTTCTGAAAGTCAGGAGGTCCTGGGTCTTGCGTAGGTTGGTGGGGAGGGAGTTCCAGGACTTTGAGGCGAGGTAGGAGAAGGATCTGCCTCCGGAGGTGGTGCGTTGGATGCGGGAGATTGTGTCGAGGGCGAGGTCAGCAGAGCGGAGGAGTCATGTGTGTGCGTGGAAGTTCACTCGTTCGGGCTGGTCCAGTGTTGTGGAGGGATTTGTGCGCGTAGATGAGGACTTTAAAGATGATCCTCTTGCTGATGGACAGCCAGTGAAGGGATCTGAGGTGAGGGGAGATGTGTTTGTGGCGTGGGAGGTTGAGGATGAGACTTGTGGCTGCGTTCTGGATACTTTGGAGTTTCTGCTGAAACTTGGCTGTGGTACCAGCGTAGAGGGTGTTTCTGTAGTCTAATCTGCTGCAGATGAGTGCATGGGTCACGGTTTTTCTGGTTTCTATGGGAATCCATTTCAAGGTTCTCCGTAGCATGCAAAGGGTGTTGAAACAGGAGGATGATATAGTGTTGATTTGCTGGGCCATGGAGAGAGATGAGTCTAGGATGATGCTGAGGTTGTGTGCGTGGGTGGAGGGTGTTGGGGGTGGTCCGAAGGCGGTGGGCCACCATGAGTCTTCCCACTCTGTCTTGTTGGGGCCGAAGATGATGATTTCTGTTTTGTTGGAGTTGAGTTTGAGATGGCTTGCTGTCATCCATTTGGCGGTGTCAAGGAGTCCAGCGTGGAGGTTTGTCTTGGCAGTGGAGGGGTTCCTGGTGAGGGAGATGATGGGCTGGGTGTTGTCTGCGTATGAGATGATGGTGATTCCATGAGGGCAGAGGATGTTGGCGAGCGGGGCCATGGAAATGTTGAAGAGGGTAGGGCTGAGGGAGGACCCTTGGGGGACCCCGCAGATGATCTTGGTTGCTCGGGACTGGAAGGGAGGGAGGCGGACTTTCTGGGTTCTTTCGGCAAGGAAGGAGGTGAGCCAGTCTAAGGCCTTGTGCTGGATTCCTGCATCGAAATGGCGTGCGCAGAGGGTTTGGTGGCAAACAGTGTCGAAGGCTGCAGAGAGGTCCAGGAGGATGAGTGTGACGGTCTCGCCCTCATCGACTCTGGTTCTGATGTCATCAGTGCAGGCGATGAGGGCAGTCTCAGTGCTGTGGTTCTTGCGAAATCCAGACTGGGAGGCGTCAAGTGCGTTGTTTTCCTCTAGGAAGTGAGACAGTTGGGCGTTCACTATCTTCTCAGCGACCTTGGCGGGGAAGGGTAGAAGAGAGATGGGGCGGTAGTTGGTGAGGCCTTCCGGGTCTGCTTTGGGTTTTTTGAGGAGTGCGGTGACTTCGGTGTGCTTCCAGGTGTCTGGGAAGGTTGCAGCATCAACGGAGCTGTTGATTACGGTGCGGAGCTGGGGAGCGATGATTGGGCTGGCAGGGGTCTGTGGGGGAGCCTGAGTGGATGGAGTTCATGATTTTTTCAGTATCTTCGTCGTTGGTGGGGGTCCAGTTGTGGAGTTAGTTGGTGTGGGGGGGGTGTTGTGTTGTTGGTCATGTCGGTGGTGTTGGTGGTGATGGTGGGTGCGGATGGTGTGAAGCTGTTGTGCATGTCTAAGATTTTGAGGTGGAAGTAGTTGGAGAAGGAGTTACAAAGGTTTTGTTTGTGCGGGGGGTCGATGGTGCAGGATTTGGGTTTGGTGAGCTCTTTGATGATGGTAAAGAGTTCCTTGCTGTTATGTGAGTTACTATCTATGCGTTCTTTGTAGTAGGCCCTTTTGGTGGTCCGGATGAGTTGGTGGTGTTTATGTATAGTAGTTTTGAGGGTGGAGAAGTTGTTCATGGAGGGCTCTTGGCGCCATGCTTTCTCAGTTTTGCGGCATTCACGCTTGGAGGCCAGTGGTGCACCAGGGGGCAGTCTTGATGTTGCGGGTGTTGTTGTTACTTTTCAGTGGGGCGAGGGAGTCTGCGCAGGCTGTTAGCCAGTGCGTGAGGTTCTGAGCAGCGATGTCGGGGTCGTTGGTGAAGGGGGGTGGAGTTTGTGTGAGCTTGGCGTTCAGGTGTTCTATGGGGATCTTGTCCCACATTTGGTAGGGTGTGGTGTGTTGACGGTAGTGGGTGGGGGGTTTCGTGAAGGAGAAGTGGACGCAGTGGTGATCGGTCCAGTGGAGTTCGGTGGTGTGTGTGAATGTGATGTGGTTGCTGGAGGTGAAGATTGCGCCAAACGTGTGTCCTGTTGAGTGAGTGGGTGAGGTGACCAGATGTTTGAGTCCTAGGTTCGTGAGGTTGTCTAGCCGGGTTGTGGAGTTGTGGTCGTGGGTGTTTTCCAGGTGAATGTTGAGGTCACCAAGGAGAATATAGTCTGTGGAGGTGAGGGCGTGGGAGCTGATGGTATCAGGGATGGCGTCACAGAAAGGGGGGCCGGGGGCCTGGTGGTCTGTAAATGAGGGTTCATCTGAGGGTGTTGTTAGCGTTTATGTGAATTAAGAAGTGTAGGTGTTCTGCGCTGTCTAGGGTGTCGAGGGTGTTGGTTGTGATCTTGATGGTGCTTTTGTGTATGATGGCGATGCCTCCTCCAGGTTTGTTTGTGCGGTCTCTGCGAGAGATTTTATAGCCTTCTGGGACGGCTATGGCTGTGTCAGGTTCTGATGAGGGGTTCATCCAAGTTTCCGTGAGGAAGGTGATGTCAGGGGAGTGTGTAGTGATCAAGTCCCAGAGCTCGATGGCGTGCCTGTGGACATAGCGGTTGTTTACGAGTATACATTTAAGGTGGTTGCGGGGCCTGGTGTGGTTGTGGTGCATGTTGGTCTAGTTGTGGTGCGTGTTAGTGTTGTTGGTGTTTGTGGGAGTGCAGGAGAAGCGGCACGCGTGACATGTGAATGGTCCGTGTGTGTGCTTGGGGTTGGCCTGAGTGCAGGTGGGGTGTTGTCCTGGGTTGAGGGTGTGGAGTATGGTGGAGGAGTAATGCTGCCTCTGGGGATCGGGGCAGCGAGAGCCAGGGGGACCAGCGCTGGGCGCGGTCCAGGCGCGGACCGGCGCAGACGGGCTTGCCTCTGGCACACCTCTGGAGTGCCTGCTGCGCGGCCGCGCAGCGGCCGCCATTAACAAGGGGATGTGGGAGGGAGGAGCAGCTGGGAGGCGGGAGTGCATGGGGGCGCGAGAGGGGCGGGGCCACGGGGACGCAGCGGCAGGGAAGACTGGCTCGGGGGATCCGCGAAACGGGTGGGAGGTGAGCGCACAACAGGGCAGACACAAAAAGTGCTAAGAAGCACTAAAACAGTACAGGGCACAAAAAAGGCAAAATTTTAAAATGAAATACAATGCAAGTACAGGAGACACAGTTATAGACCTTATGGTGAGCAGCAGCAAGGGCGGGAGGCAGCCCGACGGCAGGGTGGAAGGCACAGGCACAGTCTGGAGGGGCTGCGCTGCGTGTGGGGCAAGCCCAGGACCTAAAGGCAAGGTCAGGGGTCACTCACTGCACCGCGCAGTGGGTGCCATTAAAAAAGGGGGGTGGGAGGGAGGAGCAGCTGGGAGACAGGCGCAAATGGGGGCACGAGGGGGGCGGGCCGCAGGGACGCAGCGGCAGGGAAGAACGGCTCGGGGGAGCCGCGAAATGGGCGGGAGGGGAGCGCACAACAAGGCAGGCACAAAAAGTGCTAAGAAGCACTAAATCAGTACAGGGCACAAAAAAGGCACAATTTAAAAATGAAATACAATGCAAGTACAGGAGACACAGTTACAGACCTTATGGTGAGAAGCAGCGAGGGAGGGGGCAGCCCGAGGGTGGGGTGGAAGGCACGGGCACAGTCTGGAGGGGCTGCGCAGCGTGAGGGGAGAGCCCAGGACCTAAAAGCAAGGTCAGGGGTCACTCCTAGAGGGGTCATGCATAGATCGTGTTCCATTGAACTGTGCTATACAACGTTAAGCACAGTTGTGAAGTGAAAATGCGAACGTGTCTGGGATTCATGGCGCTGAGACATTCACACTCGAAAAGAAGAAGACAAGAAGGGAAACTGGAGGAGACAGCATTATTAGTGTTATGTTTACACTTCTCTCCTTAACTGTGCATGCCAATTGACAGCATTAGTTCTGAAGAAATGCAATTTACAAAAAAACACTCTCCTGTTTCCTTAGGAGACGGCACGATTCTTACCTGAACTTTCACTTAGAACTCATGAGTTGTCCCCAGGTGTGCATTGGTAATGGATCCACACTGTTGTGACCATATTTTGTTTTACAGCTTGACCCCCCGGCCACGCTTCCTCATGTTTGGATGATTAGAGAGGCTCCTGAGCCAACCTAAATCCTGCTCCCTTGATGTTTATGTTAGTAAACAGCATGAGAATAGTGCAAAGATTGTCTTGGTCAGGAGCACCCAGCACTCTTAGGAGACCTGGGGGCTGTGACTGTAATCCCCCGGTAGGATTGCACAGGTAGGAGAGGATTCCAGTGCACATGTCAGACTGAGCACAGCAATCCACCCGTCCAACCTTACATGTGCACTTCACTTGAAGGTCCAGATGAAATATGTGTCATTTAAGCCCCACCTACCCACGTTCGCCTTCACTCATGCAGAAAGGCACCTAACTCAGCCCATGCTGGAAAAAAAGTAATGCAGCTAGTAAACTAAAAAATGTAATCAAATATTTTTTATGGGGCCTGGAGCAACATAACATGGGGGCAATGCCCCCACACCCTTATAGAGAACCATCTCTACCATACAAACATTCGAAACATGAGCAATTGCTGCTCTAATCCAAAACTGACTGCCCCTCATATCCTGATTGTTTATTCTCTTATTTCAGGTTAGTAAAATGCTAAATTAAGGACCATTTGTGTTTTGTTAAAATGAGCCAAATGTAGAAGTTCCCCAAGTACATACAGAGCACAGTAATCTCAGATGTATGGCTATGAAACTCAATCAACCCACCACCATTATGTCACTCTGGGCAACTATGCTGTGAAATTGTCTTCCAAGACCTCCACAACATCTAATGCAGAAAGCTAAAAGATGCTAAGTTACGGAAACAGGAACTGAAAATAGGAGTTTGTCCTCAGGTCCCGGGTCAGACCCCATGCAAAAGCAAGCATTTGCAATGCAATGTGTCGCGTTTGCTCGAGTTCGAGCTATTAAAGTTGTAGATTCCTAACTGGGCTTTTCTTGCCACTTAAATTGAAAATGAAAAGTAAAATAGTTGACATAAGCGAGCTGATTCAAAGCACCATGGCCTCCATGAGCATGAAGGAGACAAACAAAAAGAAAAAGAAGTTCACTTGCAGTCAAACGTATTGGCAATTGTGCAATAATCCATGTAGCAGGGGCAGTCTGCAAGGTGGTAACAAAACCGCCCCAGGGAGGGACAAACATAAAGCATTTATCAATGATAACAAATAATTTTTTTAAGTCAAGCCCAGGAACGAGTGAAAGTGATAGGCGTGAGGTGGGTGTGGTTCAAAGCCCACAATACTTACAACAGGTCAAAGCGCTTGCGTGCTCGACCTAAAAATGGCTGGGGGGGTCAGGGAAACATGGGACTCAATAACAAAGAAAAGGACCCAGTAAACTAAAATCTGGCACTCAAGATTTACAGGCAGCATGGAAATAGCAACATATTAAAACTAAGAACCTATGAACCTGAGACAATACATCACCAACAAGAGCGTTAAAACCGCTAATATAAAACCACAGTAGAGCCTCTGGTAAGGCCAAAGGACGATGTCAGAGAAGACATTTATCCATGATTCTACAATGCAGGGTACGAATGCCGGTTGCCACTAGCCATGCTATGCAACCAGGTGTATTGACCTCAATGCCAGCCTTGCAGTCACTGGCTAGATCTAACCTGAGGTTGTGTGGTTGGCAAAAAAATGATAAACTGGGTTGTGGCCCAACTATTTTCCAGCGGGTGAAATTAATTCAAATATGCCATCCATCACTTCTTTGAATTCTTTACTGTGACGCCCTAAGTAGAACAGGTATACTCAGACATGAATCCCATGGTCACTGGAACCAATTTGCACATGACTGAAGAGGTCCAAATAGGCTGAAGTTGGTCTTGGATTGCTTGTGAAATCATTATAAATCATAAATGGAACTTACATTCCGCCCTTGCTTTTCTCTTGCTTTTCATTGGTTCCTGTGCTTGCCACTTACTTCTCATCTGTTTTCATTGGCTGTAGCAAATTTCCTGCCTTTACCAATGTTTATTCCTTGCGTGTTAACACTTATCAGTTCTCGAGGCCCAAATACTGTTTTCTTCCACTTCGTGGCCTGCCCAGCATTCGCGCTCTGCTTCTGTGTTGGGCCGTCCCTGCACAGAGCTTCTACTGTGCTTATTTACTTAATATCCCCGTAACTGCACTCAGACCCTGCACTGCGAAAGCGCTGTGCTCATTTACCTAATCTCCCCATAGCTGCACGCATTTCAAGATATCAAGATTGACTTTAACATGCACGATTGAAATGCATGCAGCCATGGCGAGTTTAGGTGAACAAGCACATGTTCACCTAATCTCCCACTGAATGTACACATTTCAAGCATACATGTTAAAGGCAACCTTGAAATGCGTGCAGATACTGGGAGATTAGGTAAACAAGCACAGAGTTTGTGCTGTTTACCTAATTTCCCCGTGGCTGCACGCATTTCAAGATATCAAGATTGCCCTTAACATGCATGCTTGAAATGCGCGCAGCCACATGAGATTAGGTAAACAAGCATATCGTTTGCGCTATTTACCTAATCTCACCGTGAATCCCTTGCGCTCGTAATTTTTTTTAAAAAGCATTGGCAAAACCTAATGCATTTACCAATGCTTATTTATACTTGCTATAAATGAAATTGTCAGAAAAATGTATACTTGCAGGCAGAGTAGGTCTAGCTAACTGAGGAGTGTTCTAGTAATTGATGATAGTTTTAAATATTTCAGATCAACCAGCAGTGAAAGCGTCTTCGTATCTGCTCCAGGTTTCACTAATACCTTTTGAATCTGAATATTGTATGTAAATC